>NC_140343.1:4687044-5088356 GCF_963514085.1 Chelon labrosus
GAGCTGTGGAAACCACGCTGCAGCAGCAAAGGCAGGTGAAGAAGGGTGCTAGGAAGTAAACATGGATACGCTTTCAAATAATATGAGGAAAGAAAAGCATTCAGCAGGTTTGACAGCAACTACTTGAGTGACAATAAATGGAAAATGGGCTTGTTTACAAGAAAACACAAGGGGCACCTTTACCTTGTCTATTATAGGCAGCCAAATATACAGTACATACAATATTTGAGCTACTTGGACTTGAGTGTTCCATGTTCAATGTTGCTCGATCAGCAACAACATTAAAACCACTGACAGGAGAAGTAAATAACATTGACCATCTTGGGGCAATGCAATATTTTACTGGGAAATGTTTGGACCTGGCATTTGTATGGATGTTACTTAGACATGTAGCACCCACCTAGACCAGACCAGGCACCCCCACCCCATAGCAATGACACTCCTTGATGGCAGCAGCCATCCCCAGCAGGATGCAGCCTGACACAGGCACACACACACACAAACACTTTAGGAACAACTAAAAAAAAAAGAGGCCCCTCCCCTCAAAGGCCCCCCACTACCAACATTCAGTTGCCAGACACCACAGGACACCCTCAGAAGCCCCGTGTCCATTCACTGATGAGTCACAACTGGTTTGGAGGCACAAGGGAGACCTACACAATATCAGGAAGGTGGTCATAATGTTATGCCTGATGTGTAAAGATATCGATGCCAGGGTATTTATTTATGAGATTATCATCAAATAAATGCATGTAAAATCTCCAGGCTGGGGCTGGACTTGCCACCGTGGTTACCAAGAAAATGGCCACTATGGTTGTGGATTGGTGAATGAACAATGGAGGTCTTTTTTTTTTTTTAAAACCAAATCACGACCCTATGTTTCTATACCAATCAAGTATTTTTTGTGATTAACCTGAACAAATAGGGGCTCAAAACTGAAGTCAACCACGAGACAAAACGACACATGGCTTGATCCCTGTCCTCCTCCTCCATAAGTAGGCTTTGCTAATATTTGTCATCTTTGGTGACTTACTCTGTTTGCTTTATATGAGAGGGTATATTGGAGTGAAAGCAGACTTTCAAAGGGAGGCTGTTTTTTTTGACGATTGTATTTAATGAATACAAATCGTAAGTGTGACCACCAAAGGCTGCAGACTTGCATCAACACTGAGCTGGGTTATTTCCCATAACAAATGCATTTACTAGCTCGGAAGCAGGCCTGAATTCACCCCACCCACAGTATGTTGGTGGCTAAAAGTTGGTCTTTATTCCCTCGTTGGGAACTGATTGTGCTCTGGCAAAGATCCCCCGGGCCAATCAAATAGTTTGTCCAGACTTTATGTGGCGACGGACAGGAGAGTAACAGCTGTGTGATCGCACACACACACCATCAGAATGATGTGGAGCTGAATTCTTTCTAACCAAATGGCTCTGATTGGTTGTATTATTATCCAATTTTGTGCTTTTATTTATTTTCTTCTCTATATTGGTTGAAACGCTTCCAATAATAAAATCCAAATTGTGTGCCCACACTCTGATAAGAATTCAGTCTAGGTACGTCAAGGTAACGTTTTAGAGAAACGGCTTGGAAATCAGGATTAATGTGTAAAGACACTTACCTTGCAACAGTTTGAAAAATGTAATGACCATTTCCTCTCTATCAAACTCCTTTCACAGCTGATTACCCCGTTTATACAAAGTACATGTTAGCATCGCTATTCCCTTTCATTAACTCCGTGAAATATTACATAATGAGCTCTATTTAGATAACCCCATTTGGACAACAACACCATTAGCTAAGGGCAAGCCTAATTTTTAATGAACATTAAATAGGTAATACTTTATTAAAGCATCGCTGCACTGCGGGGTCTCGGTTAGCCGGAGAAAAATAGTCATGATTTTACAGCATACTCCCCTAACACACACACACACACAGGCTCAGACATCGACTGTGAACCAGCGCATTTGTAAAAATGTGACACAGATCCAAATAATTCATAAATGACCTTGTCTAGCGCCGGTGCCTCGAACCTCTGATGAGTACATGTCACAGCAAAGGATTGTCTAATAAGTGATGCATTGGAAAGCCTGGTCAGAGCATCCCTAAAGCAATTCTTTTGTAATTGATGTTGCAGCATAAAATGGCTCTCGGTGGGCCCGGCTGATTAGGTTGTTTTTTTTTTTTTTGTTGCAGTCTAGCCGCTCGCTTCTCACAAACGGTCACTCACCAGGTGGAATGACAGTTTCACATCCAATTATCCCATTAAGACCGATCCCGTTGTTGTGTGTTCCGTCGTGTGTGCGGGCCCCGTCTCATCTTTAAGTGCGTGCTCGCGGGCCGTGTTAATTTTAAGGCCCATCGACTACCGCTTGCATTGACGAACGGCGGCGGAAACGAACGGCAACGAGCTGCGGGAGTTTATTCTTGGAGTATTGGATGCGAGCCATAATTTATGGGGATGAGTGCGGTGGGAACAATCCGTTGCTTTTTCTCTCCCCCTTTTCCGTCTCATCTTTGTTGTTTTGATTTTCTGTATTCACTGCCACGTGCGCTCTGGGGACTCAATGCAAATGTCCTGTTGTTCCACTTACTCCTTGATCCAACAGAGTTCATCAAGCCTAATCAGATGTGTGCTCTGCGGATTCCCCGGCTTCGTAACGGATGCAGAGAAAAGAGCGGAGACACGTTTGTTTGTGTATGCGAATTCTGCATGGAAATTATAAGCACTGCATCCGTAATATTGGCTCACTGTGCAGCTATGCATTATAAATATAGTATAGTGTTAGATTACACACAAACTAAACCCAGTGGCCCCTGCATGTGGCATCATGTGTAACATACGCCGTAGTAATCTGACAATTACGATAAGACTCTTAAACGTGCTCCCAGTGTGCACTGGGTGCTCGTGAGCAGCGTTTCCATTCAAGCGAGGTGCATTTTGTCTGAGCGGCGTTATTACTACGGGGTTGCGTGTGAGACATGTGAAAGAATATTTCCATAATGAGACCGGAGGCAGTGTCCGAGCCCGCCTCACATCCTCCATGCTGATGATTTCACGCTGTTTCCTCCACTCTCTGTGACAGCACTCGCAAGGACACCTTCTTCTGGTGCTTTCTGAGGCGGAAAAAATAAATGAAGGAGCAAAATAAAAAGTGGTTTTAGAAGGGCGCACTACAGGTTTGACCTCTGGAAGGAAGAGGCTTGAATTTTAGTGCCCTTGAATAATCCTTTCATTCATTCGTTATCTGGGAGCACTTAGCCGGTCACGGGGGAGGCGGAAGGCAAACAACCATTCATGCTAGCATGCGCACTTATGACCTATTTAGAATCGCCAATTAACCGAACATGCACACCTTTGGCCTGCGGGAGGAAAATCCCACGCATGAAGTTCCCCAAACGGCCTGAGGATTCGAACCCAGAACCATCTTGCTGTGAGGCAACAGCTGCTAACCACTGAAACCCTGTACTGCAGTGTTTCTGTCTTCTGTGCGTGAGCTAATGTGTGGTTTATACCTGTGTGTCAATTTGACTCTGTAGCAACGGCGTCAGCCCAAGCCCCAACGCCATAGCCTTACGTGCACCTCCCCAGACATGCAACTACGTGTCACAAACCGCAAGAGTTGTGATTGGTCCGCTTGGCGGGTTTCTGCTTTTGCATTTCCAGCTGCTTCTCCATCTCCACAATTTTCGAATTGATTATTTTTTTTTTTGGATCAATAGAGATAGAACACATTGAGGAGGTTCGGAGATACAAACATTTGTACGACTTGTCTTCGGTGAAATTTTGGAGAAAGTTTCAGTTGCCATTGTTGAAAGTGAAGCAGGAAGTAGAAACTTGGATTTACCAGACTGGCAAGTATAAATGGCGTAGGCTACGTACGTAGGTTTACGGCGTCTGTGCCCCGCAGAGCCATAAATCGTGCTGAATGCTGTGTATTTGTTAATTTGTTAATTCATCTATAAAATGCCCATTTCCCAAAATACTTCAATCTTATAATTAAAACTGCAGCGCTGGACTTGTTTCTCCCCCTTCTGACATTGAAAGCAATTAGACAAATGGATACGTTCCACATTAGTTCTTCGATGAGGCAAAGGTGCACCATTGGTAATCCATGACTGTCCTCGCCGCCAGTTGCTCTTTCTTTGTTCAGACTAGAACACAGAGTTACTTTTTAATCTTGACTGTCAAATACTTTTCTTGGATGCCTCCTAGATTTCCCCACCATTCTCCCTAACTGCTGTGGGTCTGCTTTGTCTCTCGGTTGCTATGGTTTCTCCCGTCTTCGGCTCTGGCAAACCAGCGATTGCCGGGTAATTAAAAAGCATTGCCACCAGTGGCCCAGCGTAGGAACGTCTCCACAGACGGCAGATTCAAAACAGTAGCGTGCTGTGAAATATAGACAGGCTTGCTGCATACTTACGAGCTTAATTATCATTGTGTAAACTCATTTGGCAAGGGCTTCAGTTCAAAAGGCATTCATTTATATGTAAAAGTCTAACAGCAGCTTTAAGTACACAGCATTTATACTTAAGCACAATTCCAACCAAAAAACAAAGTTAAATTTCGTATCATTTGTATTTTACATAAGTACATCGTATTTTCCCATCTTGCTTTTATTCATTTTAGTTTAAACTTAAGATTTTCCTTTGAGATATTATAATAATAGCATACTTACATCAGTTATCCATCTTAAAATAGACTCTGGAAAACATAATAACCAATCAAAGATAAGCTCGCCCCAAACACCACAACAGCTTTCTTCCAATATGTCTTTCGCCGTCTCTTATTCTCTGCACATCCACGGTCGATACAGCCTTACCTTCCTAATGAATGGCATTCATCTCGCACCCCGAGTAATGTCATTTTACAATGCATCATAGCGGCTAATAAACTCAGGATTGATTTGTGCTTATACAAAAACACATCAGGCGGAAACCATCACATCAGTAATAAATTGATGCTGATCTGGTCGCGGGGACGGAGCAGCCAAATGCCAGGAGAGTTTTATTTATTTATTTATTTCCTTATCGGAGCCTCCTCGGCGGTGCAATCGATCTCGGTGCGGAGCCTTTTGTTCTCTGAAGTAATAAAGCAGCGTATTGATTTATCGGCGGGCGACAGTTACCTTTTTGCCTTCTCCTCCTGTTCTCTGTTTCATTCCGCTGTCAGGGCCCGGGGGAGGAAAAGTTTGGTCTTTACAGAAGCTGAAGCCCTGCACCGCACTGCTATAGCAAATGCACATCCATACTGACATTGAGATTTAAACTCCCTGCAAAAAAAAAATAAAAAATATACAGTGCAAGAGCTATTGATCTGGACAAGTAGATTTCGCCGCAACGGGTGTTTGTCAGGACTGGGGGCTTTGTCGCTGTGTACAAATATGTTTTTCGGAGTTTCTCAAATGATATAACAGGCCCCGTACGTCCACTCGTGGATAAATGATCTACTCGAGTTCATCTTGGTAAGAGTGAGCGAGCATATGTGGAAACGCGAGCAGGAATTAATGCCAGGAACGTGGCAGACGTCAGAGCAGACTCAAACTTACTAAGCTGGCTATTGTTTTCACAGACAAATGGCACAGAATGACTTCTATAACAAGATTTTATATAGGAAAATTTGTTCTTTTTTTCAGTCATGGGGAATGTTGTTACCCTCATTCATTGATTTGGTTTCCTTTCTGATTAAATTCCAGAGAGAAAAACATCGACTAAGGCAACACCTTTTTATGTGTGCTTTTAATTTAAGGCAGCAAAGGCACGTTGGTTAGGGACCACTGATGGCTGTGGCAGCACGCATCAATACGTTTTTGTTTTTAGCATTTAAAGGTTTCATGTGGAATTTTGTCCAGTAATAGCACTTCAGGGATCTTTTCTACGAGTGGCTCGCCATTTAGTTTTGGGTACACAACTCTTTTAAATGGTTTCACTCTATCGCTGTGATGGACAAAGTGGCGGTAACAAGATGTGCAGCGATGTGCCAGCAAAGACGGTGAAGAAGTAGACTGCCGGCAATCAAACATTGGTGAAGTCAATGTTTGATTGCAGAGATTAAGTTATCAGGGAAACCCCAAGTTGTCAACCTCCTTGATTGTGCTCTCCATAAGCTAAGGTAAGGTTGTAGTGCTCACAGTGGAGGCACAGGTTACAGACTCTCATCCCTTGTCTTTCACCCCATTTGTCATAAAAGTAAAAAAAAATGCAAATAGAGGAAATGTAGTGAAGCATTATTATATTGTAGGGTATGCAGACTTTTTCAAGATGCATTCACAATTTTGCAGACTGGCTGATACAATCATTAACAATGTTTGCTCACAATCTTCACAAAAAAAATGTTCTCTTGCAACACATTTAAATTACAAACTAAATTGCAGTTTCCATTTGTATCATGTTTTTAGTGAACATACAAATGTTGACATTTGACCTTTTGCTGTACGTCAAATTGTCATTTGTTTGAAATTCTGTCATCATCGGCACATGAATTCTGTAGTAAGGGTCAAAAACAACGTTTGTCAGGTCATATTGACTTTTGACGTTCAGTCACCAAGATCCTCATCACAGTCAAGGAGGACTTGACTGCTGAATTTGGAAAAAACAAACAAAACAAAAATCCCTAAAAAGTGCGATTTATGCCTCTGTAGGACATAGACGCCGTAACCTACGTATGTAGCCTAGGCCAGTGCGATCCATTTATACTTGTGCGCTTGTCAGCCTGGCTCGCTCTGTAACAACGTCACCCAAACACTAGTGGGCGCTGTGTCTATTTTGCCAGTCTGCTTAATCTACTATTTCTACTTCCTGCTTCACTTTCAACAATGGCGACTGAAAGACGAGTCATACAAATGTTTGTATCTCCGAACCTTCGCTCGATGTGTTCCATCTTTATTGATCCAAAACAACAATTTGAAAATTGCAAAGATGGACCAACCGCAGCTCTCGTGGTCTGTGATGCTGTGGCGCGTAGTTACATTTCTGGGGGAGGTGCACGTCAGGCTATGGCATAAGGGTCTATGTAGGGACTGGGCTGTCAAGACATCGTCTTCTCAAGAATGGGATAATTGGGCTGACGGCCCAAAATGCTAATATCTCCAGCCACAGCTATTTTTATTTAATTTTTGGAAAAACTACCCGCCCAGACAATTTTATCTCCACTAATGAAGTTCTCTCTGATCTTTCTAAAAAAGCCCCCTCACACATCTCTGGCTCCTTTGGAGTTGTGAGACTCTAACAAAAGTTCAATCACTCGAGTTCTTGAATCTTTGCTTAGGGCTTCAGACCGTCAACATTGATTTTAAAATAAAGTGGCTCCTTTTAAACCGCTGAAGGGTTTTGGGACAAAGGTACCTCTTGGACGTTCTGCAGGAATGTTGACTCACCAGACCTCTGAGGTCAGATGGGCGCTGATCTCGTGGCTGTGCACAGATATACAATGACAAATAAAGCCTATAAATACAGTATCATAACGTTGCAGGACATTGGCACACATTTTCGTTGTTTTGCTGTTTTATTTCACTCTATGAAACCTCGACTGATGACCACCTATTCCTGTCCTCAGCCCCAATCAGCTTGTGTGTCATTTAAACTTGTCGCCATGATACACAAAAGCCTGTTCTTCATGTTTTGTTTTTTTTCATTTTTTGCTGCCATCAAGGAGTGTCATTGCTATGGGCCTGGTCTGGTCTGGTCTAGGTGGGTGCTCCATGTCTAAGTAACATCCACACCAATGAATGCCAGGTCCAAAGGTTTCCCAGCAGAACATTGTATTGTCACAAGATGGTAAGTGTTATTCACTTCCCTGTCAGTGGTTTTAATGTTGTGGCTGATCAGTGTATGCTCTGAGTATTTGCAGATACTTTCAGACGCTCGTGTGAAATGTCATACGAATGCATTTACCTATGTGGTTTTCAGTTCTTAAATGGGAGCTGCTAATTTTCCTAAATGTTGATTTAAGATATCCAAGGTTATCACCAGTATAAATATTCTTCCTTTGAGTTAGATTTTCTTTCAGGTTCTGAATTTAAAAAAACAAAGCCGGCGAAACCTTCCTCAGTAAATCTCAAACATCGACTTTAATCAGGCAGAGTTACAGTGAACTGGAGAGGCTTTTCTTGTCTTTGATAACTTTGATTGACAGACCACTAAAGGTCAGAGCTCTTCTAATCAAAGCCCCCCCCCCCCCACCGCCCTCGCGCCACCGACTCACACAGTCATGAGGGAGGCTGGAGTCACCGGTGGAATAAAAAATGCAGCTATTTACAAGTTTGCGGTAATGAATTATGGCTATCTGCCTCGGCAGGATGGGTTTTTAGAACCCAGTCTGGTAATTGCACAATGAGCAGAGTGCTGTTAAACATCATAATTATGGGTATGCTACCTTGGGATCTTTTTATTTTGCTGGAGGGAGAACATGTACTGTAGGGACTGCAGAATTATCTTTGCAGTCCTCAATTTTTCCATTTTTTTTTTGAGTAATTAGGGATACAGATGATGTTTTTCAGTGTGGATGATTAATTTTTTTTTTTTTTTTTTGGTGATGATGATTTGCCCTCTAGAACATAATGTTACGACGGTTCAACCACTTTAGGATTTGGAGGCTGTTTTGGGGAATTAAGTGACCTCAAAGTTGGAACAAAGTCACAGCAGTCTCACAAACACAACATGGGGTGGTGTTGGTGGGGGGGTGTCACTCAATCTGCTGCTCTTTTCATGCTGCTAGGGAGCACTCGTTTCTTCCGCATAATTGACACGGCTGTATCCAGGGAAAGACGCGCTGACATTCGGTAATGCGCTACTCATCCATGTACAGCGCTCGTCCGGCGTAGCTTTTGACACGACTCGGAGTTGATAGGAGGGGCTGACAAATTGAGGTGATGACTGTTAACCTTCACAGGTGCTCGGCTTCGCTTTGGTCTCCGGCGTCGCCGAGGCACGTACAAGGCGAGAGATTAGAGATGGAATCTTGTACCTGACGCTAATAACGCCGGCGGAGACTTTGACCTACAATCCAGAGGCACAACAGCCTCTGATCATTAACTAAACTAGAAGCCCATATGTTTTATGTATCACTTTAAACACAGATAAATCACTATTACACTGGAGATATTAGTATAAGTAATGTGAGGGGGAAAAGCAAAAGCCTTGGACTGCTCATGACTGACACAGCTGTACAAAACTGAGAATGCAGTTTGCACTGGGCTACTAAGATATTTAGTTTGATTAAAAACGTACAGTAACTGGCAAGCTACCGCCATCGACAGGCATTGTAAGCTGTAATAGTCAGTCAGTCAGTCAGAACTGAAAAATGCCAGCTAGCAGAGTTAGTGCTGCTGGTTTGGTACCGGTTGTGCCTGGTGAAATGCAGCCACTTCTAATTCCACATCGATGAGCTGTTCAATGCCAGAATGTGCTCTCTTAGGTGTGTCTCGCCAGGAAATGCCTTGCTGGGCTGCTTTTGACATTCTAGTTGAGCTGTTGAATTGGCAATGTTGGTGGTGATGTGCCTATTTCTTCCTGCACCACACTGTGAAAAGGTTCTTGCAATCTTAATCTAAAAAAATGATGCTTAAGTGCAACTGTGCCACTGATTGTCAATAAAAGTTTAAAAAAAATAATAAAAAATCATGATAAATTATAAGGGAAATAGCACTACTTTCTGTGCAAGATGGCAGTGATGTTTAAAGAAAAGCTCTTGTTTGCTCCCTCCTTCTCACCGAGGGCCTTGACTCACTGACACAAACACGCACAGACATTTCTTGCAGGCACGGTTTACTAATGGTTTGCTATGCACTTGAGCTGAACAGAAAGCGCTGTGTGCTGCCTGAGCTAATTGGTATTTGGTCCCATCACCTTGTCTAAACTGGCCGCACAGCGGAAGCAGCATGTCAGCAGCACAATAGCAGCAGCTGCTGTCCTCTGTCAGTGTCTACACTGGATCTGTTCAACCACAGATCACTGCTGCGCACTCAAGACTTGTCTGACGGAGCTCACAGCTCAATACGCAAGCATAACTGTTAGTGTGAGGAAGTCAAAAGTGTTGACAAAGGCGGCAGGTTGTAGTTACACGTATAGGGCAGAAGTGAGGTGCCAATCACCAACATGGCCACTGCAGCCAACTGCGTCGGATAAAGAGTGAGAAAATTCCACTTTAGTCAAATACCGTAGCAGACCTCTGCCCTGTAAGAGGCAATTTGTATCATGCACCTCTGTATGTGGCACTCTTGTTTGTCTGGAAGTCAACTTAATGACTTATACATGCACAAAACTGTACATAAGCATGAGTACACAATTTCTTCCTACAGTTTGAACTGCATAATGTTGATTTCACGCTAGTTTGCCTTTGTTAGCTTGTCCATAGACCATAGACTGTATATAAATATGGACAACATCTCGCCACTTCCTTTCATTAGCCAAACTGACGCTATTTTCCCGGGGATACAGGCGGTGCCATTTTGCGATTTTGGAGCCAGAGTCTGGGCAGTACGATCCAAGAGTGGAGCTATGTGGAGCCGCGATGTCGATGACCTGACCACACCTTCGTTTAATTAATACGACGCTCCGCTCTACCTCCACCAGTTACAAGGAAATGTTGGATTATACACTGTACTTGATTTTAATTTCTCTAATTGGCATTGCAACTGGTAGTCGCCATTATGTCACATTTATAGTGACATTATTTTAGTGTTTTTTAGTTTGGTGCAAGTCCCATCCGCTAACATGGAGAGGGTGGTGCTTAAACCGCTGAAGGGTTATACTGCAGCCAGCCACATGGGGGAGCTCTACTTGCTTTGGCTTCAGTTTTGAGGAGCAGTTCCGTCGTCCATCTTTATACAGCCTATGTTTAAAACATGTTGGAAAATGGAAATAAATGGGTTGCATTGAATTAATTATCCAATATTATCCATGCATTTATGTAAATTAAACTATATCAATATGATGAACTGGAAGCTATCAATAGCATCCAACGTGATCTGTTTGTGGAAACCATGCAAAGACGATTGGCATCTTGCAGATTGATTGCATCTATACTACACATAGCACTGTTCAGCTTGTTTATGACCTGATGTTGAGAATGGAGTAATGGGATATCCAGTGCAGTTTTGATTTTTTTTTGTGTGTTCTTGGGGCACATTATCTTGGATCAATTTCTGTTTTAATAAAGTCGGCATAAAATGTTGCGACACGTAGGAGTATCTGCACTGAATACATTAATTATATTGGTTAGCAATACTGTTTGAGTGTAATCCATTCAATCAAGTTCCTTTCCCCAAAGATTTATTTAAAAAAAAAAAATGGTTCCAACAGCTGGAATCTGTTATAACATGATGTTTTAATATCAATTTATCTACAAAATCTTGACTGACACCACTGTATTCTGGTCTTCATGGAAAGTGCACTGTCACTAAAGCAAAGAAACATATAAAAATTACAAACGAACAGACTGTACCATCTTCACCATAAAATGTCCATTCGTCTGGCGTCGGTACTTACAGTATAAATGAGCAGTGTCTTATTGAAACAGGATGGTTCAACTTTAAGTAGCGGTACTTGGGAGTTTCTTATCGTAGAATTCTTTTTGTTAAAGAGTTTGTTCTGGAGAAACGGTTGTGCATTTTCCTCACTGATCCAGCCCATTCTTTATAGTATAGCACTGAAGGTAGTTGTCACAAAACAAAAATGAAAACAACCAGATGAGTACATTCTTCAGCTGTCCACAGCTGGTCGTCTCCTGATAAACCACACAGTTTGGTAATCCACAGAGACCAAGCACACATATAAGCATCTGAACCGCAAAGGGCACTCTTCTTATGTCCAGGAGTTCTCCTTGTACCATAAATAGCCCGGGTTTCCCTTCGAGCAGCTGTTAACTGCACAGTTTGGTAGTCTCATAATCCATCGAATTGGGCAGACGTGAGCTGAAGGCCTGTAAGGAGGCGTGAATGCGGACCACCTCGCTGGCGGTCAGTTTGAGTCTGTGCCGGAGAAGACACGCGAACAGGTCCAGCCTCTGTTGACCCGGTGGGGACAGCCGGTTCACCCGGTCCCGTATTTCCAAGAGCTGAAGCATGGCTGTGTCCTGGGAGCCTTGGGTGTATGGGTAGTCCAGCTGCAGAATCAAGTCACGGATGGCCTCCGGGTCAAAGTGCATGCTGTAGCCAAACACCTGGATGCTGTTGATCTTCATGTAGCCCAGGTTCCGAGCAGGCTCCGTCATTTCCAGAGGCTCGTAGTAAACGCTGTCATTCACCCCGCTCTGAGTCTTTATCCTGCTGCGAAGGTAGATGTGGATGGTTTCAAAGAACGTCTTCCACTTGTTGCCCAGTGTCAGAGTCCAGTTGTAGCACTCAAACGGCAGGTCCAGCTTGGTGGCCTGCCAGTCTGGGAAATTGTTCTCATTGACAGGGATGTACCAGCTCTCTGAGTGGCTCCCTCCAAATGGGTTGATGTAGAGAGTGAGGACAGGCTCCAGCGTGCTGTTCTTTGTAAGGCAGATCTGAAGGGATATTCCTAGCAGCATGTGGACCATGTTGGATTTGTACTTGTTGCTCTTCAGCGTCAGCAGCATCCTCTTTCTCCAGGATGGGTCAAACCAGCTGTTGAGTCGCATGTCGTTGCTGATGAAGATTGCATGGACCTGTAAGATGCATAAACAGGAAATACATACATTAAGTGAAATAAATATTGTAGCAATATAACAATTACTGAGTTTTTACAGAAGACACATGGTGGTTATGGACTATACTGTGGAATTGAGAAGCATGGAGCTAAGGCAATCACCTTTGCCTTGCAGCATACTATTTATGTGGCTGATTTTTATTTAGTTTTGAAAAAATAAGCCATCCTATTAAGTCAGCTGCTCTAATCAAATTTACTCCAGGAAACTCTTCGGCTGGCCTGTTTTTATTTATATTATCTAATATTATCTTCTGACAAAGCAGTAGGTTGAAAGTTCCAATGGCCTCCACTAAAACACGGCACAACAGAAAGAAAATTGGTAAACTGTCATTTTCTATGATTATATCGGTATAATGTGCAATAAAGGTAATGGTGCACCAATGAGTGAGTATTATTCTTAGGCTAACGGCCGTAAAACAGCTCAACTCTCAGGGGGCCTGACTAATGATTGAGCAGAGGGCTAAAAGAAAAATACCTCTAGCCTGCGGTCAGCTCTCTGCAGCAGGTAGCCCAGCTCCAAATCCTGGAGGTCCGTCTCAAACCCAAGGTAGTTCTCCGTGGAGTCGGCCACCATAGCCCTGCAGCCCCCCTGCGTCAGGGCGAAGCCCGGGTTGCAGCTCCCGCAGCGGGTGTGGTTGTCTGCCGCGCACGCCGCGCAGGCCGAGCCTTCCCCGACGGAGCAGGGCGGAGGCAGCTGGCAGGGGCTGTGCTCGTATTGACAGCTGCAACTGTGGAGCTCCTCCGAGAATGCGCCGAGCTGGTTGTTCTCCGAGCAGTACAGGAGGGACTGGAAGTGACTCAGCCAGTAGGACTGGGGCCTGCTCCAGGGAATAAGGGAAAGCAGAGGAGGACGGAGAAAGGGAGGAAGAGAGGGGGTGGTTATTGAACAGGCTGTAGGATGAGCTGGTTGAACAGGGAGAACCTTTATTAGGCCTGGGACAACTGTCTCGGCCTGCAGACAGGTTGGTAGTTATATATTCACCGATCATGCATAACATTATGACCACCTTCCTAATATTGTGTAGGTCTCCCTTGTGCCTCCAAAACAGTTGCAACTCATCAGAGAATGGACATGGGCCTTCTGAGGGTGTCCTATGGTGTCTGGCAACAGAATGTCGTTAGTTTGGGGAGGCCTATGGGTTGAGGGGAGGGGCCTCTGTGGATCATCCCACAGATACTTGATCAGTTTGGGATCTAGTGGATTTGGAGGACAGGTTTTCATGTTTTCGTGAAATGTTCCTAAACCGTTTTTTTTTGTGTGTGTGCCTGTAGTCAGGCTGCATCCTGATGGGGATGGCTGCTGCCATCAAGGAGTGTCATTGCTATGGGGTGGGGGTGCCTGGTCTGGTCTAGGTGGGTGCTACATGTCTAAGTAGCATCCACATCAATGAATTCCAGGTCCAAAAGTTTCCCAGCAGAACACTGAATTGTCACAAGATGGTCAATGTTATTTACTTCTCCTGTAAGTGGTTTTAATGTTGTGGCTGATCGGTGTGTGTATATATAAGATCCTTTTAGTTAATTTGTAGGTCAGAAGACGTAACGATTATTTCAACCACATCTCAGCCACTACGTTACAGTCCATACTTTGTGCACAAACTTCCCAAAACACATTTTAACAGTAAATTAAGTGTTAAATGAACCGTCTTCAAACATATCGCCAAAAGTTGCTGAAAATTGTGATATTCGGGTTCAAAATGATCTTTTACATCAAGCAGAACCTGATGCTGCTTGACTAACAAAATGAGTAGCAGACACAGTGGCCCCGTCGTCACAGAATGACTTTCTTGGGTTTACATACGAACATCCAGAGCATCATTTTAAACAGCAACCACTTCTTGTGCGTGAAGTGCATTCTTGGTTTTCCTTATTGCGCTGAATATTTCCTGACATACAATGACTTCAAGTTCGCGCAAGAACAACCCATCTGGGACGTATTTAGGATTATACGGAGGTGGCATTCCGTGATGCTCATTAGTTGTCCTGACCCGAGATTCTCGCGTTGAGGTTTCGTGTTGTTTGTCAGTCCTACGGTGCTCGATTAGCGTGGGTTATGCATGCAAAGAATATGAGCGCGGATAGAAAGGAGAAAGGCGCGAGACAGAAGAGAGGCAGAGAAAGTTGTCTTTGATCAGTTTGTGACACAAATATTAGAAGCGCGCCGCAGCCGTAGGGTAACTTACTCTCACACATAATTCCCCCATGTGAGCTGGAGTTTGATTCCCGTCTGTGGCACTTTCTCTGCTGTGATCCCTTTATGCTTCTTATCCTCTTTGCTCACTGAAGAGAAGAGATGCTCACTATATACCGCTGGCTTTCCTTTTTTGAAAGAAAGCTTCTTTGATGAGAGTGTGTTGAGGTAAACTTTATGCTAATCTGAAAGTGTTTGCTGGATTACATTTATATTTTTCCCGTGCATCCGAATCTTATTGTGCGCTTGGCGGCGGCAAGCAAGCCCGAGTTCGGAATAATCGCTGATTTGAATATCAAAAAAAAACGCTCTAATGGAAAAAGCGGTCATGGGAAGTGAACTGAAAGGACACTTCCTTTCCATCACCCGCTACCTGTGAGGAAGGCATTCACCTCCAACGACTTCAGCAGAGCAAAGCAGTCGCTAAAACAAGACGGCGGCTGAACTGTTAGTTCCCTGCTGGGATTATGTGCAGCGTTCCTGCTCCCCACAACTTCTCCTCCGAGAAGCCGCTGTAAATCGCAGCGGCGTCTAACGTCACTGAAAGGAGCAGGTAAAATTGTGTTAAGATAATAAAATCGGCTAAATTTAGAGCCGTGCGTTCCCTGCGAAAACAGCACTCTGCGGATAGAACACATATTAACGCTATTAATATTAATGGCAACCGAATTTGGGCGTAATGTTTGAGTAAAAGCTTCGTAACAGCCTGCACTCTTCTGGGGAGGAAGGGGAGGATTTGGAACATGGCTGCGGGGATTTATTCCCTTTTAGTCACAAGAGCATTAGTGGGTTTCAGCAGTGATTTGGGGGGGATAAGGCCTGGCCTCCCGTCGGTCTCAAAAGGCAGACCGTGCGGAAACTGCACTTCTGAAAACAATGTACAGTATTTTGCGCATGCGGGATGCTGTTACACTGACACAAATATACCCTAGAGGAACTCGTATGACAGAATATGAAGAATAATACTGTCTAAAACAGAAATGGAGACACAAGGGTATGCACTCCTAAACCTGTTTTTGTGATTGTTACATTTCATTTTATTCATTTTTATTCAAAAAATATATATCAAAGAAGATAATGTCAGGCCTTTATATGCTTTTTTTTTTTTTTTTTACATATAGGTACAGTTTTTTACTCCAAATTTAACCCACAATTTCAAATATTTAGTGCATGCAATAGTGTGCAATAAGATAAACAATAAAAACTATTATATTTAATAATATTTTTATGTAGTTTCTACTCTCAATGAGCAGTTGTGCAGGCTGTGCTCACTTCCAGAATGTTTCTTATAATCTGTCAGAGGTACTGTGAACTGCACATACGCTATTAATGGCATGTTTGATCGACCAGTCCTTTAGTCGATACTAAAGGCAGCTATCGGAGGCAATCAATAGGAACAATGTAAGTGAAGAAAAGGACAAAATGATGAGGTGCAGTAATTGCACTTCACGGCCGCCTTTTGCTCTGTACAAACGGACGTGTCTGAAACGGCGCGGTTGTAAAGACAAAAAAAAAAGCTCAAATCTACTGAACGCTTTAATAGGATCATTAAAAAGCTATTCAGTTCTTTCAGAGTTAAATCTTAATTGCACTATACAAGCAGTCAAAGAAAGATGAGAGGACTTATCCAGTGATGTACGTAAAATAACTGCACCTTCTTCTTCTTTTTTTTTTTTTTTTCTTTTTCAGAGAAGCTTATCCATGAGACAGGCATTTTTTTTTTTTTTGAGCTGATTAAAGCAGAAATACTGAACACATCACTTGAATGACAATGGGCATCATTATGCCTAATGGCAAAAGTTTGAGCACAAAGTGCGCCGCGCCGTCTCATCATTACCCGCCTCGCCAAAGCCGGGCTGACTGCTGCTTCGACGGGCTTATTCGCTCATAATTGTCAGCGCAGCGCAAAAAGTAGCCCACGGGAGGCAAAATCAATCACAGATCTCTCATCTGTCTCAAGTGGTACGAACAGTTAAAGGGGAGAGCGAGGAAGCTTTTTGTTTCTCTCCCAGGAAAGTGTCTTAACACCGCGTCCCGGATCGCTTTCCACTGAGCGTGAAGATTTCCATGGAGAGGGAAAAGAAAGGGAAAGTAATAAGATGGATAAACATTACAGGGATAAGGGTGGCGATGCTTCCCGGTGAGTGGGTGGGAATATCGACTGCATGGATCCGTGATTAAAGGAAAATGTGTGTTTTGGCAATGTGGCGGAGGGAATGGGAAAGAGTAAAGAAAGAAAAAGCAAGACAAAGAGACAGAGAGAGAGGCTGGACATGGAAGTGCGTGCACTGTATAGGTTA
Source organism: Chelon labrosus (assembly GCF_963514085.1). Lineage (NCBI taxonomy): Eukaryota > Metazoa > Chordata > Actinopteri > Mugiliformes > Mugilidae > Chelon > Chelon labrosus. Next base: position 4,704,206 of record NC_140343.1, read on the forward strand.
ATCTGACAGCTGATTTAGGTGCTGTCACCACCATCACCGCTGCCATTTCTGTAGCGGGCTGAGTCGAAAGGGAACGTAGTCTGACTGACGGCGACGGTTGGATTCATCACCTTCTGCAATCACCCCTTCTGGCGGGTAAAGGTACGCGGATTATATTCAATCCACACGGCTCTGAGATTTGGAAAAAGTCTCTCCAACACTTACTTGGCGCGTCTATATTTTTACCGACAAGTCCTCTCTATCTGACATGCTAATAACGATTGTCCTCTGTCAGCAGCGAAGGCGGAAGGCGCGCGACAGCGCAAAGAGCATACGAGGAAGACGGAATCTATCGAGGCTGCACAACGTATCTGAGTTTGAGGGGTTTTCTGTCTGTTTCCTTAGACTTCAGACTGGGCATTGATTCTCCTCACCATGTAGGTTGAAATAGTTTTAGTTGCATTAACTAAACATTGGCCTCAGATGCGGCAGATCAGAAAAAACCTTTGGGGCATCCTGGTATGCATCCTCTGTGCTATCAGTGCACATTCTGTGTTATTTCATGCTGTGCTATGAAGTACAACCATCTCTTCATTTAAAGCAATAGAAAGACACATGAAAAGGCTTCAAATGTGCTGCCATGACACGTGAATTTGGCCAGAAATGGCGTGCTATTTAGAGGGAATCATATGACACGACTGAATGATTTTTGGGGAAACCACACACATGTTCAGGCATGAGAACCAACGTGCCATCCAGACTTGAAACGGGTTGCGTCATGCGGACTTTCAGAGGATTCAACCAACTTATCATTACCCTTGCCGAAGGCTGTGAAAATACCTGCAGAGACTCAATTAGCTCCGACTGGTGACAGGCTATTAAACTGTACACAAACGAACGCGCCCGCGCGGCTTTGGAATCGGTTAACAGCGCGAACTTCGGTGAAGCCGTGATACTCTGAATTACAATTCCAGATATTTTTGAGTTCAGTGAAATGAAATGAAGATTTTATGATTTTTTTTGTGAAACTTTCATGAGGCCTTATAAAGATTTAATGGAAGCAGGGGTTTCGCTGATTTCTGTTGAAGGCCGGTGTTGTGGCAGCCCAAACGAAGTAAGGCAGGTGAGCTCATTTACGGTGATCTACAAGGGAAAAGAGGTGTCTATTAAAAAGTGGACTGAATTAGGTTGAGAAATTAGAGCTCTTTATCAGGTCTGACTTCTTTTAACAGCATTTCACTGACTGCAGTATGTTGTGCAGTGAAGTCAGTTCTTAGCAAAAGTTGTACCAAGGAGAAATCCTTTCCATAACCCTTACACACACTGAAATGCCAGCTTGCCTGCTTTCATCGACGTACCTGGATTAGCCTATAGAAAGAACTGAAAGCTGTGACTCCATGTACAGTAGCTTTGGGCCAAAAATGTCAGAACCTTGCGACTCTCGCGGGGGCGCGGATCAAACGCACACAAATAACCGCGAGGAGGAAAATGTGCGCGCGGCGCTTGAACTCACCGCTCTCTGGGTATGCGCACTTGTGGCTGTCGGTGACATCTTTTACTGAGACTGAAGAGCTTGAAGATGACTCTCTGGGCTCGCCTGGATAGGACCCGCATGCTGTTCTCCAGCTGCTCGTATCGCCACTGGAACAGGCTGTCCAGAGACCACAAGTGCTGTATGGTGGACACATTCAGGAAATAGGTCTGGGGCAGCCTTGCATAGAAGGCCTTGAATTCATCTGTGACAGCAGAGAGGACACAGAAAAGAGGAAACTTATCAGCTGTGCAACGGTGCAGTGTGTATGTCCAAGAGGACAGTTAGCATTCACTATCCTCCAGACTAGGGCTATGATGCATACAATGCATACACAGATCAGGCATAACATTATGACTACTGGCAGGAGAAGTAAAGAACATTGACCATCTTGTGACAATTCAATGTTCTGTTGGGAAACCTTTGAATGAATGCCTTTTGGACCTGGACACAGTGTGGATGTTACTTAGACATGTAGCACCCACCTAGACCAGACCAGGCACCCCCACCCCATAGCAACGACACTCCTTGATGGCAGCAGCCATCCCCAGCAGGATGCAGCCTGACACAGACGCACACACAAAAATGCTTTAAGAACAATTCAAATGTGTTGACCTGGCCTCCAAATTCACTAGATCCCAAACTGATCAAGTATCTATGGGATGATCCACAGAGGCCCCTCCCCTCAAAGGCCCCCCAACTAACAGCATTCTGTTGCCAGACACCACAGGACACCCTCAGAAGGCCCATATCCATTCTCTGAAGGTGGTCATAATGGTATGCCTGATCTCTGTGTATTATTTAGTATTATTTGACTTTTTTTTTTTACCAATTATAATATTGGCAATGAATTACCAATACAGTGTTTGGATGTGTTCACATACAATCACCCACAAACAGGTAAAGATGCTTTTGCAATTAGCAATTTTAATCAATATCACTGAACTCAATAAGAAGAGACTAGTCGCAGCAAAACTGAGCCATATTTCATGGAAACATGCAGCATATGAAGACCTTGCTGCAGCAAAAAACGACAACAGAGCAGATTAGGGCTGTCTGTGTGTTCTGAAAGATGAGAAACTGCAGCCAATTTTCTTAAACATAATCATATAACTGAGGACACGTGCACAGAAATGGTCGCAGCAGAAAATCACATACCTAATCATTTTTACGGCAGTCGCATTTCACAGATGTTGGCAAAATGACTGTATTTGGTAGACATCTGTGTTTGGAAATGCCAAAGCCTGCAGTATTTGGGTTAATTCGTGTTTGATTTCCTGAAGTAACAAGGGATTTTATTTTTTAATTTTTCTGCCAGTGCTGAACAGGGTCCAAACCAGTGAGACGTTGCTCTCAGACTTGCACAGTTTGACACATTTACGACGGTAAAGTAATGAATTACGCATGATTTTGATCTGAAAACCAGACGTTTTTAGGTTACTGTGCCATGCAAGCATTAAAATAGTTGTTACATTCAGCGCTATTGACTGACAGTCAATCGTAATACGGATTGTAGCTGGTATCCTCACGCTGTTCTGCCTCCAACTTTACTGTAGTTGCTGCCACGCACCCATATTTATTTAAAAATGTGTTTCCAGATTTGTGTTTTTCAGGAGCCTTGCATCAGCATGTAGTGTGGGTTTATATATATATATATATATATATATATATATACACACTGCAACTTCTGGTGACCAAGTTTAAAAACAAGCGGTGGAAAACTGGGACAAGTCTAAAGATACCTGAGTGTATAGTGTGAGCTCTGAGAATTCACTTCCACACAGATCAGCTACTTGCAAGCGGAGTACCTTCACGACAGTAAATTTATGTGGCCTTACTCTGACTCCTCCGTCCTGTGTTTACAACATGTCCACGCTCATAACAAGAATGAATTTATGTTTACGGCTGCCTTCCATTATTTATAACCTTCAGTGGCATTTTTTTTTTTATTTTTTTTTTTTATTCATGGGTTGGCAGACTGACCTCGGTTCTATTTTACTACAAAGGTAGACTTTGGATTGCTCAAATTTGGACGCAGCATCTGGCAGTCTTCACAAAGCGGGCCCAGACAGAATATACCAATACGGTTTGAGCTATATATCCTGAGTTACAAACGGTGAGGATGTTTGAAAGAAAAATATGAATATCATTAAATAATAAATGCTTGGCGTTGATGCATATAGAAAAGTAATTGCTCAATAACTCAAACCTTTCAAAATAACCATGAAAACAAAAAGAAAAAATAAAGAAAATCCAGTATATCTCACATGTTACCTTCTTCGTAACAAACTTCACCAAGAAATCCTTCTTTTTATAACCAGTAGCTCCGTCCACTAGGGTTAATATGTTCATAAGAAAAAAAAATAACACATTTTCTGCATTTCTGCTTCCCAATTGGGTCAATTACATTGCGTTTAAGTGTGCTATATAAATAAACGTGACTTGACTTGACATATTTTAATTATATTTCCTTTTCCACAGATCTTAGTTATGAATAGACCAGAAAGAGTGCAGATATAAATTCTGTGCAAACTGACCTTTAGTTGTACTTCTGATTGGTGCGCTAACCACCGACCACATGGCTCCTCCATTTTTTCAACTTCCTATGTTACTGTTGCTAGGTTTGATAAACAAAAGCCACGCAGGGCTCCATGGAAATAATAGAGTCTTGGTAACTTAGCGAGACAGTTAATATTAGCAGCTGTGCTAATCACTGGACCAGTTTCCAGCTTTTATGTATCGTTTCTGTCTCTGCCCTGCTGGCCTTGGGCAGATGGGTTCCTCCATATGAGCTAAAGGCTCTGCTCAAGGTTTCTTCCTGTAAAAAGCGAGTTTTTCCTCGCCACCGTCGCCTTCATGCTTGCTCTGGGGGTTTCAGACCAGATGTTGTAAAGCGTCATGAGACAGTTTACATTGTTTATGAATTACAGCTTCACTGCAAACTAAGTCTACAGTTCTTTTTTTTTTTTCATGTCCTTCCATGGGACTGCACTCCCACATTGCTTCTGTCTGTCTAACCTAGCAAGAGTAACACGGGGAGTAGCGACTCTGACTGGCCTTTAGCAAACCAACCAGAAGGCCAACAAAGGCTCAATCAATGCAGAAATGAAGACGGGACTACCAAGTGTGCACCCTTGGCGGAGGTATTGACAGAGTAAAGACAAAAAATTAAAAAAAAAGGATGAGGGCTAAGTTTACTAATTGCTCGCAGAATAGCAGAGAGCAAAGGAACGTGTTCCGGTGCGAGTTCTCATCTGTGCGTGCGCCGCCGAAGTCGTTTCAGGGAGAAGCTCGGTCACAATCTGGCAGGTGCTTCCTTAGAAGGTCACCTCTTAAATTCTGATCATATTCAGCAATCCAATAAAGAGGTGCATTCTGGAGCAGAAGGCTACATTTCCTAAAGGAACGAGGGTCTTAATGGAGCTTTTGTAAGATCTTGTAATTATATCTTGTTTGCATTATAAAAAAAAAAGAAAACAGAATTTTAAATTACACCTGAAGAAGTTAATTTAGTGTGAGTACAAAAGCAACAAAAGAAACTATACTTTATATGGAAATGCATTTCTGATTCTTTCCCGTTCCATTGCCATTTAGTTCAAGTTCAAATGTTCCCTATTCTTTGCCCTCCATTTGTGGCTGGCCTTCTTGCGTCTTCTTCCGCCGATAAAGCAGCAGCGAGCCACGAGTCAGTGATATCCCCCGGTGAAGGACACATTTATGACACTTGCGGGCGTCTGTATTCCGGGCACGCTGCCGCCCTCGCCTCACAGCCCGCCATTAAAACATAAACTTTGAAAGTAATTGCACTTAGGGATATTTCAGGCAAACCTGATAAATGGAAGGAAAAAAAAAAAGAAAAAAGACATCCATTTTGATTTCACCTGAGTAATAATCACCAAGGCAGGGTGACCGAGCACAGCAATAATAACCAAACATTATGCTAAGAGCTTCCTTCAAAGTCTGTTTTCCCGTTGATGTCAGGAGCCGGTCTGGCAATAAACGCATTTTATAGCTGATTAATCTGCTCCAGACATATTGTAAACTACCTGAGCCTGATTTTTTTTTTTTTCATTTTATCTGGTCATGTCGCTTTGTTAATTCCCTGTATGCAGATAGTGTGCCAGGATCTAGGATTCTCAAACAGCTCTTATAGTTCAGCCTATAAATCAGAGGAGAGGGAGGGCCATACATATAGGATTCTCACTCAGGTTTAATGGTGCAGATAAAACACTTGAATTCATCCCCACTCACTCTCATATAAATGATTTATATTCACAAAGTCAGATATTTTCTGCATTGAAAATGAGCCGTGCGATTTGAAAGGACGCGGGAATCCATTACTTTCCAGGCGGCCTCACCTGATTCCTCAAACTCCTTATAAAGCGTCCCCCACGTCTCCGTGATCCTCTCCAGGCTCTCCTCCATGGCATGGATGTCCATGTAGGGGCAGTTGCATTCTGGGAACTTGGGGTCACAGCTGCACCAGCAGTCGCTGTCCTTGCAGACGAACTCGCCCTCCCCGTTGCAGGCGATGTAGCTGAGAGCGGCCTGCACGAAACTTTCCCTCAAGTAGTCTGGGAGGATCACTTGCAAGCCTGTAAAACGGAGCGGGGTTTAGCACCGTCGTCAAACTGTGAACCCGGGGAGTGACAGTGAAAGTTTAGTGGCAATATAGTGCTAGCTGAGCTTATGACTTACTTAATAAAATCTATAAATCTGTGTATTTGTATGCCAAACAGTTACTGCAGTTTAGATCCGGCGCTTAAACTTTTCACAGGAATGTTTGATCTGTAAAAACATACCATGAGAATCACAATGAAAGTGGAAAAAAAAATCCGACACACCTTGCAGCTGGACTTTATTTTCAGGGCTCTGAACCAGCACAGAGCTGACGGAGTCAAGGTTGTCATAGTTACTGCATCCGAGGGGACCGGTGCGGGTCTCTGTCACCTGGGCAACAACAAATAAAAAGCCCATTTACAAAATCCCCCTGCACTTCCCTTTTCTTTTTTTCTCTTTTTTAGGACAAGTGCATGGTTAAGATAGATTTATTTACACAAAAAAAAAATGCATTTGAAGGGTACTTCAAAAGTTTGGGTGCACATTTTGGTTTAATGAGACACAAAAAAAAAAAAAAAAAAAAATGCGCTTTGTGCAGCATAAATGGCTTAATCTGTTCTGCCTGAATGGAGTAGTTTCTACATAATCGATTGTACTCGTGAATGTGAAAGGAACTTGAAAACTACGAAAGACTCATTTTCATTCCTCTAAATTATTGCAGGGGCGGCTTTGTCGCGCTCATTCATTATGCAAGAATGCTACATGTTCCCCTTTGTCTCGCCGCTGATTGAAGACGTTTCGATTGACCTTTGCCACAGAGCACTTCCAACAAAGCGCCCTTTTTTTTTCCCCCCCTCACTTCATTTGCAATAAGAGATCTTATTTCATCACTCTCCTTTTTCTTGCCGTGACATCACGACGAGCACCTAACCAATTCTCATTTTTCTCCCTTTGTGGTCGCGGGACACCATATTTTGTTCGGCGATTTGTCCTGGTCAGGCTTGTCGGAGGACAGTTGGTGTAAAGTGACAGATGGATGAGGCGAGACAATGAGGGTCAGTCGATCAGTAACACCATCATAGAGGGCTGAAGGGCTTGGGAACTCATCTGAGGCCAGTGCCGCGGGAAAGCAAAAAAACTCAGTGTGTGGCTCTTTAATCAAAAGCCTAATCCAGACCGAAAGGGTTGAGAGGAAGAATAAATATCCTCTGTGAATGGGGAAAGGAAAATGAAGATAATTTGAGTGCAATTCTTCGACTATAGTATTTATATCGCATTATAAATCCCTTGTTTCCCTCATGAGGTATCGTGATGCTGATATGAATGCGAGGAAATGAGATACAACGCCGGGTTTCGAGCCACACGAATGCCGAATCCATATAAGGAATTATTTGATATGCCATATGATATGCCATATGGCAAAACACTGACTGATGAGCACAGCATTCAATTTCCGCTTTGCTTAGCAGCTGCTATTCACTGTAGATACATTCTGGTGTATTAAAAATACTTAATAGGACATTATTGGCCACCTGTGTCTTGGCATGTGTCTGTGTGAGGGAGTGAAGAAAAACACAAGAACGCCGTGGGAGGTTTGTGCCTTTGTTTGGGGTTTTTCTCCATGATGCAAATTCATGGTCCATGTGTTATAATGAAAAAAAAATCACCAATGAATAGATTAAGAAGAAGAAGAAATAAATTACACAATGAGGATTTTAAGATTGTTGCCGCACCGAGGAGGTTCAAATCATGCATAACTTGTGAAAGTGGTTTTTGGTCCACTGGTGGGCAGTAGCCACAGCATGCATCTAAACACATACAATAGAACATTGTTAAAGAAACCAAAAGATTTGCAAAGCAGTTTATTTATTGTGGCGTTTATTTTCCGCTTTGACCGCGGTGCGCAATGGGATGTTAGGTGAAGAGTGATTCATGAGAAACACATTTAAAGCTTTTCAAGGTCTATAATGGATGTGACATTATACGTAAAGTGCACACAGAGTTGGAAATATCCGCTGAGCCTATGGTTCTGTTATGCCGGCTGCTAGTGATTACCCACAGCTTGAATCCCTTTTACTTTCAGATTCTGGCTCGGTCGTGGAGTGCACGGCTAGGAACACCTCAAAATCCCTGGCTATGGCGACAAAAAAAAAGGGTCTCTGCGGCTGCGGTTCGCACGTCTGACTGGCGTCTTCTTCATTGCCAAGTAGTGTTGTTTTTGGCGGCCTGTTTTAATTTTAGTTTTAGTCTAGTCTTTGTGTCAAGCTGTCATTTTAGTTTTTATTAGTTTTAGTCATGTTCATACTCTTTTTAGTCTAGTCAAGTTTCAGTCAACTAAAAGTCTGAGCATTTTAGTCTTATTTTAGTCAGAATTATCCATGACTATTTTCGTCTAGTTTTAGTCGACGAAAACTGATGACATTTAGTCTAGTTTTAGTCAATGAAAATTGTATTTTAGTCTCTTTTTAGTAATGCAATTCTATTTAACCCAGTCAATACAAAGTAGCCTACCTTGTAGTATAGACAAAACCAAAATTTTCTTTTAGCCAAACCTATTTCAAACAAGGTTCTTATTATATTATTGTTACCTTATAGACTCAAGAATACATCCATTCCAGACACGGAAGACGCTGATTTGAATTTACAACATATTTATTTTACTATTTATTTACTATTTGCCGCACTTCTCCCTATCTTTCACCACAAGACATTCGGTTTTATTTTCCACTTCGATGTATTTAAAGTTTTTCCAAATGTCTTCTCTTCTTCTTCTACCAAAGACCCCCGGCTGGCCCGCCATCGTTCCCTTTCTCTGTCACGCTACTCAGTAGCCTACTCACAGTTCTCTCGCTACTCAGTACTCATGCAGAGTCGCAGACTCACTGGAGCAGCTGCATCTTCTAAATAATGCCGCGAGTGGAGCTTGAGGAAGTGACGTCGCCTGCGAGAGAAACGGGCTCTGGACACAGGAAACAGATAAACTACAAAATAATAATAATAACGTGACTAAACAAGACAAAATGACGTAACATTTCGTCTCGTCTCGTTTTGGTCAACGAAAATGGAGAGACATTTTAGCATAGTTTTTATTTTGTAAACCACATTTAGTCTCGTTTTTATTCGTCAACAATATTGCATTATACATTTAATTATAGTCATCGTCGCATGACCAGCATTTACGTTACGTCTCGTCTCGTTTTAGTCACGTGATAAAGGTTCGTTGACGACAATATTTAGTCATAGTTTTCGTTGACGAAAGCAACACTATTGCCAAGGCATCTGCAGTTTCATGGAAATCTTAAGAGGGGATCTACTAATGTGCACTGATGTCTCAGAATTTAAGTTTGGATAATTAAAATTGTAGGCTACAATATTTCGCCTTTTAAGTTGGTGTTTGTTGTTCTCTAGAGATGTGACGTTCGCGAATGAACCGAATCTACTGACCGGCTCTTTTTTGCAACTGCAAATATTGCATGATGTCATGTTGGTAGTCCAAATCAATAGAAGAAGAAGAAACAAATGACACAATGAGGATTTTAAGATTATTGCTGCACCGAGGAGGTTCAAATAATGCATAACTTGTGAAAGTGGTTTTTGGTCCACTGGTGGGCAGCAGCCACAGCATGCATCTCAATACATACAATAGAAAATTGTTGAAGAAACCAAAAGATGTGCAAAGCAGTTTATTTATTGTGGTATTTATTTACCGCTTTGACCGCGGTGCGCAATGGGATGTTAGGTGAAGAGTGATTCATGAGAAACACATTTAAAGCTTTTCAAGGTCTATAATGGATGTGACATTATACATAAAGTGCACACAGAGTTAGAAATATCCGCTGAGCCTACGGTTCTGTTATGCCGGCTGCTAGTGATTACCCACAGCTTGAATCCCTTTTACTTTCAGATTCTGGCTCGGCCGTGGAGCGCACGGCTAGGAACACCTCACAGTTCCTGGCTATGGCGACAAAAAAAAGGGTCTCTGCGGCTGCGGTTCGCACGTCTGACTGGCATCTTCTTCATTGCAAAGGCATCTAGAGTTTTATGAAAATCTTCAGAGGGGGTCTGCTGGTGTGCATTGATGTCTAGTAACTAAGTAAGTTTGGATAATTAAAATTGGCTACAATATTTCGCCTTTTAAGTTGGTGTTTGTTTTTGCTCTAGAGATGTGACGTTTGCGAACGAACCGAATCTATTGACCGGCTCTTTTTTGCAACTGCAAATATTGCATGATGTCATGTTAGTAGTCCACACTACCTTCACGTCAGTGCCTCAGTATGCAGTAGCCTCAAGAAGAGGGTGGATACGCTTCGTTTGAAGTGAGTGGCTGGCAACTCCAAAAGGCAAAATGAGCCAAAGGAAACGCAGCAGCATCTTAATGCACTTTTGCGATGACAAAAACAGTAAAGCGAAATGTAAAATGTCATACGTGCCTGAATATTATGCCGATACAATGGTGGGCATATCTGCCTTCCAAGCACCAGATACATAAAGTACCTATCTCTCTATCTAGAATAAATATTTCAGAATAATTCACACACACTGGTGGGATTTCATTCCTCTCAATGATGGGCAATGATTTATCTGATAAAATGAGTTACCCTCAGGCTGTCATCTAAAAAATAGATAAACATCAAAATGAGCCAGTCTTTTGAACGGCTCTTTGAAAGGAACAGATTCACAAGATCCGGCTCCCTCTTAAGAGCTGCAAATCCCATCTCTGCTTTGCCCACCTGATGGATTTAAGTCCAATATTTGCTTTCCTTTCCTCTTGTTTGCATCTCCACCACCTCCTTAGAAAATATCTTGCTATAGATCTTACTCTGTCAGGGAAACTAGCCGGTGAACACACTGTACGCTACCTGACAGCACCAAACTCCATATCTCTATTCCTAGATAGGCGGGCTGTCGAACTAACATGACGAGAAACGAGAGGCAGAAAAACTCAACAAATGAAGCTTTAATGCTACTCATTTGCCTCCAACTGTCTTTACGACTGTGGTTGTGTATTCCCAGATGTTTGTGTGTTTGCAGGAGGTTTATAGTACTTTCATATTTCTCTGTTTGTTGCCCCCATGCCAGAAATGTACTTAATAGTAAAGTATGGTTTGAGTGTGATCATAGACGATCACAGTGGTTGTCTGTTTACTCTCTGAGAGTCCTGCCAACAATCGATTGAGTCATAAGATACGGCGCACAAAAATGCTTTTCTCTGCCATAATGAGAGCACAATAAATCGAGTGACTGTCTATGAGCAGAAAATATGAAACCAGAGAGCCCCGCTGTTTTCTCATTCGGGTCTATCGCCCTGTTCATCATTGTTTAGACAGACTGGCAAATATGGTCTGAGTCGGGTCGGAATATCACCATTGATTCAGTCTAGAAAATTCTCAAATTGTAACAGAAACGCTCCCCCTCTGCTCCGCAACAACCGGAGTCATTACTCTTTGTGCAAACAAGCTGGTCCGATCAAAGGCTCCACTCTGCACCGTGACTTTTTAAAGAGAGTCCAGATTTCCACAGCGAATCGTCAGAACGCGGCAATAGTTGCGTGATTTTTTTCCCTCCAAAACGAAGTTCAATTTCTCCTTTCCACTGAGACAGCAGGGGGAGAGGTTGCATCACCGGCCCTCTTTCATTCGTTCCTCAACTTGTTCGATTTCACATTCACGCGGCCAAGTGGTTAGATGTATGTGCTCTGCTGCTGTGAGGGTCAACGCCCCGTGGAAAGGATGCACAAGTGTGGAGGACTCTGTCGCTCCTTTGACTCACTTTCCACCACTGATGGAGGTGAATCTCTCCTCTTCCCGCTTCCCAACTGTCAGTTACGCCAGATGACTACCTTTGGAGCATGAAAGCACACTCTCTCGTCTCCTCTTCCTCTCTGTAGCTACAGAAAAAAACCCTAATTCCCAAGAAATGAAACAGACAAAGGCATCTGCCTCTACTCCTCAGATGTGCCCACCTCAGCTGCACAAAAAAAAAAAAACACTCTATCCTCCCTGAGCACAATGTAGCGAGAGGACAGAGCTTTGATATAAGTAGAGGGAGTCTGATTCATGTTACACTTCGCAGGCCGACTACCACTGCGTTCAGAGAAATGGAAAAGGCGGAAAGAAGGGTCACCCTCCCCCTCCGTCACCCTATTAACCCCATGCTACCTGAAAGTGACAACCCGGAGGCAGAAACCTGTCACATGCTGCGTTTCACAAGACTCATTTATCTTCCGCCTCGCCATATGTGCTCATCGCGGAGCGCTTCCTCCAGACGCAACGTGAAACTTACGGCAGCTGAAGATCTTGTCTCATCACAGACGGGCTGATAAAAAGCATAATCTCCTACTTTATTTTCGTGTTGACAAGGAAGATGTTGAATGGGGGGAAAAAAAGCACACAAAACTGCATATACGACTTCTAAGAGGCTTAAACTTTGTGAGAAACTACAGATTTAATTTTAATTTCAGTTTCGAAGATGGCAATATATAAATGCTTGTCACTATATGCGCTATATTTCTATTGTATTGGTTTCATTTTCCTATTTTATCACCATACCTGTCAAGTTTTTGATTTGAAAATAAGGGAAATTTTCCGGCGCCCGCCGCGACCAGTCCCACCAACCCAACCAAGCTCCAGTATCCCTTACAATTTAAGAGAGGTGTACAAGAAAGCTAAAATCACCACTTGTCAACCACTTATAAACTACAACTGGCTTTGTGCACAGCTGCACTGCTTCCTGAACTTCAGCCAGCTCCTTTGTTTCCTGTCTCTGTCTGCCATTATTGGACAAACTGATTAATCCAGGTGTGCCTGACCTCAGTAGTCACAACAACAATAATCAGACACACCTGGATTGATCAGATTTACATGAGGGTTTTGTTTTTTTGGCAGGAGGAGTGCCTTCTCTGTCGTGGCGTCCATCATCCATCTCTGTTTTTGTTGTTGTCACTCATCATCTGACGTCACACACTAACTCCGCGACAACTGCCACCTACAGTACCTGTAGTAGGCTACTGCAGGTGGCAGCTATCGTGAGGCCAGTGACAGAGCTTTTTTTTTTTTTTTTTTAACTCCGCCTGGGCCCGGGGTATTATTATTTTATAATAACGCAGGTTAAAATACCGGAGATTTACGGGAAAATACTAATACGGGAGGACGGCGGGAAAGAAGGGTAAAATACGGGACTTTCCCGGCCAAAACGGGATACTTGACAGGTATGTATCACGCTTTTATTGATAAGTACATACTTTTTCCTCGCTAACTGACTTTTTACAAATGATTTCAGACAACTTAAAACCATATTTTTTTTTCTTTAATCTTGAACCTGTGTGTATTGTCTTGACAAAGGAATAGTGACAATAAAGAAATGACAGTGTCACTAATGCATCCTACTACTTCCGACATTGTTTTCATTCAAAAGGACTATCATAAGAAGAGTCTTTGGGCGCATTCTAAATTTGCAAAATGAGAGGAAAATCTTAAAACCCAGGAACCATGCACCTTTAGTTTGTGCATGTTTAAAATTTTATTACAAAGCAAGTAGAAAGCTTTGCAAGGATCACACAAGTGAAACGCATAGTTTTGTATTTGAGATTCTTAGTTTCTTGCACTCACCAGATTGTAGACACATGTAAAGACACTTTGTCAGTAGTTTGTCATTCAAATATCAACTTTACTTGGACAAATACTTTTTGATTAGTCTTATTTTATCCACATTTTGTGTCATCTACCTAATGTCTCCGCATCTTTGTTCGCAGCAGTTACTGGAGATCCTTGTATGTTTATGAAAAATGACAAGCTTGACTTGATATTGGCTAAAATAATTTGAGAAATATCAAGTCAGGGAATCCTTTTTTATTTGATTTATTCAAATGTGAAAGGCACAGACGTAACAGCAGTCTCCCAGAGAAGTAGGAGAGCCCGTGGTCTACCACCAACACCTGCGATCCACCTCTAAGCCTTCTCAAGTTATCCGTTTATTGTCGTCGGTGTAATGAGTATGACTCGATTGATGATTGACCAAAGGTCAAAGCTGATAAAAGCTTTAATAACCAGAGGATTTTAAATGTGCACGGCAAAGACTGTACCTTGATGGCGGTGGAGGCGATCTGGATGTGGTGCAGCTTGCGCAGAGTGCTCTCCCTGTCGATGAAGTAGGAGGCGGCCAGCTGGTGCAGAGCCTCCAGAGTCACGGTGGAAGAGTTGCCCGAGTAATCGCTCACCTCCGCTTTCTTGCTCAGTTTCCTCTTGTCCACAAATATCGTTAAGGCCTCTTCTCCTGCAGGAGAGGAGGAGGAGGAGGAGGAGGAGGGAAAATGCATTTAATCTCTTAAAGGAAAAAAGAAAATGAAAAAGGATGGAGCGAGCACGTTATCTGTTGTCATGAAGGCCTTTCAACTTTAATCTCGCTCTGAGCTTCTCAGAGACTAGTCTGCTGCCTTGACATAATATTAAAGAGCTCCCGTGTTGAGTAATTTTTTGGTGTTTGTCTCCATCTTTGGTGCTCGGTGCTCATTAGAGAGAGGTGCGCTTCCCACAAATCTCTCGTCAGTCACAACGTGCGCCAGCTTGCGTCAGGCCCTTTCCCATGGATTTTCTCTTGATACGGTTTTAGTGTCTGTATTTGCACACTTTTCCTAGCAGGACTAAGCTCATAACTCCTTTCCCCCCCACCCAATTAATCTACAGTTTAACACTGTTTTAAAACCCAACACCTGCACTTCTGCAGGAGAGACACGTACAAAAATCCCAGGTGGTTTATCCACGTCAATCTGCATCAAAAGCCACTGATCATAGGAATTGGCCCTTCATAAGTCGCGAGGCCATGGTGCAACACACGCTGTGCTTTAAGAGTTCCCAAGACTCTTAATATCCTTTTTTTTTTTTTTTTTTTTTGTCATCATAATGCAGTGTTAATGCTTCAGGGCCGTTTTTTTTGCCCACCAGCTCCTTGCTCAGCTGCTGAAGGGCATCCTCTTAATATCACGATCTATTTATTAATTTCATTAAGTCCATATGTTTCCGAACACAGAGGCAATCCATTCAGAGCTACAGAGGCACATCTCTGGCAAAGATCCAAGGCAAACTTCTCATTCTCCTCTCTTCATACCGCTAAGTACTGGCTGAGAGCCAGAGTGCAGGGCCGCATCAGCTCAGGCAGCTGGGAGGGTTGCATTATATGCAGCCACTCTCCAACTCACAACAGCGACCTTTTCAGAGCCCGGAGTTCGGTCTGAAGTAATTGACAAGTGTTGTTCTGTAAAAAGCAAATCAGCTTTTCAAGGCTCAGTTGGGCCTCTGTGGCATTTTTGATTTGTTTTTTTTTTCCCCTGTATTATTTTTTCCCCCCTTCAGTCAGAGGACCATTAGTGCTCGTCCATTCATCAGACTGCAGAAATCCAAAAACAGGGGTGGCAGGTTTACAGTGCACAGGCTTTTACATGCATTCATACATCTCCACAGATGTGTTATTCAGTTAGTGAGCTGCAGTATTGCGCCGTGTCCATCTGTTTTCCATATGGAACGCCTCGGAGAACAAATTCCAAAAGCTTTTATCATCGCAAATTGTGTAATTTATTAAAGCCAATATCATCCGGAAGAGAAGTATGTCCTTAAAGTACAGCTCTCTTTCACCGTGAAATTTCAAGCAAATATATTTTTGTCTTCCACATGGATGTTTACAGATGAGAATCTTGATCTGTTTCAAATTACCATAGTGTTCATCCAGTCCTTTCGATGGGGTTCGTAATTTCAACAGAGTCACTCAGAAATAAAATCTGCCAAAGACTGTTTCAAACGGCTCACAAAATGGATTCTAATTATCCAGATAGTCGCAGCTGCCAGCAGCGATTTTCGGTAAAACAAAACAAAAAAAAGATGTGAAGAGGATTTAGTGTACATCTGTCCGGCATCAAGAAACCATTCTTCTGAAAAAAGAATCAAAGACTTCTGAATCTGTCACCGTTGTTATCGTGTCGGCGTGTGTGAAGAGCTGGAAAGTAAAAACTGAGGCCCACTTACGTCACGTAAATGCTGCATGCTTTATATGTTGATATTGTGAACTAAATATAGGTGTTTTTGAGTATTTTAGCAGGTGATTAATTTGTCTGTCTGTCCATGGGCGGATTTTTATCAACGTAGCTACACAACCGTGCCAAGATGCAGTCATTAAGATGTTACAGATGTGTAGTTCATGTCAAAACGAATGCACAATTTGAAGATGTTTCACATATGGTGCGTCTAATAACTACTCTCTGGTTATTGTTATTATTATTATTTACAGGTTAGTGATGAGTTTTCTTATGCCATTACAAAGATATCAAGTATTTTTTCCTTACCTCCCAGCGTAGCTGACAACAGGAAGTGAGTCCCATACTTCCTGATCAGATTGTCAGTGATCATCTGGGTGGTGGGCCGGCGGCCCAGCAGTCGAATGTTCCTGATGAACTCGGGCGTCAGAGGTAACGGAGACTCCAGGAAGTCTCTCCTCTCCACTGCCAAGTTGTTCACCTTCCATCTCCCGAACTCCCTGGAAAAGGTCAGAAAGGAAAGGAAAAGTACACAAACACATGAGTATGCTCTATATGCAGTATGGGCGGCACAGTGGTGTGGGGGCTAGCACTGATGCCTCACAGCAAGAAGTTTCTGTGTTCTAATCCAGGTTGACTTGGGCCTTGCTGTGTGTGTGGGTTCTCTCCGGGTACTCCAGCTTCCTCCCACCGTCCAAAGACATGCTCGTCAGGTTAACTGGTGATTCTAAACTGGCCATAGGTGTGAGTGTGAATGGTTGTCTGTCTCTCTGTGTTAGCCCTGTGATAGACAGGAGATGTGTATCGGTGGAGTTTTAGATTATGGAAAATAATTTCCTACACGTTGGTGCCTATTTTGTTTGTGAGTGTGCACGTGTTAACCTACAGGGGGCAGTCATGTGCCAAGATACAGTATCTAACGCTCCACGACCAGAGGCAGACACAAAGAAGACTCAAAGCTAGTTAAGCTTAGTTTGAAATACAGAAATCTTTTCAAATGTTTTACTAAGATACATATATAAATGCACTGGACGTGTTTGACTAAAAGAATATACACTGTGTCGATTAACACTGAATGTAGATTCATGCACCTGCACTACCTCACAGACACGGGTCGTTTCTGTTTACCACAGTTTTTTTTTTATGATTGCACACCGAACGTGTATTGCATAAAGTGAAAGATGAATTAGGCAGTAGTTAATGGGTGGATTCATAATGAAAATAATCATGACTTCTGACCATTACTGAAGGTGGAGGAGGTGGAGGTCTCTGTTTCGTAGTAGCGTCATACAGATGCATCATTTCGGATAGTGATTTATATTTTCTAAATTCCAACTAGCTCCCACCTGTAGCATTATCATGAAAATCATTTTCTACAAGTGGGTGCCCATTTTGTTCTTGCATGTTGACCTACAGGAGGCAGCCATGTGCCGAGAGATGTGATACTCCACCGACAAAGGCAGAGATGAAGAAGAGTCTCGGAAATAATCGTTCCAAAAGTTTTACTAAGATATACATATGTAAATGTTCTGGTCATGTTTGTAAGACTTAAAGAATATAGTCTTAATAGTAGATTTGTGCCTCCACACTCTCTCCCATTCACCGCCTTTCAGTCTTGTCTGTTTACCCCATTTTTCCATGATTGTACACTGAAAGTCAGACATTATATAAAGTGAAAGATGAATTAGTCAAACAGTAGTCAATGGGTGTATTCATAAAGAAAATAATCATAATTGCTGCCCTTTTACCGAGGTAGAGGAGGTGGAGGGCCCTGTTTCTTAGCGGCGTCATACAGATGCACCATTTGCCTAAAACTCACTTAGTGGACTAAATGGAAAAAAATAGAAAGGCAGAGAGAGAGAGATGGCGAGATGGAGCGATGGCAGAGAGTAGCAAATTTAATTCATTATGTCATGTGCTTCGGCAGTGTTAGAAACCCCTCGACCGTGCCGACCCGGCCTGAATTGAGGTGAAAGTGAAAAGAAAGAGAGAAAGAGGAAATAGAAAGAAAGTTCAGGAGAGGACATGGAAAAGAAAAACAAAAAACTGGAAGGAAAAAAAAAAACTAAAAAAACTGAAACCCAGATCGTCACGTGGGGTGGAAATGTGCTCCAAGTGCACAGCTGACAGATGTTTTCCTTAATAGCCCCATCATGACAGAGATATACATCAACGCGAATGCGGCACAAGGTGGTACAAACAATAGCGCCGTTGCTCGGAATAGGGAATATATTCCATTATGAGAGCGGAGGCAAAATGGGAGTAAAATGTCATAAAAACGGTGAAAGCCGCCTAAACAAAAGACCCTGTCAGCCTTTGTTGCCTCCTCATGTTCTTCCATTTCCCTCAACAACAAGTAGTGACAACCACTACTGTACGCCTAAGCCAAATTCAGCCACAAGTGTCGCCTGTATATGCTGCATTTACTACACTTCCATAGAGGTTGACTGATTGTAATATCTGTAATATCTCCAGACATGTTCATACACGATTACATCTCACAGGTGATGACATGGAAGAGATATATGAATTGTAATAGACCTTGCACTCTGTCAAAGGCAGAACTTTATCCCTTCCTGTCTTTTTTTTAAGCTGCTGTGACTTTTGACTTTCATGCAAAACTATAACAAACACACAGCACAAGAAGGAGAAATACTAACTGTATGTCAAAGGCAAAGTGATAAACTGAAATAGATCTAAACCGAGAAAAAAAAAACTAAACAAAAGACACAGATGTTCAATCAATAAAGACCAACCTGGCCCCTTGCATGCAGTCCTAGTATTTCTGTTGAACATCCGCCCAAGGCACAGCTCTTTGAACGGTGATATCTGCTTTGGCAGAGCTCTGACTCTATTCAGAGGTGTTCCGGCTACTGAAAAGTTCAAGGTGTTTAGCGAAACAGTTCCGTGTGAAGTGTCCTTCACGCATAATTTCCTGCACTCCTTCCTTCTCTTGCAGTTCCACGCGGAGCACTCTATGAATTAAAATGAGTCTTCGGCGAGCTTTGTTTGTCTGACATTTGGCAAAAAACAAATCAGATTTCTTGGCTGGTGTTTTTTGAGAAAGGTGCGAGGCATCTTTCACGCGCACGGCTTCGGAATCTCAATATAATCCATTTTAGTTTGTTGGAATGATAAAAAAAGAAATCTTTTTTTTTTTTTTATTTGTTCAGATTGATCACTAAGATGGCCGGCGGCTAATTCTTTTCTTTCTTTCGTGTCAACATACCGTCAATGCGTCGATGGCAGCTGAAGCTGGAGTACAAAGCACCAAATGTCGGCATCTGGTAGGACGTCGATGGCACATAGAGTGACTCATTTTATCACTTAAGTTTTGATCCAAGACACTAATCACTGCAAAACTCCGAAGAAGCCTCATGAGTGTGAAGTTAATCACCAAAGGAGCCGAGTGGAGATAAAACTAAATCAACTTCTCAAACTCGTTGGAGGGCTGAGACTGGAGCACTGATATGACGTTTTGAGACGGCTCCTGGGTGTGCCATGCGTGATGCATGACTGTAAAAAGCTTTAATACAAATGCTGCTGCGATATATATACACTCTATGAATGCTTAGTAGCTCCAAGCATATAGTATATAGCTGCAGTGCCAGGTTGTGTAGACCACCAAGTCCAAAAGGGGGAAAAAAAAAACTAGATTGGCTAATTTTGATGAAGGTGTTGCCTCTTGCCCCGTCTACGAGTCGTTCTGTGACCGCTGCTAACCTGCTGTCATAACAAATGGCCAAAACCGATGGCCAAACTGCATATGACTAAGGCAGCACAAGATCAAAAAATGCAAGGTCATAACAGTTTGCTTCACAGAAAGTCTGCTTTCAGAGCTGAGCTCAGGAATTCCTAATCTGTACCTGTGCCTTTGGGCTTAAAGGCTCTACAATATGTTATCTCCCCAGTCATTTTTACAATAAACACGTACATGTTTATTGGAAAAAAAATTGTAAAAAGGCAGCAACACTTACAATGCTGCCTTTTGTAAGTCACAATGATTTACATGGATCAGCCACAACATTAAAACCACTGACAATACCAGTAAATAACATTGACCATCTTCAGTGTTCTGCTGGGAAACCTTTGGGCCTGGCATTCATTGGTGTGCTACATGTTATTTAGACATGTAGCACCCACCTAGACCAGACCAGGCACCCCCACCCCATAGCAATGATACTCCTTGATGGCAGCAGCCATCCCCAGCAGGATGCAGCCTGAAGGCATACACACAAAAACGCTTTAAGAACAACTAAAAACAAAACAAAACATTAAGAACAGCACAAGGTGTTGACCTGGCCTCCAAATTCACTAGATCCAAAACTGATCAAGTATCTGTGGGATGATCCACAGAGGCCCCTCCCCTCAAAGGCCCCCCACTAACAACATTCTGTTACCAGACACCGCAGGACACCCTCAGAAGGCCCATGTCCGTTCTCTGATGAGTCACAACTGTTTTGGAGGCACAAGGGAGACCTACACGATATTAAGAAGGTGGTCATAATGCCTGATCGGTGTATTTGTGTCGATGCTTCTCACATTGAAATGCACGGGGCATTTCTAGGACAAAATAAATGTGTTTCCAAGCACCAAGTACCTTTTACCTCATGGTGAGATTTCTTTGTCCAGAACAGGAAACAATCCAGTGTAGAGGTGCCAGCAACTGCACTTCCTCAAACTTTTCCTGTTCAAACTGTATCAAAGATTCAGTTCGAACTGCCTGCAAGGGTACATTGACTGTAACGTAAGTCAATGCAACCAACTTTCATTCTTTACCCTAATGTCAGCACGGACTGTATATTTTAAATCCAGGAAATCAGAAAGTTTCCCTGAGAGCTGGTCAAACTTCGTCTGCTGAGGAAGACTGTGCGGTTCAGGTGTTTCAGTCAAGGTCGTTTTCAGTCGCAGGTTTACACCCGTTGCTAGGGAAACACCTCTGTCTAATATGAACGATTTCTGTCAAACAGCTAGCGGCACCTTTTATTGTTTCCAACACGGTCCCAGGCTGTGGACCACGTGTCAACAGTGGAGGCAGTTCTGAAGAACTTTTGCCATTGCGTGGGTGTTCACGATGATTTAACACTAACTGCTGCTGCCCACGAACAATCATACAGTTCCCAGAATTACACAATGCTTCACCTATACAAACAAACACATGGAGGAAGACGGTTCTGGAGAAGATTTTAAGTCAAATTGTCGGTCTGGGGCGATGCGTAGCACCTTTAGAGTCATCAGTTCATGGTAATAATAACCAAGTGTTTCGTATTTTGTGAAAAGCTTCCTATAGGCATTATGTACATATTTAAAAACAAGATATATACAAAGTATAATAACATTTGAGACTTTAGTCACTTGATTCTCTGCTCTTCATTTCAGATGCATAAAGGGCATTAAACTGTAATGGTTGGTTTAATGTTCTTTCTTTCGATCTGACTCCAAAAAAAAAATATACAAAAAATACTATTTACTTCCTCTGCATGTCTACTTAGTAGAGATGATTTACTGTTATGATAATTTAAGAAATTCAACAGTGTATAAAGACTGGTATTAATGTGAAATCACGAAACTGAGAGAAATCCAGCTAAACATTAAAACCCACCCACAGAGATATAACCCAATTCAGCTTCTGCAACTAGAACAATTTAAAAATATACTCGCAAAACTGAGACTGCCGGAATCAAAGAGCTTCTTAGAAAAAGGTACAACTCGGATATTAGGGCCAGAGAATAGACGCTATTTATTTTGGCTGGTGTGCATCCCACCCCCCCCCCCTCGCAAATCTGCACCGCAATGAATTTCTAAAGAGACAGTTATGAAGTCACAGACAGATATCACAGCTGTAATTATAACGGATCGGCTGTGATTACTTTGAAATTTCTCGGGGAGGGTGCAAGAGTGCGGTGCCAATTTTTTTTTTTTTTCTTTTCGCTATCTGCCTGGCGCTGCTCCCAATTTACTCACATAATCACGCTTATGCGAGAAGAAAGGGACGGGGGAAAACGTTTCCTCAAAGAACCTTCGGCCGTTTTAGAGAGCAGTTTTTATTTATTTTTTTTTCCTTCCTTCATCCTGATGCTTTATGAACATCAAAAGCACAAAAGAGAGAGAAAAAAACAAGATGTATAAATGAATATGGCTGCCTCTTGAGTGATGGGTTATTTTTGTCAGATTTCGCTGTGCGGCTGCAAAAAAAATAAATAAAAATAACAAACATTTGTTAAATTTATGTGAATTGCATTGTCCAATCAGTCAAATGTTGCACTTCTCTCTCTCTCTCTCTCCCTCTCTCCCTCTCTTCACAGTAAAAGCTTGACTGCTGTAATCAGAATGGGTTGAACAACCTTGGCTGCAGATGATGGATGGAGGGAGTGTGGCCTTTTGAAAGGGTATATATCACATTAAACCAGGAGTAATGAGGAAAGCTCGAACACACAGATGTTTAAATGATACAGAGTGTAAATCGGCTCACAATCCAAGCCACGGCACGCCAAAGTTAGAACAAGCCGGTGGCAAAGATTTGCCGTTTTCATTTTGTTATGTAATCGCCGGGCAATTAGGGGGGGGACTGATTCGCACAATATTAAGCTAGGAAGTGTGGGCAGCGTGGAAAACGGACATAATGGTATTAAATGGATACGTGGTACCTGTTGACCTTTTTTTGCTGACACTGTAGTATTCAGACAAAGCCTTTGACTAATCTCTTGCTCAGATATATCCAGTGTACCTATTAATCTTCACCTCATTTCATGCCATACAAATAAATGACCTCTTCAAATGGGACACTGTGTCTCTCGAGTTCCACTTTGCAGCGTGAAAGCAGTAGTTCAGAGCCACAGCACGTTCGGTGTGGAAGAGGAGGGGGGATACACAGGGAGCGGGGAGGGAGAGGGAAGAGAGGAACAGGTACAGAGAGAGCATTCGCAAATCCCCGCCGTCGTTCGTTTCTCCAGTTATCGTCGACTGTGATAAGCTAGCCCTGTCTTATCTTAAACCCCCGATAGGCCAAATGGTTCATCCTGCAGGGAAAGGATGAAATGAAATGGGTTTCACCACAGAGTTGATTTTAGGGGCTGCAGCAGTCGTCCCTAAAACCGGCGAAAGTCATTATTATTATCAATTTCACTGCTCTTTTTATTTTTTTTTTCGCAGGGGTACAACAGTTTCATCGCTTTAACTCTCTGGACGCTATCGCAGCCAAGTTGTTGGAGTTGTTGAATGTTCTCCAAATTCGCAGTGTCCTAATTTCAGCTGGCTCCCATCTGCATTTTCGAAAGCTGGGAAAAAAAATGGCCAAATCTGTGCTGTTACTGACACACTCTTTTATTGTTTTAAGGTATTTGTTCTTAATTTGGGTGCTTGTTCATTAATCCAGCCTTTATTAGATTCTTAAATGAATCATTGGTGGCATGTCCTCATTTTCATTTATGCCGAAGGTACATTTAAAAGAGAAGAAATGTAAGAAAAAATAAATAAACACAGCAGTGATGTTAATATCGTTCTGTTTTTTCACTTCAGCCAAACTACAATTCAAGGTGATGGACACGCAAAACCCCCCACTAAATAACTAACGACAACAAAGGCAGACCTGTGTCTGGACCAAATGGTAGCACTGGAACACACCACAAAGACGGCCCATGCACCACATACACCAATCAGTCGTAACATTATGACCACCTTCCTAATATTGTGTAGGTCTCCCTTGTGCCTCCAGAACAGTTGTGACTCATCAGAGAATGGACATGGGCCTTCTGAGGGTGTCCTGTGGTGGACTTTGGGTCCTATGGGTTGAGGGGAGGGGCCTCTGTGGATCATCCCACAGATACTTGATCAGTTTGGGATTTGGAGGCCACGTCAACACTTTGTGCTGTTCTTCATGTTTTTTTTTAGTTGTTCCAAAACCGTTTTTGTGTGTGATGGCTGCTGCCATCTAGGAGTGTCATTGCTATGGGGGTGCCTGGTCTGGTCTAGCTGGGTGCTACATCTCTAAGAAACATCATAATGTTGTGGCTGACCGGTGAAGATGATGATATAAAATGAAAAGAACCTTCCGTGTGTGCCCTTTTGAACTTTTGCTCCCCTTCTGTTTCTCTTCTCGTGGACCAGTCCGCTAGGCTGAACAGCCAATCAGAGCGGTATCTCTCATCGACTCGTCCCACCGCCTACTCAGCATGCTCAACAGGCTGTTACGCCACCAGCTGGGGTCCAACTAGTGCTAAAACCACGGCCGCGTCGCTCACCAATGGCCTAATCCCGCCCTTTCGCCAATGTGTCATAGCTTTCCCAGAGATTACTGTATTTTTAACCAATCAACCCACTTTTGTTAAAGGTTAAACCACTTACCAATTGAATTGCTAAAGAAGAAATGGTACAAAATTGTGTACACTTAAGAAAGTAGTATTTTTTTCTCCCCCATTAACCAATTCACAACTTCCCAGACGTCTCTTTAGGTGTTCAACTCATCAGTTGGTCAAAAATTGAGCTACACCACAACCAGCAAACTGCTCCTTATGAACTCCGCTCTGTTTCTGCAGTGCATTTACATTTTGCCCATATTAAAACATTTGAGTTCAGAATTTTTAGTCTTGAGGTTTTATTGGTTTTTTTTAGGCTGGAGTATTTTTAAATTGGTCGACTGATACGTGAAGCAGAGGAAATAGATCTTCAGGCACTGTGCTTGTGGTATTCCTTATGCCCACATTTCTCTGCTGGCGTGCGGCCTAATTATTAAGCAGTTTGATAACATTTAATTAGCATAGTGGCTTTCCCGCAATTGAATGATATTTATAATGAAATCTAATCCCATAAAATATAATCGCATGCATTATCCAAATGCAATATGTTCAGATCGGGGCCAAATGCATGTCAACACGGCTACCTTCACCCTGGTGAATATGGGCAGCTCTCCCTTGGCAATGTTTGCAGGGAACAGGTGGCTAAGACGGAAGGCCCACTTTGTGTTTGCAGTGGAAGCAACGGGGACGCTCTCTGGTGAATCCCAGAAACAAACACTCACACACATTCACACACACACACACACACACACAAAAACGCAAACGCACTTTCATTTCAGAGGATTTGTTAAAAATTCTTTCAAATTCAATCAGTAAGAAAAGTAGGGAATTGAATAGAGTAGAGGCATAGCGTGGTGTGAATTCATTACTCCATCACTGCTGAGGTAGCTCAAACGGTGTAACTCCAAGCGCTGATCCCGGTAATTCATCTTCTCCTGTCATTGAGCATTTATTAGAATCTACCAGAGATCTGAACTACACACAAGGAAGACCAGACCGGAAAATAATATTGTCACTTTCAATCACCTCTGCCCTGTATTCTGTAGCAAGTGACGTGCCTTTCAACCTAAAACGGACTGTCAAAAATTATCACTTACAACAAACATAAGCCCGTTCCAGATTTACCGCGCTGGTATCGCTGACACTTATTGATGCAAGCTCCATGCGTTAGAGGAAACATTTTGCAGCATTCAGCACAGAAACTGCTGAGACAATGATGCGAGCAGGTGCTCCCCGTTCTTGCACCGTAATGTGACTCGTTGAAAGCCAGGGAAGCTGTTTGAGTTTTGTACATTTAAAGCTGCACCTGTCACGCTATCATTAATTCTAACAAAAGTGTAGCTGAGATGTAAATTCAAAGGGGTGTTTGAATCGTGCTACAGCCGTGCAGGGGCTCTGTGAGGATGTACTGGTCTTCGGCGGTGAAGTGCTTTGATTTGAGTGGTTGCATCTGAATACTGACAACAGCGATGCCGAAATGCACGTGTTTTAAGATACTGGAATTTGCTAATCAGCCCATGAGGCTGATGGGCATGTAATGTATTTTATGTGGATAAACCAAAGACTGGACACAAACTGTGACCTGATAACCGCAATGGAACCATTGGTTGAGTCATTGAAAGCCACAAACGTCTAAGTCATGGGGGCTTTAGAGGAAAAGCCAATGAACGACCACAGTTCGGGCATCGCTCTGTTGGGAACTGATAACAGTCAGGCAAAGATCTCCTGGATCAATCAAACTGTTTGGGCTGGCTTTATGTGGCCCATCTTCCTAATATTGTGTAGGTCTCCCTTGTGCCTCCAGTTGTGACTCATCACAGAATGGACATGGGCCTTCTGAGGGTGTCCTGTGGTGTCTGGCAACAGAATGTTGTTAGTGGGGGGGCCTTTGAGGGGAGGGGCCTCTGTGGATCATCCCACAGATACTTGATCAGTTTGGGATCTAGTGAATTTAGAGGCCAGGTCAACACCTTGTGTTGTTCTTCATGTTTATTTGAGTTGCTCCTTTTTTGTGTGTGTGCCTGTGTCAGGCTGCTTCCAGCCATTGCCATGGGGTGGGGGTGCCTGGTCTGGTCTAGGTGGGTGCTACATGTAATATAAGTAACATCCACACCAATGAATGCCAGGTCCAAAAGTTTCCCAGCAGAACACTGAATTGTCACAAGATGGTCAATTTACTTCTCATATCAGTGGTCATAATGTTATGCCTGATCGGTGTATGTCATCTGAGAGGCGTGGAGTTGTTTACAACAGAAATGGCTCTGATTGATTGGAGCAAGCAAAGTTTTTTTTTTTCTTTTCTTCTTCTCTTTATTTGTTGGTATGAAAACCTAATGGCATATTACCAGACTTATATTCTGATAACAACTGAGTCTGGCCCCATTAGGCCAAGTAATATAACAACTAACAAGTAATATCTGGACAAAATGTATCACAATCCATCGTATAGCTGTTAAAACATTTCATCCTGGACCTAAGTGGCGGCCTGACAGATGAACACTGTCTGCCGTGCGCTCCACGTGGATAAAAATCTGACGATATAAAGGGAAACCAAAATGAGCCTTCCCTCCATTTACAGTGGAATCATCGCCTCTTTTTACACTTTCATGATCTTTATTGAATCAAATTTTAGCGAGACAGCCCAACTAAAGAGTGCACTTCAGTTGCCTGCAGCGTCAAACTGAACAGAAGTGAGAATGGAAGTGAAAAGCTGCGCAATTAATGTGGCCCGTTCAGAGCAGAGTGTCGAATGTTGCGTCTCTCATGACTTGTTCAGGTATTTCAAATAATGGTTAAGAAAAAGTTGAGAAACTGCAATTTATTGTTGCACTCTCATCAAGCTATTTACCACAAACCTCTGACGGAATTTTTAAGGGTTGGAAGACGAGACGGAGAGCACGAGTGAGAAGGTAGCGGTGGGATGTTGAGAAGCAGCGCTGAGGGAGTCCGCTCTAAAACACTCACCTCAACCCTCTTCAGAGCACCTGCAGACTCCCCTGTGGTTCGGGAAATCTGCTGCCGCTGCTGCTGCTCGAGGTTGTTCATGGCGCTTTACCAAACAGTAAAGCTGGGAGCGAGTACGTCAAACTCAAAGGGCGGGAGCATCGATCGCGCCTCGGCTTGTTGCGTAAAATAATTGCGGATAATCATCAGGCTCCTATAGTTTTTGCTCATCATTCGTTGGTGTACAGTGGCGCTCGGTGACACGCTGGCATTAGCCGTGCTGTGATTTAGTCATTTAAAAGCCCTCCAGGGTGGATTTTGCAGTCGTTTTAATTGAGTGTCCTTCATTTAAAGTACAAAGCAATTACTTACTGTTGATAATTTTAACATCAGTGTTGACAGCTGCTGCACTAACAAGAATGACTGATTTTAGTTTAGAGTCCATAAGCCTGCACTTGGTGTTTAGCAATTTCAGTTTGTACTCAAAGAAATGTTCCACACATAGAGTTTTATGATCAAATACCAGATAGATAGATGGACAGCTTCACAATACAGTATTATTCATGCATTCCTGCAAAGGGATAAAATGGGACTTTTCCGTGCTACAGTTGTTTTTTTTCAAGACAGAAATGCAGCATATCGATATTTATTTCATGAGCAAAGCCACAACATAGTGCTGCCTTCCACTGAGAGCCCATTTGTAAGTCCATTACAAACACAAGGACAACACATACGGACCCATTCGTCACTTCGCCGCACTGCCCCTCTGGGCGCAGGTACAGGACCCCGAGGTGCAGAAGGGCTCTCGTTGGCAATAGGCCGCTACCCGCAGCCATAGCAGCTCTTAACAGCGTGAGGGAACAGGCACGGATTTGATTCCATGCTGTTCTGTGTGTCGGCGCTGCGCCGTGTGCATTGCTGTTTGTCGTTTTTTGCACGAAGTCCACATACAGTGCTGCGGAAAAAAAAAGAATTCCCGCAAGGAAGTCTGACAAACGCGCGTGCTCTGAGTTGTGTTTGCTAACAAATCATTTGTCAGTGTTATCTAAAATCTAATTATTACGTGCTGCTGTGCTGAAAGCTAATAATCACTGAAGTGGAAGCCAATTTGCCGAAAGTGATAATTATCCTAGTCGAGTAAATGCACCTGGAGACTGGACACAACCACAACATGGTATGTATGGAGATGTGGAGGAGGGCTCACATTAGATAAGCCTGGCATAGTATACTTCTAGCAAAAGCATTAAAATACAAGCAAATGTGATGCATGATAGATGGTTGGATGGATGGCTAGATTTTAGACCAGAGTTTCAGCTCAGCAGAGCAACAACAACAAGATAAATCCGAGCGTCCGTGAGGTGAAGAGAAAAGACGAGAAAAAATCCACGATGCTATATTTGAGCTAAACCTTCAAACTTTTTTCATGATTGCTTTACCATTTCAGAGCTGGGTTTTTGTCCATGAGCATTGTTGCTAAATGTGTCTGCAGCATCAAATATCACAACCATTCAACTTGGTATTGTGCAAAATGCAAAATTTTGCGCATCTTATTTCGTCAGATGTTTTATTTATTTATTTTTTCATTTGGAGCCATAAAATGAATCTTGCACGAGTGCTTGTGTAAAAAAATAAAATAAATAAATACTATATATAATACACTACACCACATATAATACCCATAAAGTTTTAATAATTTTGTTTTCAGACGCGTTCAATTTAATTTTATTTGATAACAATACAAATTGTCTCAGGACGCTTTACAACATCCGGTCTGAAACCCGACCTGAAACTCCCTTTTAACAGGAAGAAACCTTGAGCTCATATGGAGGGACCCATCTGCCTAAGGCCGGCTGGATAGAGACAGAAAAGAGAGAGAAGAGAGAGGATAGGAGGAACGAGATAAACATATATCTACGGTTTGAGAATATAAGCGGCACGTTGGAGAATTGTTCATTCAGATAGGAGTGGATAACTGCAGGAGGCCATGAAGACTGGGCAGGTTCATGAGCTGGGGGGACAGCTAACAGGAGCTACGCTAACAGCAGCTACGCTAACAGCAGCTACGCTAACAGGAGCTACGCTAACAGGAGCTACGCTAACAGGAGCTACTCTTGGTCGGTCCACACTGGCTACAGTGCCCTGGCTAGCTACTGGTTTATTTTCCATGGTGTGGAGCCGTGCTTCCAATTCGGAGAGCCTCGCATCCAATGCTACGAATAAACTACATTTATTACAAGTATCATTACCGTTAAAGGAGGCAGAAGAGTAACTAAACATGTGACAGGATGTGCAGGAGAGAGAAGGAGAAGGAGAGGTAGACAGAGTAGCCATGGCTAACCGCTAAAGTTAACAGACCAAAGTTGGTCCTCTTCCTCTTTTTATTCCTATTTATCGGTTACATGTGTGACTGAGCAATAAACTTCATCTGTCAAGAGTAATTCACATTGTCACAACCGTTTTGTGAGAGGAGGTACAACATATTTTATTCCAACACACAGTATTCCACTGCTACTGATAACAGCATGCCTTTTAGGATGCTTTCATTCAAATGAAACTGCACGAAAGACAAACATGAACATTTGGGGAAGCGCTGCAGTTCAGGCACATGTTCTTTGGTGTTGCAGGAGTGGCAGGTAAACATTACTTTGCCTTTTAGTAAGCATGCCACGGAGCAACGCTGCCTCTTTTCGTGGCACAGAGAGAGCTTGATTTGGGAGTTTAAGGGCCCCTGTTGCACAGCGGGATCACAGAGATGACGTGTAGCCCCCTTGAGAGAACACTACAGCGGGCCCGGTGGCTTTAATAAAACAATCCTGCTGAAATTTTCATGAGATGGAGCGCCAGTCTCCAGGTGTGAGCCCCCCCCCCGTAACAAAATAAAAAAAAAGTCAACACCACGTTTCACCCCAACACCGACACCGACACCGGCGCTGAGAGAAAGCTATTATTTGCCAAAACAGGAAAGATCCCACAGCTGTATGCCCCCGGTCTGCCTCGCTTTGTGAAATCGAATGGGACCGAATCCAAGTGAATTCAATTTGGAAAGATTTACAGGCTATTTACTTTTTAGGTTAGTTTTTCCTTTTAATATCATCACTATTAATCAATGCCGCATTGTGGTAATCCGGAGGGCCTCAAACACAACCTTGCAGCTGACAGAAGCCTCTCAGGGGATTCTGTGATAATGCAGAGTAATAAGTACTAAGAGCTCACTAATCACTTGGCCACATGATAAGACTATTAATCTTGCCGCCCATGCAGCTCGGCTCCAACGGACCACTGCCTTTTGCCAGAGAAGGAAATATTAAAGACCTCCAGCACGGCAACCGATCACAGAAGCCATAAAGCATCCTTGCACGGATCCATAGACGTCAGGAACCCTGTCCGTCTATTTCCAGAAGCCCTGGACAACATCCTCCTTAACGACGACGGATATGATTCATGACACAATCTCTACTAATTTGGTCGCATGCCGATACCTCAGACCGCGTTGCTGTCGAGACAAATCATCGTATTTTTTACGGTGCTAATCAACATATTTCATTTGACCGAGCGATCAGGTGGCTCCCCGGGGGTTTGGAAGGCAGCGGAAGGTGATATACAGCCGGCTGATAGCCACGCCGCGTGCATGTAATACTTCATGGTTCAGCCGAGGCGTGCCAGATATTTTGTGAACCCTGGCTGCGAGGAACATTGTCTGCATGACAACGCGAGCCGAAGTACTGCAGCCTGCCTACTGAATAGGCGTGAATATGGGGTTTTCATGAAGCATACTATCCACTGTGTGCACTACTTTCAGACACATTTTCTCCCTTACATCACTCTGATGTTAAAATACGAGTGAAAGCAAGGAAAAGCAAATGCACTGGTGATAAAAACTCCATTTAAATGTCGCCGTGAACAATACAGATAACCTCAAGTCATGATACCTGAATAAAATGCCCTTGGAATAACCTAAACTTTTATCTATTCATATCTACAGATGTACACTTGCAGGCTGATCTGGACGAGGCAGATGAGTGCTCGCTCCCTTCCCTCTCCATCTCCATCATCTCATTCAGCCGTTCGATTTAAACACGGCACATTTCATTGCGAACTATATAATTTCCACCGCAGCCCTTTAACGCGGGTCAGGCAAGGACATTAAAGTGGCCTCGAGGTCGCTGAAATTCACATTTCCCCTTAATTATGAGCAACACGTCACTAAATCTATATTCTCCTCGGCACGTTTGAGAATGTGCACCGGCTAAGCTGGTAATTGGTTTGCGGTACCTACAGGAAATCTGCAGCGTTAATGGAAACGCGCAGGAGGCGTCGCTTTACATATCAGAGAAGGATGCAGCGTCCCAAGAACGGCTCCTTAAAAGAAATCCTCCACAAAACCAACGTATAGATCATCTGAAGTGCTGCCGGTGTAGTTATTGGGATATGATATTCGGCATGTTGAAGGTGTGCACTCGTTCCTACAGTGGCTGTGAACGGCTACAGTATTACTTTGAATGCAGTTAGCACAGCCATGATGTTTGACAAAAGCTTAATTTAAAGTTTAAGACTTTCTTTCTTTTTTTTTTTTTTCTATTACTGATTTGAAAAAAGAGCATCTCATCCTCACCAAAACAAACAGACAAGAAAACGGCCGAGGGGCTTGTTGCTGATTGGAGTGGTTTGCATTGTAGCGTATATTTAACCTTAAGATAAATGTAACCAAACAGCAACTTGAAAACAAAAGTAATAACCGAGAAAGGAAATAATGAGTCAGCTATTTGACGGCCCATGACTTTTTTTGGAGTAGAAGTCAAATGGGGGGACTTCTACTCAGCCGGGAGATTGATGCTGTGTCTTGTGACCATTACTACCAGTCACCGCCGAGTCTGAAAGTGGATTATGTCATTGTTCATCGTGCCGTTTAGTAAACAGTCATATGCACCAACATTACAACCACCTTCCTAATGTCGTGTAGGTCTCCCTTGAGCCTCCAAACCAGTCGGGACTCATCAGAGAATGGACATGGGCCTTCTGAGGGTGTCCTGTGGTGTCTGGGAACAGAATGTTTGAGGGGAGGGGTCTCATCCCATAGACACTTGATCAGTTTGGGATCTAGTGAATTTGGAGGCCAGGTCAACACCTTGTACTGTTCTTCATGTTTTGTTTTTTTGAGTTCCTAAAGCGTTTTTGTGTGCGTGTGCCGGTGTCACACATGTAGCACCCACCTAGACCAGACCAGGCGCCCCCCACCACCCCATAGCAAGCAGCCATCCCCAGCAGGATGCAGCCCAAGGAACATCCACACGAATGAGCGCCGGGTCCAACAGTTTCCCAGCAGAACTTTTAATTGACACAACATGGTCAGTGCTATTTACGTCTCCTCTCAGTGGATTTAATGATGTGGCTAAACAGTGTATTTCAGTTTAAACAGTCATACATGTCACATTCTGTTTATATATATATATATATATATATATATATATGAGGATGTGTTGACAAAGAAATAAGTGCAGGTGTAGCCTGTGCTAAAAGACGAAATACTGTGACTTTTATGTAGATATATGAGCTTAATTAAATTTTATTTTACGCACACCTGATCATTCCATAACTGTGGAGACTATTTGATGCAACGTCCCAGGAGATAGGTCATGGATATAATAGATGTTGAGCAGTGATTTGTAAATATACTATCCAGTGCCTCTCCCCTCCTCATCCTGCAGTCACGACTCACCTGTATATCTTGTATCTGGTGGAGAAGCCTTGCCGGTTCTTGTCCACAAAGTCGATGTACTCCGGGGAGTGGTGGAAGGGCCCCTTATCCGACAGGAGCCAGTCCAGCGGTCCCCCGGGCTTGTCATTGGGGAGGCTGGCCGCCGCCGCCGCTGCTGACGCCGTTGCACTGGACCGCAGACACACCCAGCAGTGAAGGCTGAGGCTGACGACGCCCCATAGAGCCATCAGAGATGGAGGGAGGGGAGGATGGTGGTAGCGGTGTTTGGCGGGGGGGAAAGGGAGGAGGGCGTTCAGCAGACAGAGACACCTGTCGTCAGCTGGCTCCTCCACTGGGATGACCGGGGGACCTGCATCACCTCAACGCCCCCCGAACACCTGCAGGAAAACAAAAGCTCATGGTGAAGGATGCAAACAAGATGGAAATGATATTTTAAAGTCAGTGTAGATGTGGAGCAATTTCAGCCTGTGAGGGTGCTCTGCTACTTTTCTCATAGTCTCTTTATCGAACAAAAGCTAAGGGACTTGGAGATTATGTGTCACTAGATGAATAAAAAACATAACAATAATATCGACTTCATGTCTTGTTTTGCTTGTAACCAAGTCCACTACTTCACCAGTCCGTGAACTGAAAGGAAGTTGGGGTTTACTGCATCGATCCTTGAATGTAAGCATTGTCAGGACATTTTAAGAACAGAGACACCCTGATTCATCGATGGCCTCACTGCTAGTTTGATCAATGCAGCATTAGTGTAAGAATTTTAGGGAGAACGTCACTCGTCAAGCATTGACACCGTAGGTAAAAACCACCAGTAATCTGCAAGAACAATACACTGCCTGGCCAAAAAAAAAAAAAGTCAAAGCTCAAAGCCTTCTCCAGCACATCCCAAAGATTCTCAATGGGGATAAGGTCTGGACTCTGTGGTGGCCAATCCATGTGTGAAAATGATGTCTCATGCTCCCTGAACCACTCTCTCACAATCTGATGAATCCTGGCATTGTCATCTTGGAATATGCCCGCGCCATCAGGGAAGAAAAAGTCCACTGATGGAATAACCTGGTCTTGGCTTGTACAGTAGACACTAGGCACTAGGATGGGTGCATCACTTCATCTGCCTCTCTTCTTACCCCGATGCCCCCATCACTCTGGAACAGGGTAAATCTGGACTCATCAGACCACATGACCTTCTTCCATTGCTCCAGAGTCCAATCTTTATGCTCCCTAGCAACTTGAAGCCTTTGTTTCCAGTTAGCCTCACTGATTAGTGGTTTTCTTAAGGCTACACAGCTATTCAGTCCCAAACCCTTTGAGTTCCCTTCACATTGTACGTGAGGAAATGCTCTTACTTTCACTATTAAACATAGCCCCGAGTTCTACTGTTTTTCTTCGATTTGATTTCACCAAACGTTTAAGTGATCACAGATCACCATCAATCAGGATGTTTTTTCTGACCACATTTCTTCCTGGAACACAATGGTTCCCCACTATCCTTCCAGTTTTTAATAATGCGTTGGACAGTTCTTAACCCAGTTTTAGTAGTTTCTACAATCTCCTCAGATGTTTTCTCTGCTTGATGCATGCCAATGATTTGACCCTTCTCAAACAGACTAACATCTTTCCCACGACCACAGGATGTGTCTTTCATGGTTGTTTAAGAAATGAGAAGCTACTCATTGCATCAGTTAGGGTTAAATAACTTGTTGCCAGCTGAAAGATAATCACCCATGCAGTAATTATCCAATAGGAGGCTCCTACCTATTTGCTTCGTTAAATCCAGGTGGTGACTTTTTTTTTAATTTTTTTTTTGCCAGTCATTGTTTATTGACGAGACTGCTGAACTGTTGCATGCTGGGAAGCTTCCATGCACTCCCGGGAAATCACTTCCAATACAAATGACTCCATTCAGAGTGAATAATATTTGTCTTAAACTTAAGCTTGTCAGTAAAAACGCACACTTATATATAAAATGTTCAATTGTGATGGGATGTTTTTGCAATTGTAGACATTTTGCAGAGGATTCATAGATTTACGGACGCTGCAAAAGTAAACATAAATATAAAGGGCGATAATAAAAAAAGAAAAAAACGATTCATCAGTCACAATTTTACTCTAAAGTAAAATTGCTTTTCTCCGTGGCTCGCGTGGGCTTTTTCACCATTGATCAAAGAAAATAAAATGAAAATCGCAAGCACATTTGAGTAAAAAGCCGCAGTAATGTGCCACAAATCCATCTTCCTTTGGAGAGACAGATCCACTTTGCTGTTTTTTTTTTTTTTTTATATTCAAACGCAGCATTTCAGTTTTGCTATGATTCATCACATTCATTGCTCCTGAAGAGTTGGGATTTTCAGACAGAAGACAAGAAGTAAATGCAGGCCAAAAAGGAAAAAAGTTGCCTTCTTCTCAGCCTGCCTTCTTTACAGACTCAAAGCTTGTTCATGAAAAAAAAAAAAAAAACTAAACAATTCTAGATGTTATGACTCTAATTGTGAATCTGCCTCTTTAACTTGGTGAATAATTGCTGCGCTGCTGTTTTGAAAATTACACTCATCGCAATTTAACACTTCGCTGTTACACCGCGGCAGATCCGTTAAGAGTTGCACTCGCAGGCAAGTCAGTGACGGAGGAACACACCGAGGCGTACAGACGCGCTTTTGTTGCTGAAATAAAAAGTCATGGTGGCTGTGATTTAGCCGACCACCTGCTGTTCACGCTGCAGTCCGGAGCTCGCGTTAGCCTCCGTCACAATTTGGAGCCCTGTCAATCAACTTCCCTGCAGTTTCTGGGGTTTTTTGCACTTGTGTGTGTGTAGTGTGTGTTGGAGTGTTGTGTGCTGGGTGCAGGGGTTTGAGTCCCATTACAGTATTCTGATGACAATCTGTCAAGTTAACTCAGCCATATGACCGGGTGTGGGTGTGTGTGGGTTTTGAAAAATCACCGTGCTCAGACGACACAGCTGACAAGCATTGGGAAGAGCGCTCAACAGCTGGAGGTGGGTAGAGGGAGAAAGAACAGGTTTAAGATGTTATATCAAACACTGTGATATGTTCATCCACGGTAAGAGACAGGCATGAGGGTTAATTATTGAAAGTTAAGCAGGCAGGAGGACTTTAATTTAGTACTTTTAATGAGATGAGCTGGCAATTTGGAAATTGATTTCAGCCTGACATCGCTGTCACAGCTTCCCAGACTCAGCCTGTCGGACTCATGCATGCATATGTGTGTGTGTATATATATATATATATCGCAAGCAAATAAATATTGATTGATTGATTGATATATATGCATACATCTATTGGTGTGCTGTTAAATTAAAGACAGCAGATTTCAATGCCTGCACACACATTTTTTTGCACATCTTTCAACCATGTGACATCCAGTCTTTGAGAAGACAAGCGTTTTAAACAGCGTCTTTTGTTAAGTCCAAGAAGCAAGTTCACCACAGCCGATCTCGATACGCGTCTGCATGGACTCTTCTAAGGCTGCATCAGCTTACAAGTCTTTGGCTGAAAGTCATGATCCAAGCTGCTCATCAAACTTTTTTTTATTTATTTTTTTTTTATTTCAAAGCTGCCCAAAGGATCCTTACAGTATGCAGTCAAAATGTAAGAGATGAGTCTTTCAAGTCTCGTGTGAAATCGAGACTTCGGGGATTCGAGTCAAAAGTCAGATTTCAGAGAGTCAATTCTGAAAATCCTCTAACTGGGAGCAGACCTTATTAACACCTACAAAGGACAGACACACACAAGTATTCTTCCCAGCCTACACACAGATTCTTCAGCGTTAATGAGCGCAAAGAGCACGTATTGAAACATCAGATGAGGCGATTAGAGTCGGGGATCGTGCGACCCCAGGAATCCACCAAAACAGACGCTGGCACGGCGTCAGAAGCTGTCCTGCTAATTTGTGCCGCATTTTTTTTAAACTAAAAAGGCACAGAAACAAAGAGATAAGCTTTGGATTAGAAGGTAAAAAGGTGGATGGCGGGGGAGGGGGGTAAGAAAAGGACTTTGTAGTCTCAGTGGAGTCCTTTTTGCTGCAGAGACACGCTGATGGAGACGGGGCTTTATTAGAGTGAGCTGAACTTTGCCCAGCTGAGCTGTAAAAAATCATTTTTAAAATAATCTTCCTGGGAACAACGGGCTGAGACTTGATCAAAAGGCCGGATATGACTGATTCAGTCTGACTCAGGCCGAAGTCTCCGTTCTTAGGTCTGCTGCTTTCATATTTCTACATTGGGGTTAATCTCTTGTTTAACACGGAGTAAGATTTAGGCACAAATGTGGTACAATTCCTGCCCAGCACCCCTAGAAATGGGGCAGGAACGACATTATCCAGCATCAAAATGGAGAAAATCCTCCCCAATTCTCTTTTAACTTCTTTTGTTGTTGACGCAGTTAAACTGTAAGCGAGTCCTTTAGCAAATTCTGTTCTCATTCCAGCGGGGCTGAATAGTTTATTCGCACTGAGACAGAGGGGCCTCTGTCTTCCCAGCGCTTCTGTTATCTTCTGCCATGCTCTCTGTTTGAGCTCGAGCATTCCACTTTTCCTCCTCCAGCCCTACTCCTTTCGGCAGCGAAGCGCCACACAGCGAGAGCAGTCACGCTTTGTGTGCATTTTCTCAAAATCTGACAGCAGCGTTATGGGTTACTATCTTATAGTGCCGGGCTTTGAGAATAACTCGGCGCCTGATAATGTAAGACGGCGTGTCCCCGATGTAATAAAACTGGCCCCAAAACAAACCGCGAGTGCAGATCTGTTGGCTGAATCCGAAGCTACATCTAACCTCCGCTTTGACTCAATCTTATAGGTGAAATGGTGGCTTGCTTTACATGGTGCGTGATGTGCATGGGGTGACCTTGCCCGGAGGGGAGTGCGTGGCATGTTAATATCAAAATAGATCACGGAGGTCATATTAAAATACTCTTTAATCCTATCATCCAACAGGCAGCTGTCCAAAAAGCTGATGCAGGAGAACGCTCTCCTCTCCCTCCTCTCGTTGCCTCGCTCTCTCTCGCTCTCTTTCTTCTTCCTATCTCGCTCCTTTCTCTTACTCTTTTGTCTCTCCTTCCTCTGGCGGCCCACTCTCTTCCTCCTCTGCACTCTCAAATCCCTCTAAAACCCAGTTTTGAGTCACATCCTTTTATGCACTTGCTATGACAGAAAACAGTAAATGTTTACGGACGGCTCTGTCAGGTCTGTGCAGACCTCATAATCACATTATCACCCGAACAAAGCCGTCCGCTGAGCCGCCGTTCTCAGCCGCCTGGGTGATATCAGATGTGCGTCTTTTTTTTTTGGTTTGTTTTACAAGGGCATTGAGTCACAACTGTATGCAAACACTGATTTTCATCAAACAGTTTTAGTAATGCTCCTCGTAAAATCTAGAAACATCATAATCACATGCCGCATGATCCAACAGGAAGGAGTTTTCATGTAAAGCAGGAGGCGAGCGCAGAGTCTCCAGTAGATCCACTCAAATATGATTTTGCACAACGTGGGCCAGCGATAGCCCGGGGCCGTTTGGAGCCTCTGTATAAGACGAAAGCTCTGTTTGTCCCCGCGCAGTCCTCTCGGCGGAATTGTGACGAGAGTGCGAATGATGGAGTAATAGATTTTCCCCGCGCGTGAACATAATGAAGATTTGAATCCCCCGAATAGGCAAACGCCAAGGGTAATATCGGCGCGAGGCGAAACGTGTCGCCGTGAAAAGCAAACGCAGAGAGCAAATCCATTATTCCCATTTATTTTAGCCATCAATCTCCTCGCAGATTATGAAAACACCGCCGGGCGTATTCTCCGAGCACCAAGGTAATCATAATTTTAGGATGAATTAAAAAAAAATAAATAAAAAATTCCCTGTTTCGAAACATCTGTTATGGGGCTCTCAAGGTTTAGAACCGGCTCTCCAGTGGAATTGAGTGATTGTGCATGTGGCCCCCATGCACAATCACTTCAGCCTTGTCATAAGACGCATTGTTTTTCATACTTGTATAAAAATATATCCATCACATTTGCGCCGGAAACATAATGGTCCTTTGAGTAGCGAGAAAGCCCACATTGCAATTTATCTTTTAAATGACATCCACGACAAGGTCCTGTTTACTTCGGCAGAAAGGGAAGAAATATCCATTTGGAAGTCTTTTTTTTTTTCTTCCTGTTCTGCCAGTTCAATAGAGAGAGGAGGGTGTTAAACAAATGGCCATTCGAGTGAAGTACAGCCAACCGTGGATCAAACTCCACACCATTTTTACGCCCACTGCCCGTCATAATGACAGGCTGTGTTCAGTAAGCGCCACTGAACAAAAAACACTTGAGCTGCAAAAAATAAAAAATAAAATAAAAATACTTATCGTCTGTGATGACTCCCATCATTTCCAAGGCTTGATGTCTTGTCGTTACTTGACCTAAAAGGCCGACGGATCAATGGCACAGCAAAGAGGGATGTGCACTACTGCTGTTTTGTTTTCCCTTATTCTCCTCAGTTTATTCATTTCATTACCCCATTCTCTATAAACACCATCTGCATGTCAGCCCGGTATGACTGTACTCGCTAGGATCCAAATAGCTTTTGAAGACGTTATCCAAAGAGAGAATATGATTTATTTTCGATCAGGTTCTCATTTTGTTACACATGAATCTGTAAAATTAGATGAAAGTATTCCACTAGTTATCAAAATAGTAGCCCGGTCTGAGTAAAAATGCGTCATGTAACGACCTCAGTCGGACCAAACTGACCCGAATGGAAGGAATTTCACTCAGATTCAGTTAGAGTTAGGGTAAATCTGATCAACAGGAACATGTTAGCTCCTTCTAACCACATGAATATGTGAGCTAATCGTTTCTCTCGGGTTGGAATGAATCCATTCGACAAAACCACAGACTGTGTAAAGATGGAAGGTGGAACTGCTCCTCAGAAGTGAAGCCAGAGCAAGTAGAGCTCCTCCTGGTGGCTGGCTGCAGTATAGGTCATAAGCTCCATGTTAGTGGGTGGGACTTGGGCTGAACTAAAACACTAAAGTACACGCAGATTCCGTCATTTCAGGTGGTTAATGTTGATGCATGTTCAAGTGTTAGTTAGTTATTTGATGCTATAGAAATAGGACGTGACATAATGCCGACTACCAGACTACCATGCCAACCGCTCTGAGACTTGTAAACAAAAAGTACAAAGTGTATAGTCCAACATTTCTTTCTAACTGGTGGAGGTGGAGCAGAGCGCAGTATTGAGTAAATGAAAACGAGTCTGGAGGAAGTGTGGTCGGGTCATCGATACTGTGGCTCCCAGTGGCTCCGCTCTCGGACCGTACTGCGCAGACTCGGCTCCAAAGTCGCAAGATGGCGCCGTCCGTATCCCCGGGAAAATGGCGTCAGTTTGGCCAATGCAAGGAAGCGGGGACGCATTGTCCATATTTATATACAGTCTATGATAGAAACATGGAGGTAGCAAAACGACTGGTTGTGAAACCAAGTGTTTGTAAAGATTAATGAAGCTGGAATCGGCATGGGCAGCAATGTTGTAAACGTGGCTCCATCCTTGCCATCTTCTTCTGTTAAATTAATTAAGTGCAGTCAATAGAGTTGACAAACAAAGAAATCTTCTTCTGAACCATCCCTTAGTTATGCTGCTATAGGCCTAGGCTGTTGGGGTATGACACACCGAGCACCTGTCCTCTAATTTCTTCTCTCTTACAACTCATGCATTGAGTTGCTACTACTTCTCTCTCTCCATCTCCCTTTCTCTCCTATCCCCTCCTCCCCCATCTCCTTGTGAGTATCTCTGGCCTGGAGCTGTGTGTTTCTGACCTGTGGAGCTCCATACTACATCTGTTGTCCTGGCCTCATCAACCTGCCCAGTCCTCGTGGCCTCCAGTTATCCACTCCTGCCTGAATGTATTACTCTCCAACCTGCCTATGATACCTCTCATATTCAGTCATTATGGCAGCTAACTCGCAGTTGTATGCCCCCCTGTGTTCTTGTTTATGTTCATTTTCAAACTCTTACGTAACATGCATCAGCTATATCGTGTGCGTCTACCCGGCCGGTCTCAAGCAGATGTCTCCCTCCATATTGAGCTTAAGGGTCTGCTCAAGGTTTCTTCTTGTTAAAAGTTAGTTTTCCTTTCCCACCTCTGAAAGAGCTTTCTTTCGCCTGTGTGCTTCCTCTGGAGGTCTCAGGTCGGGCTTTTGTAAAGCGTCTCGAAACAATTTGTATTGTTATTGGTAATTTTCGGACAACTTTTTTAGCCAGTGGGCAAAAATTCTTGTCAAAAAAGGTAACTTCTGCTTTATTTTAGGGCCATGTAAACATCTATAGGCCTATATCTTATCAGATCATTTTATTTAGTGTCCATGTAAAAAGTTAAATTGGAATCTCTAATAAGAAGATTTCAGCTGGGTACATACATTATGTTATATTATTAAAAAAATCCCCACCCAGACTTACACTCCCTCCACCTCTATTTGCACAACGGTTGCCAAGGCTATCGCCCATTTTGTTCTTAAACTTTGGAAGTTCCCTCTCACATCCCCACACTGGACTCCATCAACGAATTTAAAATAGCTTTTAAAACTTTATAAACTATCTCCCTCCATTTAACAGCAGTGCCCGTCTCAGGCTCGGCACTGATCTCAGCTCCTTTTTTGCTCTTGTTTATGTGATGTCCAGTATGTTCCATTATTGATTATATGTGATGTAAGGTGACCTTCAGTGTCACGGAATCTCATTTTCAGGCCATCAAATGCTGCGGTTTTGTCAAAGCCGTTGGCACAGAGATACACACAAGGTGCCCTTTTGGCGTCGGCCGCTGTGACACACTAGGTTTGCAATTGACTCTAGCGTCAACTCACCTGCAGCAATATCGGGAAGGAAAAAGTTCCTTCTCACTGTCGCTCCTTTTCAGGCAATGAAACAGGAGAAAGTTTGTGGTTTATTCGAACCCAAAACTCCAATTACCTTTTCCTCCGAAAACAATAAAACAAAACTCAGTGGAAAAATAATGGTCCCCACAAAGGACACAGAGCCCAGTCTTCTGGGTGTGATTGCTGTGACTTTGCTTTACCATCTCCTCCTAAAAAACACTGTTGTTGTGTTAAAGTGGAGACACTTTGTACTGACATGTCATTCGGTGTCGGCGTCTAATATTGCCGCGGGTGGGCTAATATTGGAGTCAACGCACCGATGCCAAATAAAACCTGGTGTGTCGCTCTGAGCCAAAATGAATGCGTTTGATGCAATGGGAATAAAAACATTTATTTATACGCACTAACATTTCAAAATAACGTTAAATGATATGCGTGTGGAAGCTACAGGTCGGCCGAGGTTGGGGAATATTGTCTGAGACTATTGCAGACGAAATGTTGGGCAAATAAGATAATTCAAATTTAGAAAATGTTACGCTCATCCACCACCCCTAAACTCCACACCCTTAAATTGTCAACATCAAAGCTTGACTTCTTCCTCCGTTGACCATGAACTAACTCGCCAAAATGCGCTGCAGACTGGAGATGGAGAGGAAACCGGTGGTTTGATGGTTTGATGGTTTGAAAGAGGAGTAAAGGAAGCCATCTATGCCTTCTCTAAACAGAGGAGGTAGACTGAGATTTAATCTGCCATCTATTTACAATACACTTTTAACTTCTGTCCCCAAGACGTTTCAACCCCATTCACACCTTGAGACTGGAGACTCTGACTGATAATGGGCTGTTAGAGCACCATTCACAGGGGAAGAGGACAGGAACAAACAGCCGCCCCCCTACAACGACAGGTAAGTATCTAACCGTTTTATGGAAATTAGCTGCACCGGTTTCTGGTTGTTTACACAAACAAGCTGGTTTCTGATGGGTTACCCACAGAGTTTCCTATTTAATCCTCAAACCTCCCACCAGTCCCCTTGAAGTGAGGAAGCTACTCGGATGAGTGGCGAAACGTCTTCTCAAAAAACTCTACTTTCCCTCTCCTTTTTTAAACGCTTTCTGGATATAACCCTAGTTCTTGTAGATAGATAGATAGACTTTATCCCGAGGGAAATTCGGTGTCCAGTAAAAAAATACAGTAGTTGCAGCAATGACCACAGTCCAGTTGTTTCCTC
This sequence comes from Chelon labrosus, assembly GCF_963514085.1. Lineage (NCBI taxonomy): Eukaryota > Metazoa > Chordata > Actinopteri > Mugiliformes > Mugilidae > Chelon > Chelon labrosus. The sequence goes on from NC_140343.1 coordinate 4,747,341, forward strand.
ACAGAGAGACGTTGTAAAGTCTTATGGCCTGAGGGACAAACAACCTCCTCAACCTGTCCATGGAGCAGGACAGAGACAGCAGCCTGTCACTGAACGAGCTTCTCTGCTTGACTATGGTGTCCTGTAGACTAGAGGGTGGTGGACATTGTTCGTGATGGATCGGATTTTGTTCAAGGTCCTTGCATCTGCCACCGATGTCAGGGACTCCAGCTCTTCCCCTACCACAGAGCCCTCCTCCTGTTTCAGCTTGTCCAGCCATGAGCTGTCCTTCTTAGTGCTGCCTCCCCAGCACACCACAGCGTTGAAGAGGACACTGGCAACGATAGTCTGGTAGAACATGTCCAGCAGCTTCCAGGGAACTAAATGACCTTAGCCTCCTGAGGAAACAGAGACAGCTCTGAGCCTTTTTGTATACTGAGTCTATGTTAGCCCTCCAGTCCAGTTTGTGATCCAGCTGTAGACCCAGGTACTTATAGGTCTGAACCACCTCTACACACTCCCTGTTGATGGTTACAGGGTGCATGGGGGGGCCTGGATGTCATGAAATCCACTACCATCTCCTTGGTTTCAGCTGTATTGATCCGAAGGTGGTTCGCTTCGCACCATAAGACGAAGTTGTTGACCAGAGTCTTGTACTCCTGCTCCCGTCCATCCCTGATACACCCCACAATTGCAATGTCATCTGAGGACTTCTGCATATGACATGACTCTGTGTTGTGCTTGAAGTCCGAGGTGTACAGGGTGAATAGGACAGGGGAGAGGACAGTCCCCCGTGGTGCTCCAGTGCTGCTGCTGATAGTTCCGGACTCCATCATCCATTGCAAATTGTCATTTTCTGTGCTGGATTACATTATGTCTATGAAGCAACTCATATAAATTGCAAACGAGGCAGACCGGACGCTCAGCACTTCACACGGGAACATCGCAATTCTCAAAATGCAACTTCAGATTGAAAAACCAGGCACCTACAATGGAAGATAACCACAGTGAAGCAAAAAAAGAAAAGTTTTCCCCTGAAAGCACTGCGTCAAACAAAAAGAAATAAAGAAAGAAAGAAAAAAGTCTATGAAATGATGAGACAGTGAGTCAAAGGCATTTTTCAATTTTTCATCACAAGCACTACAGGTGGTCGCTACATTAAGGTATGACGTGCACATTGTGTTCCCGGCGTGGCCTCTGGCTATTTGGATCATCTGTGTGAAAATGACAGCTCTCTTTGTTTTTCCATTTTTTTCTTCGGAATGATTGCAAATGAAGCCTTTACAAAATATAATTTTTATTTTTTTAGGTTTAAAAATCGTGCAAATCGGCAGCCTTGAATAAACAGTGTTTGCAAATCTGTCACTCGATAAAAGAAATAATTTCACAGAAGCGATGTCTGCTGATGTTCTTGACATTATTCAGCGCTCGTTATGAAAGCATCTGATTGATTCGCAGGCGTCGAGAGCTAAATTAGCAGAATTGCCGGTGTTGCCGCACTGAGCTAACGTCTCGATTGATTTTGCTAAAGAGAACATCCTAAACGGCACATTTACGGCTCTTTCCCACCAATCTGCTGCATTTGTGATGAATGGTCTCATCTGTCGCCGCAAAACTTTGAAGCGCGCCATTCAGGCTGCACTGCAGCACTTCCAGTAACTTTGTGTAACAGCCAGAATCGCATGTCTCCTCCAGAGATCTGGGCCTGGCCGCCGACTGCAGTGTCGGATGTCGACTCTCGCCCTGTCTTTTGGAGGGTACAGTGGGCCTGATGAGGTGTGGGAACTCCCCGTCCTAATCTTCCTTGAGAATTTTTTAGCAGACGTTTTCATCGGAGACCGAGACAAAACGGAGCATTCTGCCCCTAAACATCTGCTCGCTCATTGCAGAGAGCCAGAGCTGCACTGGTCACCTACCAGCGCTGTGTGAGTGTGAGTGTGTGTGTGTGAATCTGTGTAAGTCTGTGGATGTGTCCATATCTACGACTGCAACACTCACCACATGCAGAGCCATTCTTGGCACACAAATATGCGGAATCGAAACGAGTCCTTTCATTGTTGTCGTATCTCCCGCTTTGATTGAAGGAAAGCAGAGGGGGGAAAACAGATGCAGGGGAGGGACGCGATTGGCAGGGGGGTGCACTTGATTAAAACATTTCATTAGTACTTCTTCAACAGGATCCACTTTGTAACTTGTCTCCAAGCCAACCCTAAAACCATCTTCAAAGTACAGAAACAGGAACTGATAAACTTTACATCTTCCCCCCCGTGCTGACTAATGAGGTTTTTGGCCCTAATTAACCCAGTTATCTTCCCTCCTACAACTGTCAACAATACCTCTCGTACCAGCGCCGGGGGTAAAACACAGCCTTTGTGAAATTATAATATGACTGCCAGTTGCACTCATCCGGCTGTCTTACAAACAAATACAAAGGATGAGCTCCCATGGTGTCCTGGGAGGAAGACATCAAAGACGAAAAAAAATGAAAAAGAAATGTGACTGTGAAAGCGCTTACGTGCGCGCCGATGAACACACAGCGTTTTACAGATCTACAAACATGCATCCGTAAGCGTTCGACATGAAGACGCGATGCGCGGCGGTGCTGGGCCGCTGTGGGGAAGGTCAGACGGGCGTGCAGCGTGAGCGCGTGAAGGGCGTTTCTCCGCACAAGTCGCTGTCTAGGTGACTCTCGGCTCTCTGGTGGCACGAGTAAAGGTTTTGTTTGTGAATGCTCCACCATTAAATTAGATCCGCAACAAAGGCGCATATATTAGAATGTCACCGAAACACTATCTGTTCCAAATGATTCCTCAGTGTAAAGTTTGACTTTCACTTGGCTGCGATATTCTTTATTTCTTATTATTAGCTCTTTTATAGGATATACAGTATTTCTTATTTACAATGGGCTGCTGCTATGCCAGTTACTCCATTTGGAATTGTATTTAAACCTTTTATTTAATCTAATTTCCTTTATTGATCCTTCATATGAAAAGTCTTTTTCTCCATTTAACCCATCCGTTTGTTCAGTCATAGGTGTATAAACCCAGGGCAGTGGTCTGTGGCGTGGCAGTGTTGCAGGGTTTAAGTGCTTGCTAAGGGCTTCAGACATGGACATATGGGGATGTGAACCCGTGACCTTACAGAGCCACATCTACTTCTTGGAAGCACTGAGTAATTAGTGGGTACACAAACGGCATTTTTAACACTGGCTGGCTCTGCTTCCTCATAGTCTGAGCTCCCAAACTCACCATTTTGACGCAATAGTGTACGTTTAAACGCTGTGGAGTGGTGGTTAGAGGTGCAGCCTGGGACTGACGGGTCCCAAGTTCGCCTCCCGCCGTGTCCATGGCTGAGGTGCCTTGACCAAGCATCTAACCCCCAAACCGCTCCCCGGGCGCAGTCCTAAGAGGCTGCAGCCCACTGCTCCAACTGTACACACTACTGTGTGAACAAATGGATGGGTCAAACAGCAGGAACTGTAATTTCCCCATTGCGGGACAATTAAAGGTTAAATTATGTGTCTAAATGCTGAACTGGTGACCATTCTTCTTCCTCGCAGCAAAATACCAAGCAAAAAGTCTGATGTCGTATGCGTGTGTGTGCTACGTGTCAAGAATTGTGCTTTCCGTGCCAAAACCTTACTCATAAATAAAAAGCACTGGACGCTACACGCTACCAGTGGCAACTTTTCTTACGGTTTGAATCAACTAAGATATAACTCCAGAACAAACTTGGATTTGGAGGGGATCTGGGAGGGGCACAACTGAGCTAAAATGCTATTTTACATCAATCCCAGAAAGAAAATCCATCGTACTCAAACTTGTTTGCGCATGGAAGCTCTGCAATTCAAAACAGAAGCTGGCGAATGGCGACGCTCTCGGCTCCAGATCTTGTCAAACAACGTAACATTTGTAAAAGCCATTAAGTGTCGAGCTAGTAACACAGTGCCAAGTGTGTTTAATCTTCTGTATGGGGGCCCCTGGATACCCCGGTCCCCCAAAACACAGCATCAGAGTCGAGCACAAGCGACGGATTGAGTTATGCGCTAAAGATCCGTTTGCTAAAATACAGTAAAAACAAAGCGAGGAAGATGTTTGTTGTCCATACGAGATGAAGGCAGCTGAGTCAAATAACGGATAAACCGACGAACCGGCCTGGCGTTGTTGCCACAAATGCGCCGCGGGGCTTCACAGTGGCGCCGTTTTGTTTAAGGAGCAAGAATATGTGTCTTTGAATTGGAGATTCCAATTAAATCTTTCAGTGACTGTTTAGAAAATGAGACGGCGGCTTATTAAGGCGGAGGAACCCGACCGCAGACACGTCTCCCAGGCCAAGGCGGAAACGGATCGGTCCAGCGAATCCCTCCCTCTCACAAAAGCAAGGGTGGAAATTTGGCTGCGGGAGGCAATAAACTGATAACGAAATAAAAAAACAAAACAAAACAGCTACGCCTTTCATTTAATACAGTGACAATTCATTATGAAAGACGGACTGCAGCGCGCCCGGTCAGCTCGCTCGGGCTCACATCAAAATTCAGCATCATTATGCCGAGAAGGTTGCCTCTCACCTCTTCAGGCATCTTCCAAATCAATCCAAAGCAAAACCTGCATTTTTGAATGTTGACTATCAATTTAATTATATCGGTGGAGGCAGAAAGCGCGTGTTTATCCTCGGTGGCGGTGGCAGCCTCCTGAGATTAATTGGACTTAATCAATTATCCCGCCAGCGGTCTCCACGTGTGAGCGCGTGCTGTAAATAGTTTCTAAGCTATTGTACATGAAAGCTCAAGTTGAAAGCAAACTAGGGTGGGGGAAGGGGGATGGAAAGGAGAAGGGGGGGAGGGGGGGGGGGGGGGGTCACCTTAATGATTGCCACCGAGGCCGTAAACTTCTCAGCTCGCACACTTTTATACGGCCGCATATCACCGGGCGGCTGGGAACACGCCGAGAAGGGGAGCTCCTATAAATCACGGTAAAACACAAATAGACCTCTTCTGCTGGTGGCCTCGCGCAAACAGGGACAAAGGTTGCTCTTAAATTAAAGGGACAGGCTCCTGTCTCTCGCAGTTCCCTCGTTTGTTTGCGTCGTGCGCGCTGCAACACGGGCCTCACCTCTTTTTCTTCTCCCGCCTGACAAGCTAAACTCAAACCGCGCGAGGTTAGCATCAGGGCTAGGTGCTTAAAGGCGCATTTGCATAGTTAGCTATTTCGTTTAGCGCACGGTCTGGGCCTTTGGGTAGAGTCTGACGCCCGATTGTGTTCACGGGAACAAGTCTGCGTTTGATTTGCAGAAAAGAAAGCTGCTGTATTTTGTTATTTTTTTGTCATTGACTGCAAATTAGCTGTACGAGCAGTCCGGTGTCTGTCCGTCGTGTGCTTCCACAGAATATACTCAGGCTCAACATTCAATTACCAGTTGCCTCAGAGAGAGATTTTGGCTTAATGCCCCCGTCGGTCTTAATCTGAGAGATTCTATTTTAACGCCCAAGTCGGTCTCAAATCCCTCAATGGGACTTTTTTTTTAATTTTACAATCTTCTCCTCTTTTGCTTCACTTCTCCTCTCTCCCCCTCTCTCTCTCTCCGCACAGCTGTTCTTCACAATCATCTCATACTGGAGCGGAGCTCGCCGCTTCGCTCATTATCATAAAATAATAGGGCCGCGGATATCGAGCGGACCCCGACAAAACTCGACCCCGAAACGCCACCCGAACCTGCCCCGCCGGTCCCCTTTCTTCTCCGCATCCTTGGCGCTCCTTTGTTTCTTTCCCCCCCCCCCTTTTTTTGTCTTCCTTCCCCTTATCTTCTTAACGCAGACTTCATTTTCACCTCCTTTTCCTCCGACTCCCACTCCCGAGCAATTACGATCAAACGGGGCCCCTCGCTCATTAAGCCGAACACTTGTTCCACCCATCCACCCAAAAATAAGCAGGAGGGGAGCTGTTTTTTGCGTTGCGCTAAATGTGCTTATTCCACGCGGCCTTTTCATTCTCTGCTGCGCTTACAGTGGATGTGGGAGGAATGTGGCAGAGTTCCTTTTTGTTTCCTCCCTCCTCTCCCTTCGCTCGGCAGCCATCACACCTACGAGCGGTGCCGCATCCGGCCCTATCAGCCTCCCAACACTGAACTGTAAGAACAAGGAGCCCCTCTCAGGCGTGTAATTCCTCCTGTTGGCACCGCTCTGGAAGCATCAAGACGGCTCCCTGCCTCTGTAAGAGTGTTTTTATTTTATTTTTTTTCAAGCTCAATTTGCCTCTTCTCAAGCATACGTCCGTCACGCGCAGCTGGTGTTTGTCGTCAACAGCCTGACGAACGAGCAAACCGAGACAGGTACGCAGGAAATTAGGCACATGTAAACACATAGCCCGGATTGACATCTTGAGCTGTTAACTTCGTTCTTTCTTTTTTCCGTACCCCAGGTGACCAACACAAGAGAGAAATCTCTCTTTTCATAGGAGGAGACAGTGTGCCTTTCAGGCCTGGACACGGTCGGGTTCACCAGTCTCCCAGGATAGATGAGGACACCGCTGAACAGTGGCCCTGTTGTGGCCCTATAAACAGTCTGAGGCTTTGGCACTTCTGCCTAACACTGGCAATGAGAATTATAGCAGTGATTCACAGATTTATTTATTTATTTTTTATTTTTTTCCCTCTGCTGTGAAGCTCGGCTACAAAACAGCCCCCCTGCCACTGGAGATGTCTTCCCCGGTCCGAGACACTGCTTTAATACAAAGTTAAACTTGAAATATTGCTAATATCACCTAAGCCAACCTGCCCCCGGGCTAGTATGATTGCATTAAAAATGATATTTGTTTTCTTTCAGGGCATTTGGCTCATTATCACAGCCTCCGCTGACAATCCCATGAGGCTGCCCTGACTCATGTGCCTTCTTTCAGGGTGACGCTTGAGGGTGAAATGTGTAATTATGAAATCAGTGGGACTTTTTTTCTTTCTTTCTTTCTTTTTCCCAAGCTGAGAAGATTGAGCCGGGTTTTTCCACCTCGCTGGTGCTTGGCAAACCCGGCCCTGTGCATACATCAGCGTTAGAGATCTGATCCTCCACAGGCGAGAATGCCAATACACCCTAAGGAATATAGATTAGAGATGTTTGTTGAAAAGGCAGATAAAGGGGTGGCAGAGAGGGAGGGGATGGGAGGGAGGGGTTGAGAAAGGAGGGGGGGTGATAGGCAGAGAGAGAGGGAGGAGATGCATTTCATTGTGCTCATGTACATACTGACAAGGCACGAAGAGGAGCAATCTTGTGTATGCCTTTCCTGCAGGCGTCAGTATACAGTGCGTTTGTGTGCGTGTGCAGGTGTGAGGGTGCAGTTCGTGCAGATGTGCGTGTGTGCGTGGGTTTCCGTGGGAGTTCTGCCTGCGCCGTGGTCGAGCAAACAGAGAGCGTTTCACAGATTTACAGCGGATTTTAAAGCGATGCTCAGGTCAAACGCTGGCATGCCATTATTTCCCTGAAAAAAAAAAAAAAAAGGAATATCCACAGGTAGGATGTTTAGACGGTCAGCAAACCTGCTTCACATTCACACAGATTCAAAGGAAGTGGGGGGAAAAAAGCAGGATTAGAAGAACTCACCGCGGTTTGGAAGAGCAGATAAAGTTTAACTCAGTATTTCCCATCCTCTCGCTGAATCTCTGTGGCTCTCAATTGACGAAATGGTCGAAAAACTCATTTCACAGTTTGTCTGGGTTCAATAGCAACTCCGCAGAGGGGAAAGCAGCACTCCAAAAAAAAAGGAAAAACACACTCCTACACACTCAGGGATCCGAGAAGAGGTAAAAAAGTGATTGGCGAGGAAGGCTGCTCCGGACAAATCCGATGCACGGTTCTACACCAGCGAGAAACTTTGAGGGAGCAGGCGGCGTGCGCTTTGGGGCGACAGTCGGCTTATCCCGGAGTAATGCAACGTTCCTGGAAGCAAAGGCTTTGACCTTTCCGGGGATAATGACTTTACAAAATGAAATCATCCGGCAGGAGATGTAGTGAGGAGGAGGAGGAGGAGGAGGGGGAGGAGGAGGAGGAGAGAGCCTCGAGGAGCGCAGAGGAGCTGGCGATTAGCAGATTAAGAAAGACGCCTCGGAGCGCAGTGAATTCAGCCATAAACCGGCGGGGGTCCCGGCGTCGGACAGATGCGACGGAATGCGGGTACCGGGGGCACGGACAGCCGCCCCGCGAACACTGCTAAATATCCCGTTGCGAATTCCGCCCCAGCGCCGTTTTTCCCTACTTGACCCGCCTACTCCGCATCGCCGTGTGGAGGAGCGCAGGAGCGGAGCGTCCAGATCCCGTAGAAACTGTAGGTAGACGCTCAGCAGATAACAGGCATGGGCGCCTCGGCTCTCCCCCCCCCGTGCCCCTCTCTCTCTCTCTCTGTCTCTCTCTCTCCCTCTCTCTCTCTCCCTGTCTCTCCCTCCCTCTCTCTCTCACTTAGTCACATGTTTAAGACACAAGTAGCCCTCTGTAATAGCCCCCAAAGCAGGGTAGACTAAGGTAGGGGACGTGGCGAGAATAATAACACGCTTTTTTTTTTTTTTTTTTAAAGAGTCACCCTCTCTCCTCCTCACTTTAAATGAAAAGCAGCGGCGCGCACTAAGCGAAATGACATCCTCGTCATTAACTTTACGCCCGAATATAGTTCTCTTTTAATGCCGCAGTTATTTATAAAGACATGAGCAGTGGGAGTAATTGGATATCCCCTGTAACTGCTTGGGGCTGGGCCACTCCAAAAAAAAAAAAGCGCCTCCAGAGAGGACGTCAACATTTAAGTCCTTATCTGTCTGAGCTGTCACATTAGTTAGAGGAGAGGGAAAGTGTCGAGCATAATGTCTAATCCTCTTTGGTTTTGTCTCGTGGCGCATGCCTATGCATGAACCGTGAGTCATTAAGTTACACTGCACAGCCAGCTCTGCAAAAAAAAAAAAAACCTCTCCATGCAGCAGAGATATGGCCACTAAGTGAATGAATAGATGCTGACATTTTCATAATGACTGTGACAGGGCACATTACAGCATCGGGGATCAGATCTGTTAAACTGCATGTCCGGGAACCTGCTTTCATTTCAAATTGCACTGACCAGAAAGCAGCTTCCAGATGAGTGGGATTGGTCATGAAGGTTGATTATGTTGTGTTTTATTGTCTCTTAGTACTTCACGGGGGTAATTAACACGCAGCGAGAGAAACTGGAGAGTAGTGTGTCTGGAATGCACGTGGAATACAAGTTGAATCCCTCAGTGATAGTCAAGTGAAGTCTAAATAGTTAGACTGGACATTTAATATCAAATATCCATGCGTAAAGGCAAATATGCATTGTTTAGTGGAGTGCTTTCATGCGGTGATAAACGCCGAGGCGCGCCACAAACGTCAGACGCAGACGCAGGTCAGTGAGCCTGGTGCCCATTGGGCCGTTTGTCAACTCACGGTCCCGCTGCTGGCGCCAAATAAAGCAAAGAAAATAACCCAAACCTGCCTGGAAACGGCAGGAAAGCAATCAGGTCTCGAAATTCTACCGGCGCAGCAGCCTCGGCGTGGTGCTAATTAACCCAGTTCCCCCAGCGCGTTCGCCTCGGTGTCCGTTTTAGTATGCCGAGCCGCGCCGGAGCTGTCCGTGGTCCTGAAGTTGATTTATGCCGCGTCCCAGCAGAGATTTGCGCCACATTCGGCGTGACACGCAGACTCCGTCGTATATCCCCGACTGTCACTTGCGATCAGAACTGTGCCTCTAAAAAAAAGAAAAAAAAAGTGACAACTTGTTAGAACAGTGTCATTCATTTAACAGTTTCCTCGAGTATATTCATCCGTGTGTGTGCTGTATTAGAAAAACGACAGCGTTGTCCCCCATCTCAGTCCATTTATCATTCATATTAAAGCCTTCAGGCTGCCTGCTTGTTGTTGGTGATAAGCTTATGGGTGGGGAGCTGACCATGGTGCTGAATAATCACCACACTTTGGAGCTGCTGGAATCATCCAGTTTGACTTTCACATTGAAAATTGCTAATGTGCTGGATTGAATAAGTGCTCCAGAAAGACTTCAAGAGTGCTCTTCTTACATAAGAGCTTTAAAAGACCATAATAAACATTTTATTTGGTTGTGTCTTTTTTTTTTATCCTTTTCTTTTTAAATGTCAAAATTCTTCCTGGAAATAGCTACTTCATTTTAAATAACGTCCCCCTACCCTCGTTTTCTTCTCTGCCACGACCTGCCGAGTGCTGTAATTCTATTAATTTCACTATCAAGCATTAATGACTGCCATTAGCATATTAATGAGCGATGTTCATGAAAATGGATCTCCATCACGTCTGGTGGAAGTGGAGCGAGCCCGGCGGATTTGCTGCTCCGGTGTGTGTGTGTTTGTGAGAAGTCATCTACACCTCAAGCAGAGCGTCGTTAGAGGGCCCCGTGAGCGTCTGGAGAGCACCCCATTCACCTCAGGAGTCCCTTTTGATATTTGTCCTTTCATTGCCACGTGTTATGTCCTGATGCCATGAAAAAAGAGAGTTGACATCCTTGTCTGGGATGAGTCATTCCCAAATCAGAGCTCTAACCTTTTTTTCTTTTTATATGTCGTGGTGGCTCAAGCTTGCACCCTTGTTCGGTTTTACATTTTCATCAGTAGTGACTGAAGCAAACAACAGGATCTCCTTCCATTCTGTGCCGTGTCTCGGCGGGTCTCACAGTGTAGCAGACCGGCTGACTGTCAGGCTCCTGCAGACTCTTAAGGTAATTTCTCCACAGTCACACACATACGCCGAACACCCCCCCCCATCCCCTCCGCTGTAATTTGACCTTAGCTGTCTCCAATATCCCTCAGGCAGCCATGGAGGACAGTTGATTCAGATAACTCCATTCCACTGGGCTGGCGAAATGAATTTAGTTCTGTTCAACTAAAGGCCCATTCATTTTGGCTCCATTTCCCCGTCTATCATCTCCCCCAGAATACCATCAGACCAGCAGTTATCTGTTCTATATTTAAAACAGCCAGGGATTATTTGGTGCAGGGTATGAATATACCTCATACTTCACACAGATTACCTGAAGCTATCTTGTGTTGCCTTCTATCTATTGCCGCACTACAGATTCGGTATTAGAATATAAGCCAGCGGCGGCGGTATCATACCCTGTTTATTATGGTGTGCGCTTATCTCTGCAAACCCAGGACAAAAGGTGCACGAGCAGAAGGAACTTTTAAACTGCTCAGAGAGAATATTCAACGCTTTGTCTCATCACAAAGGGAAATTCTGCCGCTTCTCCTCTTCTTCTCTTCTTTAAGGAGTCGAGTAGCAACCCTTACTGTTCACATTTCACTGAATGAAACCTCAGAAAACAACCACGCAGGTTTTCTCTTTACTCAGTGCAGGGTAAAAAAAATAAATCTTAATGAGATTTTCAGGGTTAACGTTTTACTTCATAACCCGGTCCCCAAACGCATCGTCCTGCTGAACTTGTTATACAATGAAAAACACTTTGGGTAATGGCCAATACGAGGCTTAATGATGACCTGATGAGAAGAGGAATTAACGCACAATCAAAGGGTGAGACAACCTTGTAAACAGCAATACCGTGATGGGAATCAGTGTTTTCATTCGAGATATTTATCGCGGCGTGGCAGCGCTAATTCAGCTGGATTGTGGGATTGATGAAGCGACCGTGGGGGGACGTGGGGAAAGTAAGCCGCTTGATTTTCCCTCTGTAAACACAGATAAAGTTTTGTTCTTCTGCAAAAACATCCACCGCCAGTTCGTACAGCTCCACAGGAACCACAGGCTCAAGGCCCCGGACAAACCAATCGAAGAACTGACAAAGATGTGACATTGCCTCGTGTTGCCTGTCTGGGTCAAAAAAGAAAAAAAATTGCAGTTGAATGCAGCATAAAGATTACAGCCAACAACTGCTACCAGATACACATTGGAAGAGGAAATAACTCTCCATACCAGCAGGTGGCAGTCTAAAGGGGAAACTGGAAGAGCTAGGATTAGCTGGGAAGCTAGCATGATAGGAAGAGCGGGACCATATTTACGCATTAAAATAAGGCGTGATGAAGATGAAAAATAAGGGTCAGGCTTGGCCTTCGTTTTGTGAATTTAATTTCTCATCTCCTGCTCTGGTTTGCAAAGCTGACCCCTAACCCCGACCCCAGCTACAGCCCTGCAGAGAGTAAACTCTTTAACCGACGCACTCCACCGCAGAGGCTGCCAACTGGGTCTTGACTAGTGCTAAAAGGCCACCGTCAGCTCGGTGCGCCGTGGCCCTGAGGGTGTTTTCTTTGTAAAGTTCTGAGTCATAACTGGAAATGCAAATTTTATTTTCAGCCTGTTGTTCGACCAGTCAACTGGTGGCACATAAAGTCGTTGGCACAAATCTGTGGACAAAACTGCTGCTGACAAAAGCACAATTAGCTCTGCTAGTTCCGCTAGTCATTTCGCAACAAGGCACAACTGTGACCAATCAGGCATAACATTACGACCACCTTCCTAATATCGTGCAGGTCTCCCTTGTGGTGTCTCATCAGAGAGTGGACATGGGTCTTCTGAGGGTGTCCAGAATGTTGTTAGTGGGGGACCTTTGAGGAGAGGGGCCTCTCATCCCACAGATACTTGATCAGTTTGGGATCTAGTGAATTTGGAGGCCTATGGGGTGGGGGTGCCTGGTCTGGTCTAGGTGGGTGCTACCAATGAATGCCAGGTCCAAAAGTTTCCCAGCAGAACACTGAATTGTCACAAGATGGTCAATATTATTCACAGTCAGTGGTCATAATGTTGTGGCTGATCGGTGTATAGTTCCCACTTGAACGCACGTACTTTCTCTTAGATTACACTAAGAGCAAGTATGTATATTCATCAAGACGTCTTGTAAAGAAGAGTAAAACATTATTAATACTAATCTGCAGTGCATCTGGCATCCATCTGTGTAGTTACACATTTCAGCTGTGCAGACATTATCAGTCAATTCTCTCCGAGAAAGAAACGGGAGGCTGGGCTGGGGTGGGTATTGAGAGGGCAGATATGGATAGCTCCGTGGATAGCGCCTTTATACCTAGAGTATGCCGCCACGGAGGAAGCCTATCACCGAAGCCCAATGAACAGATAGCTTGAAGATTTATCAGAAATGATATAGTGCTGTGAATGAGAAGGCTATGGCTCCTCCATTACCCATCCATCACCCGTGATGTATTGCAGATAAACTACTAGGGCAGCAACAAGCTCTTGCTGAGAGGCTGACCCCGCTGATGAAAGCGAAAAACTCCCCCATGGCCATCGCGGCGCACGCGGCCCCCTCTTTTCAATACAACAGTCTGCTTGTCTCTCTCTCTCTGCAAGGGAACTCATATCAACACTATTACTTGTTGGGGGTGGTGTGTGCGTGTGCGTGTGTGTGTTCGCGCTGACAGAAAAGAACAAACACACAATTTGTCTCCAACACACGGGGATGGGTAAGTCCCCCTCCTCTACGCCAGCGCCAGGAGGTAAAGTCAAAAGGCTATTCACACACCGCACAGCCGAGGCGCATCGCTCGCCCGCACCCGTGATGTGTTGAACGACCTCCTGGTTTTGTTTCACACGGACAGAAATAAGTGCAAATGTAGTTTGCATTTGACATATATGATAAGCATGCACCGTCTTTTTCATACTCTGGGTTCTTCGTTGCATAGGAATCAGCGGGACAAATAATCAAGCTCAGTCGTTTTCTCCTAGAGGTGACTCATCTTCTTAAAAAAAAGCACTGGAAAACATGACCCTTGGCTTTGGCTATAACGTTCCATAACTATTTCACGGCAATTGCGGAATCCTCTAAAGCACCGATGTCCCAGTTACATTTTTTAACCCGGAGTCTCACAATACACGGCGTCTGCGTGCAGAGGTCAGCTCAAAATATTTGCGTTTTCCCTCCGTACCGTAGCTCGGCTGCGCGCTGCATCGAGTAATGCCCACGTTAAAATGATCAAACCCATATGTTTAAATATTTAGGTTCCCATAAAGACGAGAAAGATGAGTCCGGATTTGTTAGACATCAAAAATTCAACAAATTTATGATAGCATATACGCTGCAAAAACATGTTTTTAAATCATTTGTAGCCCTGTACAAAAATCATATAAGTTACAGAGCATAAAAAGTAATTAACAGTATAATAATATGCTTTATTAAAAAAGTTCATAAATAAATAGAGTTCATAATAGTTAAAAACTGTTAAAATGTGTGCTGGTTAAAAGCATAAATATAATATGTACAGTTTAATAAATAAGACTATTTACAGTTAAAAGATAAATTCCTATAAAGGTCTTTAAGTTCATTAAATCTGTAAAATAACTGTGATTCGAGATAAAAAGAGAGAGGAAGAAGCCGTGTTTATATGTGTAACCTAACCTGTTACCTGTCAATCATTTCATTCCTGTTTTAACTTTGGTGGTTAAAACTCGCAAGCCAATCAGAGTAAAGTCACGTGTAAGGAGCGGGACTAGTGCCGCAGTTTAGTGTGGGAAGTAGTGAGCACGCATGAGGAAAGAACCAGAAGCTATCGACCAGAGAGCTAAAGAGAGGAGGCATCGTGTTGTGTGGGAAGCATTAAGTTTTATCGTGGAGGTCGACTACTCGTGGTCCTGATAAACTTCTGTGTGACCTGCAAGAGGTGAATATAATGTGTATGCCTGTATTTTGTGCTATATCTAACAGTTATAGTGAACTGAGACTGAATGTGTAAAGAGGTTAGCGACGTGCTAGCTAGCGGTAGCATTCGGTGCTAATATGCCTGCACATCGTAGCTTTTGCATTGTGATATTTCTGAAGCTAAAGCAAAGCTAATGCTAATTCGCCATGAGATAGTTTTTGATGTTGTGGCTCAATTCGGATAATATGCTTTAAGGAGACGGACGTTGGAGAGAGAGACGGGTTTTCCAGCCGATGGCCCTGCTGTGTGTGTCCTTCTGCCTTGTTCTGCGTTCGGCTGTGTCGTGCCGAGTCCTGCTGCTACTGTGTGTTTCCTTCGCTGCGCCATTGCCCGCGAGTGTGTGCTTGGATCATCATTGCCACCGCCATTGCCATTATCATCGTGAGACTTTCATCCCCCATACCCCTTCTACCCTTACTAACTAACCCTGGATTCGTGAGTACTACACATGCACGTGCTTGTTATTTTGTGCTCAGCTTTGAGTGAAGCGGCCATTACATGTTTTAGGCCCCACCGCACACAAGCTTCAATAAACAGGCCTGCAACGGGTTACAATCTCATTTAAAGTGTGTTTCATATGAATGTGTGTGGGCCCACAGGTACATTTTTGAGTTTTGTGTTGTTGTGAATTAAAGAGTACTGTTTGAAGGTAACTTAAAGATTCTAAAAGAGGGATTAATATTATTTAGTTTCAAGTATGGAAACAAAATGTTTTCTTTTGAAAAGTAAAGGGTTTTGCTTGTAACAAAAGTATTTAAAAAGGTACTTAAGGTATTTTATTTTGTAAAGTAGCCTATCTAACAAAAAGGTTTTTATTTTAAGTTAAAGGAAGGTGTGAAACCAAAAGAAAGAAACTGAAGTCTATTTGAAAAAATCTCTTTATTCATACTGTGAATTGTGCTTTTTTATTTATTTTTCTTAGAATAGCCTACATGGGAATCTTTATTTCATTTTCTGTCAATAAATACCTGGGAAGGGAATATTTTTGCATTTAAAGTACAGTTGTGGTGGTCATTATTATTAAAGTAGAAAACGTTATTAAAGGTACACATTCTAGAAGTAACAAAAAAAAACAAGTTGTATTTTCCTACAACGAGCCCAGGCCCAGTCTCATCGTATTAACCACTCTAGCTTTATTATTAACTACATGGGACCTGGGTTACATAAAATGGAGGCACTGCTGGGATTATTTAACATAAACTGAGATTTATTAAAGTAAAATAAATTGGACAAGTAAAAGTAACTTGACCCCACAACTTTAGTGCATTAGTGTAAAAGTAACGTGCTAACAGTAACTAAAAGAAATTAAAGTAAAGTACAACAATGGCAATCCAAACAAGCAGTCCATCACAACGTGAGCTAATTAACTGGTGCATAGGAGAATCAGTAGATTTAAAGCACGCCCTCCTGTTATATGGAGTGCCTGAAAGTGTTTCAAGAGGAGACATTGAAGACACAGCAGAGACCATCAAAGCCTTGGGAAAAGTGACAGTTAGAGGCAAAATGTTTCACCCTCAACAACAATCGCTGATGGTGTTATGTGAGTGTCGTGAAGAGATCGACCCCTCTAAAATCCCACCTGAGATAATGCCTGTAAGTGAAGGAAGTGGTTGGAAAACTGTCTACTACACAGAGCCTCAGTCTGATAACTTTGAAGAGAAGTTGCTTACCTTTTTGCAGAGTGAAGGGAGAACCTTAGAGGACATCCAAGGTCTATGTCCCCCTCCTACTGAGACCAAAGAGAGTAACAGCAACCCTGAAGACATCATCCGTGCAGTCGGTGATGTTATGAGCAGAACAAACAAGCAACCTGACAGTCAACCATACAGACGTCTGCGGACATTCTCCGGGATCAGTCCCACCCCCGCTGGAGAAGAGACCTTAGACAACTGGTTGGAGCAAGCAACACTCTTAGTAGAGGAAGGTGAGTGTTCAGACAAAGAGAAACGACGTCGGATACTGGAAAGTCTCAAAGGGCCCGCCTTTGAAATCATTCAAGCTGTCCGCCTGACTCAACCTGATGCTAGCCCACGTGAGTACATACAGGCTATAGAGAGCATTTTTGGTACAGTAGAGTCCCCAGAAGAACTATATCTGTCGTTTAGAGCCCTCCACCAACAGCCTGGTGAGCGTCTGTCTGAGTTCCTACGAAGAGTAGAGAGATCCCTTGTCAAAGTAGTACAGGGAGGTGGTTTACCTGTTAGCGCTGCCAACAGCGCTCGTTTAGAGCAGCTTCTTAGAGGGTCCACCTCTGAACTCATGTTGCTTCAGTTGAAAATTAGGGAGCGAAGTAGTAATCCCCCTACATTCTTGAACCTGTTAAGAGAAGTAATGGAAGAGGAAGGTCGCCAGTCAGCTAGACAAAGCCAAGTGTCACACCTGCGTCCTCAGCGTGTACGCACCGTCCAAGCTGAAAAAGAGAAAGAACCTGAATCAGTCTCTAGGAGTGAACTGCAAGCTCAGATTCAAGAATTGAGAGCGCAGTTAGAGCAGAGAAGCAACCTACAACCTCAGTCACCATCTGATGAGCCCGTTAAAGGTCCTAAAGAGAAACAAAAACAGAGAAATGAGTCACAAAGTGAACTACAATCACTAAGGAAACAAGTGAAAGCCTTGGAAAGTAAAATGAGTGTAATGACAGTAAAATACGTATCAGACCCCCCACGAGAACACACACCCCAGCCCCACCGATACAAAGCAGCTCCAGGTCATAAGCCCGCTCAGTCCAGAGTCTCCTCTCCCCGACAAGACAATGATGAGTTTTTCTGTTATCAGTGTGGGGAAAATGGCCACATAGCCCCCAGATGTACTGCCCCTGAGAATCTTCAAAAAGTCATCAGAAAGCTCATACGCTTGGTGCGAGTTTCCCCTCCCCCCAGCAAAGAGAGCCCAAAACCTACAGCTGAAGAGCAGTGTGTAGCTAGAACCAATAAGGTTGAAGTCCCAGAGAACAACACTGACTTACCTGAAGGTCTTGTAGGTCCATCATTTATTCACACCATCAAAGTTAATGATGTGGTCTGCGATGCTCTCATCGACAGTGGGTCTAATGTGACTATCATCTTCGAAAGCTGGTACAACAAACACTTACCTGATGTCCTGATAAAACCCCTCTCTGGCCTTGGACTCTGGGGCCTTGCTGACGCCGAGTATCCTTACAAAGGATACGTTGTGGTTGAGATGGAGTTTGCCGAGGAGATCACTGGTGTGTCGGGACGAGTAGAAGTGCTCGCCTTAATTTGTCCTGAGCCAAGAAACCAACAACAAACCCCCGTGCTGGTTGGAACCAACACATCTCTGTTCCGCCGCCTATGGGAACTGGTGAAGACAAAAAGTGACAAGAACACTGTGCACTCAATGAGAATTCAGTCTGTTTACGCCCCTGTTAAAGCACAAGAGCAGTTAACAAAGGATGAAGTTTTGGGACAGATAAAGTGGAAAGGGCCCGGTTCACTCTCCATTGCTCCAGGTGCAAAGTACTATGCAACGTGCAAAGTGGAAAGACAGAGTGCCCCGTCCAAAGACCTTGTACTGATTGATGCACCCACTGCCCAGTTACTCCCCGCTGGTCTGCTGGTACAACCTGGTGTGCTCTCAGACGCCGACATAGACAACAACAGTTTTACTGTTCTCATTCAGAATGAGTCCAAAAAGACAACTTCCATCCCAGTTGGGACCGTTGTTGCTGAGATGTATGCTGTGGACACAGTTACCCCAGTCCAGCCTTCCGACCTCACAGCTGAAACCATAGACCCAAGTCTCTTCAATTTCGGAGACTCCCCCATCCCCGAAGAGTGGAAGAGTCGGCTTCAGCAGAAGTTGGCTGAGAGGCGGAATGTTTTCTCACTGCAGGAGTGGGATGTTGGTCGCGCCAAGGGTGTTGAACACCACATACGCCTGCATGACAACAGACCCTTCAGGGAAAGGTCAAGGAGACTAGCCCCTGCAGACATTGACGATGTGCGACGGCACATACAACAACTACTGGCCGCTGGCATTATCACCGAGTCCCGTAGCCCCTACGCCTCACCGATCGTCGTAGTCCGAAAAAAGAACGGGAGTATCAGAATCTGTATCGACTACAGAACTCTTAACACCCGCACCACACCAGACCAGTACACAATGCCACGCATCGACGACGCCTTGGATTCTCTATCAGGCAGCCAATGGTTCTCAGTCCTAGATTTGCGCAGTGGCTACTACCAGATAGAGATGGCTCCGGAGGACAAAGAGAAGACGGCGTTCATTTGCCCTCTCGGTTTCTATCAATTTGAGCGCATGCCACAAGGAATCACAGGAGCGCCGGCAACGTTTCAGCGCTTAATGGAAAAAGCTGTTGGAGATATGCATCTCCTGGAAGCTCTCGTGTACTTGGATGATATCATCATTTTCGGCAAGACACTTGAAGAGCACGAGCAACGTCTCTTCAAAGTACTGGATCGACTGGAGGAGGTCGGATTGAAGGTTTCTATGGATAAATGTCAATTCTGCCAGCCCGAGGTTAAGTATGTGGGTCACATTGTTTCCGCTAATGGAATAGCTACTGATCCAGACAAAGTGGAAGTAGTCAATCATTGGAAAGAGCCCACTCACCTGAAACCGCTTAGGTCCTTCCTCGGATTCTGCAGTTATTATAGAAGATTTATTGCAAATTACTCTGCCATTGTCCGTCCTCTCTCCGAGCTCACCAAGGGTTACGCCCCCACTTGGAAAGACCCCAAGTTCAAAAAGAGTGTCGACCCAAGCAAAGTCTATTTCAAGCCATCAGAGCCCTTCGGAGAACGGTGGACTCAGGCCTGCCAGGACGCTTTTGAGCGTATCCGTGACTGTTTGATCAATGCCCCAGTGTTGGCATTCGCTGACCCCACGAAGACGTACATCTTACACGTAGACGCCAGTATGAACGGCCTAGGCGCTGTCTTGAACCAGGAATATCCTGAGGGCCTCAGACCAGTAGCCTTCGCCAGTCGGAAGCTTAAAGACTCAGAACACAACTATCCAGTCCATCAATTGGAATTTCTGGCATTAAAATGGGCTGTCGTGGACAAGTTTCACGATTACTTGTATGGAGCTAAGTTTACTGTAAGAACTGACAACAACCCATTAACATATGTGTTGACCTCTGCCAAACTCAGCGCTGTCGGACACCGTTGGCTCGCCGCTCTTGCCACCTACGATTTCACCATCCAATATCGTCCTGGGAGGCACAACATCGATGCTGACTTGTTGTCTCGACAATACACTCCAGAGGAGGCTAAAGAGTGGACTAGTGTCCCACCTGCTGGCATCAAAGCCCTCTGCAAAAGAGCCTGCATCAGTGACGAGGCTGATGAGCCCGACAGATTGGTGGATCAGCTGGGAGCTCCTGCTGCAGCTGTACCCGAAGCCTACGTGTTTCCAGTGAACCTCAGCATGAACGTGTTGGACCAGCTAAGTCCAAAAGATATCCAGACATCACAAGACCTGGACCCAACAATTGGACCATTAAAGAAAGCACTGGAGAAAAATAAAGGACTGACTCGTTCAAAACATGACTCACCTGAGACTGTGTTGCTCCTACGTGAAAGTCGCAAGTTGGAGTTAAAGGATGGATTACTCTACAGAGTAAAAGAAAAAATGTGTGGAAAACAGATCAAACAACTGGTCTTACCAGCAAGATACCGCCCAATGGTGCTGAGATCTCTACACGATGAGTGCGGACACATGGGAATGGAACGCACCACCGAACTGATTAAAGACAGATTTTATTGGCCGCGGATGACTGCTGAGGTCGAGCAGTACATTCGAACCTGTGGTAGATGTATCTCCAGGAAGACACTCCCTCAGCATGCCTCGTCCTTGAACCAAATAACAAGTAATGGCCCTTTAGATTTAGTGTGTATTGACTTTTTGCAAATAGAGCCTGACTCTAAAGGTGTTACTAATGTGTTAGTAGTGACAGACCATTATACACGTTACGCACAAGCATTTTCTACAAAAGACCAAAAGGCTATCACCGTTGCAAGAGTGTTGTGGGAGAAGTATTTTGTGCACTACGGCTTACCTGCACGGATACACTCGGATCAAGGCCGAGATTTCGAAAGTCGCCTGATCAAAGAACTTTTGTCCATGCTTGGGGTCCGGAAGTCAAGAACATCCCCCTACCACCCTCAAGGGGACGCACAACCAGAAAGGTTCAATCGAACACTCTTAGCAATGCTGGGTACCCTGGACACTGTAAAGAAACAATGTTGGAGTCAACATATCACCTACCTGGTACATGCATACAATTGCACAAAAAACGATTCCACGGGATACTCACCGTATCAACTCATGTTCGGAAGAGACGCAAGGTTACCCATTGACATCTGTTTTGGAATCTCGCCCAATGGTGAAAGTGAAACCTCCTACCAACAGTACGTCGCCAGGATGAGGAGAGAGTTGCAAAAAGCTTACCAGTTGGCATCTGACGCTGCTACAAAGAGTCATCTGAAAAACAAAGCACGCTATGATCACCGTGTGAGAGACTTACCTTTGGAGAAAGGAGACAGAATTCTCATTCAAAATGTGGGTCTCAAAGGCAAGCATAAGCTCCAAGATCGATGGAAATCGACACCATATGTTGTTGTGGAAAAGTTGCCTAATCTGCCAGTTTACAAGGTCAAACCAGAGCATGGTACAGGTGTTGTGAAAACTCTCCATCGAGACCACCTGTTGCCTATTGGTTACATGGTCAGGATGTCAAACCCATCAGACGACACAAACTCTGTTCGGAGACCTGTAACACGAGCTCAACTTACCCGGAAACGTCAACCAACCAAGTCTGAAGAAAGTGACATGGAGTCATCAGACTCAGAGTTTGAAACTGTCCACAATCCTCCAGATTTTGATGTGGATGAAGTCAGGAGACAATTGGACATGGTAAATCAAAGATCTGTGGAGAATGAAGAGAGTCAGAGTTCGGAGGAAAGTGAAAGCTCTGAAGAGGATGAAAAATCTGAAGAGGAAATCTGTGAAGCTACAGAGAATCAACAACTTACAGAAACAGAGTATGAGGAACCGCCTGAAGGTGCTGTACCTCCTCTGTCAGACGCTGATGTCCAAGAGACAAATACTGAATCTGTGGAAGAAGATTTGCAAGATTCAGAAGAGGGAGCAAGCTCACCTCCGTCAAACAGAACCAGACATGACAAAGCTGCTAAAAGCGCAAGAAGTGAAAGTGAAAGGTCTTCTACAGTCCGGAAATCACTGAGAAAACCCAAGCCATCCATGAGATTCACTTATGAGAAACCTGGTCATCCATCTTGTGAACCAGTTACCATCATGCACCATGGCATGGTCATCCAACTCAAGTTGAACACTCCAGACAAAGACAAAGAATCAAGGAAAAAGTCCAAAACATCCAAAAGGTACATGGAGGAGGAGAAAAGGAATCACCCTTCTAAGTTGAAGAGAGACAAAAGGTGTGATGAGGACATCTACACATTCAGAAGAGGGAGGGTGTAGCCCTGTACAAAAATCATATAAGTTACAGAGCATAAAAAGTAATTAACAGTATAATAATATGCTTTATTAAAAAAGTTCATAAATAAATAGAGTTCATAATAGTTAAAAACTGTTAAAATGTGTGCTGGTTAAAAGCATAAATATAATATGTACAGTTTAATAAATAAGACTATTTACAGTTAAAAGATAAATTCCTATAAAGGTCTTTAAGTTCATTAAATCTGTAAAATAACTGTGATTCGAGATAAAAAGAGAGAGGAAGAAGCCGTGTTTATATGTGTAACCTAACCTGTTACCTGTCAATCATTTCATTCCTGTTTTAACTTTGGTGGTTAAAACTCGCAAGCCAATCAGAGTAAAGTCACGTGTAAGGAGCGGGACTAGTGCCGCAGTTTAGTGTGGGAAGTAGTGAGCACGCATGAGGAAAGAACCAGAAGCTATCGACCAGAGAGCTAAAGAGAGGAGGCATCGTGTTGTGTGGGAAGCATTAAGTTTTATCGTGGAGGTCGACTACTCGTGGTCCTGATAAACTTCTGTGTGACCTGCAAGAGGTGAATATAATGTGTATGCCTGTATTTTGTGCTATATCTAACAGTTATAGTGAACTGAGACTGAATGTGTAAAGAGGTTAGCGACGTGCTAGCTAGCGGTAGCATTCGGTGCTAATATGCCTGCACATCGTAGCTTTTGCATTGTGATATTTCTGAAGCTAAAGCAAAGCTAATGCTAATTCGCCATGAGATAGTTTTTGATGTTGTGGCTCAATTCGGATAATATGCTTTAAGGAGACGGACGTTGGAGAGAGAGACGGGTTTTCCAGCCGATGGCCCTGCTGTGTGTGTCCTTCTGCCTTGTTCTGCGTTCGGCTGTGTCGTGCCGAGTCCTGCTGCTACTGTGTGTTTCCTTCGCTGCGCCATTGCCCGCGAGTGTGTGCTTGGATCATCATTGCCACCGCCATTGCCATTATCATCGTGAGACTTTCATCCCCCATACCCCTTCTACCCTTACTAACTAACCCTGGATTCGTGAGTACTACACATGCACGTGCTTGTTATTTTGTGCTCAGCTTTGAGTGAAGCGGCCATTACATGTTTTAGGCCCCACCGCACACAAGCTTCAATAAACAGGCCTGCAACGGGTTACAATCTCATTTAAAGTGTGTTTCATATGAATGTGTGTGGGCCCACAGGTACATTTTTGAGTTTTGTGTTGTTGTGAATTAAAGAGTACTGTTTGAAGGTAACTTAAAGATTCTAAAAGAGGGATTAATATTATTTAGTTTCAAGTATGGAAACAAAATGTTTTCTTTTGAAAAGTAAAGGGTTTTGCTTGTAACAAAAGTATTTAAAAAGGTACTTAAGGTATTTTATTTTGTAAAGTAGCCTATCTAACAAAAAGGTTTTTATTTTAAGTTAAAGGAAGGTGTGAAACCAAAAGAAAGAAACTGAAGTCTATTTGAAAAAATCTCTTTATTCATACTGTGAATTGTGCTTTTTTATTTATTTTTCTTAGAATAGCCTACATGGGAATCTTTATTTCATTTTCTGTCAATAAATACCTGGGAAGGGAATATTTTTGCATTTAAAGTACAGTTGTGGTGGTCATTATTATTAAAGTAGAAAACGTTATTAAAGGTACACATTCTAGAAGTAACAAAAAAAAACAAGTTGTATTTTCCTACAACGAGCCCAGGCCCAGTCTCATCGTATTAACCACTCTAGCTTTATTATTAACTACATGGGACCTGGGTTACACATTTATTTCAAAATTTAAGGAAAAAGACTGAAGTAAATCATCTGGAAATTTGCAAAATATTGATTTTGTATTTTTTTTGCGTTGCAGAACTTGTGTTTTCTTCCTTCTGGCTGTGAGAGCAGCTACCCAAATGCTGCTGACATGCATTTGATAAACGGTATTCCCACTATCTACTGTCAAATGCTTCTTTCAGGATTAAAAAGCCATCCTATCATGAACCATTTTTGTCTTTTTTTTATTTCAGCCTCCAATCCTTCCACTATTCCACCAAATGTCGCGTTTCTAGTTCACCCGCAGCATCAGAAACCTTTCTTGGACGAGGTTCTGTGTCGTTCTTCCGTGCCCGCCAGATGCAGAACTCATGGAACCTAAGTCACGGTCCTTACTCTCACCTATCT
Organism: Chelon labrosus; assembly: GCF_963514085.1. Taxonomy (NCBI): domain Eukaryota; kingdom Metazoa; phylum Chordata; class Actinopteri; order Mugiliformes; family Mugilidae; genus Chelon; species Chelon labrosus. The sequence continues at coordinate 4,771,631 of NC_140343.1, forward strand.
GCCATATGTTCCCGCATAGTCCCACTCGCTGTCGGCTACCTGTCGCCACGGCTGCTCCCCTCTTCAGCTCTGGCCAGACGATCCTTGCCGGTTGACTAATGGGAACGCTGCCACAGGCAAAAAAGCCTTAAAACCTTGCTCCTCTTGCAAGATACTGAGAGATTTACCTGGCACGTCTTGCTTAATCAGCACTGCGTTTGGGAAAAAGACACTTATGTCTCGCAGTACAGCTTTAAATACTCTCAGCACCTGTTTAACGTTAGGGAAAGATCATCCGGCGATGTGAAACACAAGAGAGAATGTGTTTGCTTCAGCATCTCCGGCGTTAACCAGGTTTGCTTTGTGCTTTACCATGCATAAACCCTCTAGACTAAAAAGACCAGACTCCTTCTGTCCCACTGCCATCAGACTCCTAAACAGCTGACAGGAGATTGTAATCATGGACCACCGCATGTAACTGTACTTGAAGGTTTTTGCAGCTTGCGCATGCGCACCAATCAACAACAACATTATGACCACTGACAGGAGAAGTGAATGACGTTGACCGTCTCGTGTTAATTCAGTGTTCTGCTGGGAAACTTTTGGACCTGGCATTCATTGGTGTGGTTGTTACTTAGACATGTAGCACCCACCTAGACCAGACCAGGCACCCCCACCCCATAGCAATGACACTCCTTGATGGCAGCAGCCACCCCGAGCTGTTTAGGAACAACGAAAAAAAAACATGAAGAACAGCACAAGGTGTTGACCTGGCTTCGAAATTCACTAGATCCCAAACTGATCAAGTATCTGTGGGATGATCCACAGAGGCCCCTCCCCTCAAAGGCCCCCCCACTAACAACATTCTGTTGTCCAGACACCACAGGACACCCTCAGAAGGCCCATGTCCATTCTCTGATGAGTCACAACTGTTTTGGGGGCAACAAGGGAGACCTGCACAATATTAGGACATAATGTTTTGCCAGTGTGGTGTTTGACTGCACACTCATTGCTGACTGTTGCACATATACCTGATGTCGTATGCGTCTTTATTTTGTATTATTATCTATTTTACACTTATTTTACACTAGATGTTAATACAAAAGCTCACAATGTCTCCCAAATAAAACCAAAATCACATGGCTACCAGGAAGAGTTGTTTGTGTAGCAACAAGGACGCGACCCCCTCACTGGCTTCTCACCCTTGAAGTCTAATAACAGTCTCCTGACCAGAATCGGTTCAGTCAGGGATGCTTTCATCTGGCCAGAAACTTTCATTGTTCGCGTTGTTTTCTTTGTGCAGACATATCTTTCGGGCTGTGTCAGTGCAATGAGATGGTAACAATGTGGTCTTGGGATCTAGGTCTTCTTAGCCCACCAGAATGCCTTCGGCCGGCGTCATAAATCATAGAGGAAGAAGATGTTTTTGGTTTGTCAGTGGGTGAGGGCTGAGAACCCGTTCTCTGTGACTTGCAGCTGACATCTGAAGTACATTTGGACAAATGGAATAAATCTATTGCATCGTATCAAAGCGGCTGCTTTATAATTTAGGCCCGGGCTCGGTTTTTGTACATATATAAAAGAGCCTTCTGTGACAAGAGTGCTCGAAAAACTGAGTGGTGCTCTTGTCTTTCCCTCAGTACATTCTTTTCTTTTTTTTTATCCAAACCCTTTGATTTTGGCCAGAAGAGCAAACAAATGACACAAAGCAGAGCGGACGTCACCGAGATAAATCCTCGACCTGTGGTTTGAGGAGGATCCGGCGCCGGAAGAAGGAACAAGTTAAGGCATGTGAAGTGACCCGGTCCACATTACCCCTGTCACTATCTGTATTTCCCAGCTTGGCCTGATAGATCCATGGGCCCTCTGCTGACAGAGATAATACAGGGCCTAGAGAAAGACTGTTTTGTGACAGCACTGGGAAAAGCGCAGAGGAGCAGGGGGTGGGAAAAAAAGCAGAGAAGGGGGAAAGTGCATGACTCAGCGAAAGGTGTTGCACCATTAAAATGAAATTTACAGCTGGTTTCAGACAAATCTGTTCGCTCCGCGGCTGTAGGAAGAGGCGGTTGGGCATTTTGGAGGACGTTACAAATTGACACCCCAGTTCTCGGGACTACTGAATCATTTATTACACCTACCACTACTTAAGCTGTCCAAGCGGTGATGGGTTTGGCACCGTGTTGTCCACAGTTAATTTATCAGAGACGGTGCACTGTCTGCCCAGTTCGCTGTCGAATCCTCCTCCGTCATTAAAGACGTCAAATTTTTCAGAATTCATTTTTATCAAGAAAGCCGAAGACATAAATGTGCGAGCTTGAGCCTGGAATTTCTGTTTGTGCTCGTGATTAATCAGTATCATAACGCATCCTTGCGGTTTACGTCCCGTAACACGGGCATCGGTTTAATTTGTCTTCACAGAGTAAAGGCAGTCAAGTGCGAGCGCAGTATCTTTCAGTGTGGATTTTTATTTTCCCCCAAGTGAGCTCCAGCATCTGCCACCTGCAGAGCAAACAAAGCACACATCACTCCCTGGAAAAGCCAGGGTAAGACCGGGTCTCCGGTGGAACGCTGGGCGTGTGAGTGTGGCTTGAACTGCTCCGGCGTTACATCTCTCTCCGCAGCGGAGAGCATTTATTATTCCAGAAAAGAGAATTTTGGAGCATCCAAAAAGCAGCTGACAGAAAATATAAAAAGGAGGATCCGTGTGCGCCGAAGGGCTCACGGGAGGCCATGTGATCCCAGCGTGTTCACGCAGCCGCGGAGAGAACTGATGAGTTTCTTCTCTGGTTTATGACCCCTGATTAAACGCGCTAATTAAAAGCATAACTAAAAACATAACTAAAAACCTGGATTTTCTTTTCTCCCATTAAAATATCGCTAAAACCTGCAATAGCAACTTTCTGTAGAGAAATTATTATTATTATTATATTTTTATTATTTTTACATCACCATAATACCCTTGTATCTGCCTTTCCTAATTCTGTTAATTTACAGTGGAGCTTAGCAGAATTGATTAGCACATTTTGGCAACAGAACAAATGCCAGTCACTCTTATTTTAGCACCATTCACTCACTGATACTGGATGATTTCTTTTTTTTTTTTTTTGTGGTAAAATACGCTGATCAGCCACAACATTAAAACCACTGAGAGTGGAAGTGAATAACAATGACCATCTTGTGAAAATTCAGTGTTCTGCTGGGAAACCTTTGGACCTGGCATTCATTGGTATGGATGTTACTTAGACATGTACCACCCACCTAGACCAGACCAGGGACCCCCACCCCATAGCAATGACACTCCTTGATGGCAGCAGCCATCCCCAGCAGGATGCAGCCTGACACAGACACACATAAAAATGCTTTAGGAAAAACTCAAAAAAACATGAAGAACAGCACAAGGTGTTGACCTGGCCTCCAGATTCACTAGATCCCAAACTGATCAAGTATCTGTGGGATGATCCACAGAGGCCCCTCCCCTCAACCCACAGGACCCAAAGACCCTCAGAAGTCCCATGTCCATTCTCTGATGAGTCCCAACTGTTTTGGAGGCACAAGAGGAGACCTACACAATATTAGGGAGGTGGTCATAATGTTATGCCTGATCAGTGTATACGAGCTATACACTACCTGAGTGTTCCATGTTGCTCTCCTTCATTCTAGATTCTGCCGTGGCTGATCGGTGCATATTCCCATTTTCTTTGAGGCTTGGACCGTCGGCTCACGTCTTTCAGCTGATGACATTTCCCACAGACAAATGAAAACACAGTGTGCACTGCCAGCGTTGGAATTTTTATTACGTGTCACCAGTTTCTCCCCTTTTCGGTTCAGATTTCAGTCCAGACTTTTCAACATCATCAAAGGAGAAAGGGAGCGTACTGGTCAAAGCACACGCACGCCACACCTGTCGGCATCTTTGACCAACAGGTAACCGATGACTGTTACCGTCGCTGCTAATTAAAGCCCGACATATGCGTCTCTTTTTGGCCACTTATTGGCAGCAGTGTGAGACTGTGAACGCAGCTTTGGCATATTTCCTTTGGAGTTTGATACGTTAGACACAGTGGCAGCTCCTGTCAAATATCTCTGGGGAAGGGGGTGGGTTGTTGCAGTGATGGCTAAGGAGACTTGTTCAATGGATAGATTAACAGCAAGCTAACTCAATCCAAGTTGCAATACCAATATATGGACTATACATCACCATATGTCGGGAACAGCTACATCCACACACGGGCTCTATAATGTTCCACAGTGGTGGTTATAAAGGCATCTACAGATAAAAGAGATAAAACAGACTTCACACCAAATGCAGCAAATCCAGAGAAAGCAGCAGTGACAGTGTGGTTGATTCAGATTCAGATTCAGAAAACTTTGTTTGTCCCGGGGGGCAATTTAAGGCACAAGTGAGCAGCATGACGTGCAAGAAGAAGACACTTTTAAGGAACCAAAAACTAAAAATAGAACAATACGAAGTATATACAAAAAAGAAAGCTGTGCCATAAATGTATGAACCATCTGAACCGTCCATGGAGTAAACATGACTATAAGAGTAAAGTGAATGAAGTGCACATGTAAACAGGAATTACAGGGATTATATATTTACATGTCATTGCAGAGGTAGTATGGGTAATAAATGTAATAAAATAAAGAATAAAAAATAAAACAAAAATAAAAATAACTAAATAAAAATAAAAAAATAAAAATAACTGAATAAAAATAAAAACGAAAATAACTAAATAAAATAAAAAATAAAATAACTAAATAAAAATTAAAAAATAAATAAAAATGACAATAAAAAAATTATAACTAAACTTTTACTATTTACATCATGTTTCTCACTTATTTTGCTTGTTTTCTTTCAAAGCAATGATATGATATGTGTTACTGGGTGTCTAGTTGTGTCTTCATTGAAATTGTGGCATTCAGACGTTCTCGATGCATCTTCATCGCTGCACGAGCAACCTAGAAATAACAACTTCCACTACAAATGCACATTAGTGCAAGCCCTCCTGGAATCCGGTCGTATTGCACTGTGTTGTCTTCAGTTCTGTAAAACTTCTTTGATATCAGAGTCTATGAGAACGATCTGAGTGGTTTGAAATTGGACTGAAATCACCCAAAAAGGGGGTGGGCTGGCAGGACTCTCTGGAACATGGCTTGACTCTCCATCCATTCATCCACCAATCCATCCATCCCACTATCATCCGCTTATCCAAGGTTGGGGAAAGCAGGGAATTCCAGACATCCCTCTCCCCAGCAATGCATTGCTGTTCTTCTTGGAGGGGGGTGTTCTTCATCACCCGATCACGCCAAGGAACAAAATGCCCAAAATGTGTGTCTGTTTAGCTGCTAAATACCCCATTTGGTGTGCCATCCATCAAGTCAGATTGCTGCCTGGTGTTAGGAAGTTGTTTACAGTGGGATTTTAGACCTTTTTTTTCTTTCTCCCAAATACTGACGAGTGAAGAAAGGAAACAAAACAGTGAAGTTGCGGGTTGCTCAACTGCAAGCTGAAACCACGCGAGGCGCCTTTGACATCGTCGCGTATTTCATGGCGTCAGTTGAAACGCTGTAAAATACCGAGCAGGGCCGCTTAAAATATGGGTGATTAGCACAAGGTCGGAACACCCCGGAGCAAGTAAAGACATATCTCGATAAATCAAACGGCTGAGAAAGTGATTTTCACTTTGACGGCAACATCCGCAGTCAAAGTCGTTGAGCGGGCGGGCGTGCTCAGCGCATACTGGAAAGACTTTCAAATCAAGACAGCGTTTCAGAAATATATGGCTATTAGCTTAAAAACAATGAAATGTCATTGCTGAAGGCAAAGTCTTTGCACTGGTGAACTATTGAGTGAGTTTCATAATAGAGCCACAGGCCTTATTCAGAGTTCTGAATCACGGTGATTTGGCTCGCTTTCAAGGAGAAATTTTCATCCATCAACATTTATTTAGAATTTGAATGTTGGACATCTGTTTTTCAGCGTTTTGGAGAATACTTACTGAGAAGCCGAGCTGTCGCCAATCCCTGGCGTTGTTGTTTTATCCCCACTACAGACAAGGGATTTAGGGGCCCTTTAGAAACAAGTGATTGACAGCCGTGTTAAATTACACAGAGCTTGCAGAAGAGGCAACCTCCCTCGTGGTTTGGCTGGCTGTAATTTTCCCTGAATCTGGTGCAAGCATTCCCCTGCTCCCGAGCCCTGATTTAACAGCCCTAAAACACCCTCGTGCACTCGGCACCGAACAAAAACCTAACGCTGCTAATGCCAAGTTAATTAATAGAAGCCCAGCTGTTTGGGCCTTGGAAACGCACGCGACGCCAAGGAGGAAATATTCTGCCCTGCACGCGTCTATTGTGACAACAATGCTTTTGTGACAGCGGGACATGCCCTCATTGGCCCCGTTTGTTTGGGGAGCCGTTGCTTTCCAAAAAATGTTCTGATTAATTCCGGTATCTCAGCTCAGGGGGGGTTTTTCATCACGCTGTCGGATCTGAAAGGAAGTTTGTGCTTCCAAACGTGAGGAGAGTTTTCACTCAGCAAACTGATTCATCGAGAATTTTACCTGACTGAACCCAAGTAGTCAGGTACGCCGATCAGGCATAACATTATGACCACCTTAGTAATACTGTGTAGGTCTCCCTTGTGCCTCCAAAACAGATGTCTGGCAACTGAATGTTGTTTGTGGGGGCCTTGGGGGGTGGATCATCCCACAGATACTTGATCAGTTTGGGATCTAGTGAATGTGGAGGCCAGGTCAACACCTTGTGCTGTTCTTCATGTTTTTTTTTTTTAGTTGTTCCCAAAGTGTTTTTGTGTGTGTGTCTGTGTCAGGCTGCATCCTGCTGGGGATGGCTGCTGCCATCAAGGAGCGTCATTGCTATGGGGTGGGGGTGCCTGGTCTGGTCTAGGTGGGTGCTACATGTCTAAGTAACATCCACACCAATGAATGCCAGGTCCAAAAGCTTCCCAGCAGAACACTGAACTGTCTCAAGATGGTCAACGTTGTTTACTTCTCCTGTCAGTGGTCATAATGTTACGCCTTATCTGTGCACTTGACAGGAAGTTTCACACTTTTTTGAAGTTTTTAGATTCAGTTTCTGCTACTTGTTAGAAACGAGTTATCTGTTCCATCTGATGAAGCTGTTTCTATAATTGTAAATTCATCACTTCCAACCTTTGATGACATACAAACTACTGGAAATAGCCCGGGCTTAATTAGGAACAACTGGAGGCTGCGTATACACAAAGCAAATGACATGTTAGATGGATCGCCGTGAAATTTAGAACAGACATCTGTGCTGCCCACGGGATCCAGTCCCGCAGGATTTCGGCGACGAGAAAGAATGGATGGGATGCGGCAAACATTTACACACAAGTCACCAAGATAATGACTGCTTTTAAAATAACACGCTTTATCCTTAAATTACAAGGAGTTCTTTATCCCCCTCCTCTTTCAAATCTAATCCATCCTCCCCTTCATCAAGGGACTGGGGTAATTGAAAGGATAGATAACAACGCGTCTCCATCGGGCGCGAAGCTTTATCTAATCCAGTTTTGAGGGGAGATAATTAAAGGTCAAACGAGCGGCCGGCGTAGTAGTTCTGTTTGCGACACGCGCCCCCGTCCGATAAAAGACCGTGTCACCCAATCATTTAATTGACTTTGCTTTGCTTTACATGTGGTATCTCAGGAATGGAGACGGTGCACGATTGTGGGAGGCAAGGTCATAAATCACGTAGCCTGCCTGTAAACACTATCACTTAAAAGGGATAGTAGAGATCTAGTAGATGCTGTTAACAAATCGCCTTTGACCCCAAAAAACAGACCGGCAGCACTCCAGCTCAGCTCCCGTGCTTTGTCTGCAGAGAGCAGTGCGCGCCCTTCCTCATTTGGATTTAATTTTTCACATCTAGCCTACCTGCTGATATGAAAAGGCAGGTCAAATTGAGAAACATTGCCCCTCGGTATGGTAACTGTGGTCATTTAATGGCTCTGAAATATGTAGGCATTTTCCCCCCCATTACGAGGCATGCACGCTATTGATTCCTCCGGGGGCCCCATCAGTCACGGCGATAACTTCGCCGACACATAAGTTACTGAGAGCCATCGTTCAACGCCGGCGGCTGAGGGAGGACGGGACAGGAAGGGACAGAAATCTATGGGCTCTTTATCTTCCCACTTTGTTTAATACAGTCAAGAGCGGTGCGGCCACTAGTCAGCGCGCGGTGTCATTAAGAACCAGACAGTTCCTCCGATGGCGTAAACACAACCTCTGTAGCCTTTATCACCTCCCATCTAATCAGCTTTGGAGCATAAGCTCAGAAGTCAAATGAATGAACCAGTGGATGTGTGCACCACACGTACATGTCTACCACTCCATCCACATGTAAGGAGATTCTCTCGACGGTTGGTTGCTAGGCTCTGGTTGCCGAGGTAACCACGCTGTATGTTTCCCATCCCAAGGGGAAATAAAAATGAAAATAAAAATAAAAGAAACACAAGAACATATGCCAGTTAAATTGACATAGCGGTCTCTTCTTGCCGTCGCCACTGTCTGTTTTAAAAGAAAATACGTCCAACTCCATCTCGGTTCACCCAGTGCACCGAGTCCATTATCAGCTTAGTGAACTTAACAATAGAAACCAAAGTCGTATATGGTGTTTCCATTCATCAATGCCTCAACTGCCTTGCCTTGAGTTGTGATACTTGGTAGTCAGACATTTCTTTTACATTATTTCCAAAGGATTGATCAATTTATTCTGTAAAATGGTGAGAAAAACCGAACTCATATTCTTAGAATCAAGGTGAAAAACACTCTGAATTTCTCATTTTGCTTTAACAACAGTCAGGCCACATTACAAAAGATGAAACTGTTTGGTTCATAGACTGTACATAAATATGGACAACACGTCCACGCTTCCTCGCATTGGCCGAACCGACGCTAGTTTCCCGGGGATACGGGCGGCGCCGTCTTGCAACTTTGGAGACAGAGTTAACGATGACCTGACCACACCTCCGCCAGACTCAAGCCAAGTCAAAGTTTATTCCTAAAGCACATTTAAACACCCTCAGTTAAACTGAAATGCTGTACATGCAGAACAAATATAAATGAATCAACAAGCCCTGTTAATATAAAAACAAATAAATATGAAAATAGGGAATAAAACATCAAACAAAACAGTAGTAAAACTGTGAATAAAAAAAAAAAAAAAAAACTGTGTTTGCATAATAAAATCCAACTCAACTTGGACTCAAGGCCAGCGAGAAGAAGTGGGGTTTCAACAGTGATTTAAAACGCTCCAAACTCTGGGCAGCTTTGATATAAAAGGGTCGGCTGTTCCAGAGTTTGGGGGGGCCACCGCCGAAAAGGCTCCGTCGCCCCTGAGTCTGAGCCTGGAGCCGGATCACCTGTGCATTCGTTTGATTAACACTGCACTCTGCTCTACCCCCACCAGGTACAAAGAAATGTTGGATTAAACGCTGCACTTATTTATTTATTTATTCTTTCTCATCTATTTTTCTCTTAGGACCGCTTTATAGAGCGGTTGGCATCCTGTTTCCATAGAGTCAAATAACTCACTGAAATGAAACTTGGGGACTTGAGTGTGAATCAACATTATATTAATTACCTAAAATGACAGAAACCATCCTTGAAAAACTTCTCCTTAGTTTGGACCAAGTCCCATGAAGGGGGCGGAGCTTATACTGGGGTGGAGCCAGCCACCAGGGGGAGCTCTACATGCTTTGGCTTCACTTTTGAGGAGCTGCTCCGTCCTCCATCTTTGTACAGTCTATGGTTTGGTTTAGTTGGTGGGTGAGTCCAATCAAAACCATTCCGTTGATTGCCTACTAACTGGCCAGTGTCCCTTTTTTTGCATGTGTGGTTTTACATTAACTTTGAATAAAATGACTGTAACGCAGAGTACTCTGAGATAATTCAGCAGAGAATACTCTCCACTCCGCAGGTCTACAGAGCTTTGTAGCCACTTCTAGCCCATTGTTATGACTAATGGCCGTACCAACTTGTCCACCACAAATCAGCAGACAAGTGTTAATGCTCGAGTGAAGCACATGGATATTTAGGCAAAGAGCCAGCTGTGTTTTCTTTTTTCAAGAGTTGGCGGCCAGAAAGAATCTGTGCCTGCAGGATTTGTAAATAGGAAATTGTTTGCTGTGACATTAGCACTGAGGCAGTAATATTTAGCCTCCGCGTGTCTGTCAGCTCCCTGTTTGTGTCTCACAAATGGCCAAAAAAAGTAAGCCACTTTTTAAAATATATTCTCATTGACGCCGAGTTGTTTAATTATTTAATTTCTACTACTAAGATATGTAGGTGGTACAAGACTGTTGATGAAAAGCATTGTTTAGTGACTGATAATTTCATTTGTCAGTGTTTTCCAGGCTGGGGTGAGATGCATCACCATGGTAGCCATGAAAATGGTGGAGTAGCTTGCAGTAGATTGGAGAAGTTTGCCTCGCAGCATGTTTTTAACATTCTGAAAGACTCTCTTTTACTCCATACCATAATCTTTTTCTAAAACTGATAGTTCGGTTGCCCAAAGCAAGATGGCGGCGCTCACATATGCAGCAGCTCCTGGCTCTCTGTTACATTCTCATAATCTTTTTTGTATATTCTTTGTACAGAGGGCAATAGAGGCTTATCAAACATAACCATAACAGCCACTGAAACTACATTAACAATCCAAGAGAATAACAATAAGCCTCAGTGCTCCTCCGTCGGTTGTTCTTATTCTTATTCTAAATGCTCCGGGTTTGTTTTAAATGTCACAACATTCGGGCCCGTCCTAGATCGATGCCACTACTCTTTTGACAGTGGCAGGAATGTGTTTGAAAGTCAATTAAGCATATTTTATGCGTGACTGACAACCAGTCGGCAATTGCCGCCACTGTCTTAATTGTGCCGGCGCGGCAAATCCCTGCCATCGTGTAGCGCACACAGATTAAAACACAGAAACTGATCCACATGTCGCCTTTGACCCAGGCCTTCCTCGCGCGCCTGTGCAAATGTCACTCACACGTGCTGCATGTTTGAACAAAGATTGTGCAAGTGGAAATATATATAAATGGAAGTTTTGAAATGAAATGGACAGCTGCGTTTTTTATTTCTTTTCTTACAGCCACAGACTACGAGTCAACAAGTGGTCAAGTGTCTGATTGCTCAAAGCTTTCCGATATAAAACATTTGTGAAATATGCTTAAAGTCATAGCAGTGAGTGTTAAGAAGCCCTTCCTTCCACATGATATTTTAATCAGGAGATCACCGACAGTTTTTAAAACCGCTGCCTTGGCAGCACGTTACAGAATCACAAGTACGCAATTTGGCCATCTTGGTACACGTAGTGCTTGGCACTGGTGTATGAATGTGTGTGTGATGCGTCTATCACTTTAGAGCGCTTTGAGTACCAATAGCTAGAAAAGCAGTACATAAAATCAAGGCCAAGGCCATTTTTATTTCTTGTTATTACGTAAGTTATTCAGCATGTCTGGCCTCAATAAGTTGCCGTCAACCACTGAATGCATGTGCGTTCAAAAAGCACAGGTGGATCAGACTAAATCGAAGCTGAATGCATAAACCCCCAACACGGAGCAATCACTGGCACCTGTAGATTATTGAAGTAATTACTTGCACCTGCGTAACAGGTCCATAGCTCGAATGACAAGAAAAAGTCTAAGTCTGTTATTTTCCTGTCACTAAAACCTCGCATTCACCTCGATCCCACGAGGACAGCAATCCTAATATGAACACAACAATACGGTGTTAGGGATTAAGTCGAACTGAATTCTGTCCAGCGTGCATTGTGCTCTGATCCCTGCCAATTGATTTTGTGCAGGCCTGGCTCACTACAAACAAAACTGCCTCTCCCTTTTTCTATTTGATATGTACAAAAATAGAGTTATTTCCAGGAAGATTCTTGGCTAGGAAAATTATTTTTGTGGGAAAAAAAAGCAAGATTATTACTTTATTAGACTGTATGGCAGCACTTGATTTTTTTATTTTTTTATTTATTTTAATGCCCTGAAGGTTTCCAGTGCTTTTTGTAATTTGCAACTCAATTGTACATGTCCAAATGGGAGTGGGGCACCTTAATTAAATACATTAAAAAATGAGAGAAAGAATATATATATATATATATATATATATATATATATATATGTAATGCGTAAACTGTCATGCCTGCAGAGGTGACACAAAAAAATGTGGATGTCAATCTGGCACAGTCTGTTTTTTTTTTTTTCCACAACAGGAATGAAAAAAACATGAGCTCTAATCAGCCATAACAAATGTACACATATTTTTTGTGTGTGCGTATATATGTGTGTAAAGAGTTTAACAGGTGCATTTGTTTTTGCTTGATTGACAATTAGGAGCTTCACACACGCTGACTTCTCTTTCGGCCTTTAAAAGTTTAAAATGCAAAACTTATTTGTTTGTCTGTGTATATATATATATATCGATCAGCCACAACATTATGAATACTGACAGGAGAAGTAAATAACATTGTCCATCTCGTGACAGTTCTGCTGAGGAACTTTTGGACCTGGCATTCATTGGTGTAGCACCCACCTAGACTAGACTAGGTAACCCCACCCCATAGCAATGACACTCCTTGATGGCAGCAACCATCCCCAATAGGATGCAGCTAACACTGACAACATTCTGTTGCCACATCCGACACCACAGGACACCCTCAGAAGGCCCATGTCCATTCTCTGATGAGTCACAACTGTTTTGGAGGCACAAGGGAGACCTGCACAATATCAGGAAGGTGGTCATAATGTTATGCCTGATCGTGTATACATATATATCCATACTGAGAGCAAATTCTGCTACTCGGAGCTCCAAAGAACTAAATTCAGACAAGAGAAGCTCGAATCTGCAAAAGGCTTAAAGAGCAATTGGACTCATTTGACACGGTGTGCGCACTGAAAAGCAGCTGAAGAAAGATGTGAGGAGTCGACGGCGGCCGGACCCCACGGTGATTGTTTTAAGGGGCCAGTTATGTCATGAGCTGTTCAAAAAATAGCCCAGACACTGGCAGAGGCGCAGGGGTGAGGAACAAGGCTCGAAGAGCTGATTAATGTGACCCCAGTCGGGACTGCTGATGAGCTCAGTGGAAGGACCCGCGGAAGCCGCTGGTGGCGAACTGTGAGCACTTAAAATAACAGCAGACAAAGAGAGGAACTTTTTTTCTTTTTTCTTTTTTTTTAAATTAGCAAAGTGTAAAGTGCAAAGCGATTGGGTCACAGGGAGAAACTGCTATAAATAACCCTCGGTGGAGAGTTCAGAAGGGGACACACAGACAGAATTCACTGATAAATATTTGAAGCAACAGAAGTTTTGCAGTGATCTCAACACACAGAAAAAGTAGCTGGTAACTGTTCAGAAGAACCACTGCACATGCAGAAGTTCGTCTTTCTTCCACTAAATGCATATTGGCTGTTGCTGTTTTTCTTTTTTTCCTCTTGAAAAACAAACTGCAGGGAGGCAGAAGGGAAGCAGCATCCTCTTCCCAGTAGCGATCAGCGGGGTTCACGGAAAGAGCACAGGTGCAAGTGAATTATCAACTGGCTACAACTTCAGCTGTCAGCCTTATGATTGATGCCTTCCTCTGTTGCTCGCTATAAATAATCTAAGATGGAAAACGCAAGAAGCTTAAAGTGATTGAGTGTAATCGCAAGGAATAAAAACGCATGTTGGTGTTCCATCCAAAAAAAGGGATTATAGATTGTTGCTTGACATTTCGTGTTAAAGAACAACGTCAGTAGTTTTTTTTTTTTTTCCTTAGAAAGCTGTTAGTTTTGATTTATTTCAGTCAGTTACGAAAACCAACTTGCACTACCAGACGTCAAAAACACGTTTTCTTTTCCATTTTAATATTGGAAGATGGTGATGCGCAGTCCCCGAATGGATTACAGCAATTTTAGAAAACCGCCGCGGTGATATTGGAGGTGAATCAGAGGCATAACTGCTTAAAGAAAAGTTTCAGTTTGGCTGTAATATGAGAATGTTCAATCTCGCCTGCCACTTTGCTGCGTTTCAATAAAGATGTCGCAGAAATCCCGACACTCCTCTTGTGTGCTTTCTAGGTGCGAGAAAACCACGAGTTCCTGCCACTTCCTGTCACCCAATTATACTCGGCAGAACCAAGATCGCGATTTTGATGGAGCCAATATGAGCTGTTCTAAGGCTGGCTATGTCCCAGCGGGGACTGTCATTAACATAGACTCCTGCTCGGAGCCTCAAGCCGTTCACTGTCCTTAAACTGCCCATGCTAAAGTGGGAAATTAGCAAATGTCAATCACTGGCTGACACTATTATCAAGAGGACTCAGTGGGAGACTGGAAGGGCCTGAGGGGATGGGGATAGTAGGGGCTTCTTTTGAATTGTCACAAACTGAATATCAGCTCATCATTTTATGTCCATTCTTGCTCGCTGGGATGTTCCTGCCTATCGGGCGATTCGCAGCACGTCGTCTCCTCCTGTTTGTTTAGAATGACAGACGCTTGAAATTAAGTAGGTGTATCATTTAGAGGGCGGCGGGGTAAAACACATCATCCTGTATGTTTTTTCCATGTTGTAACATCATACTTTTATGTTCAGTTTTTGTGCCTGCGTGGGTTCTCCGACTACCTCCCACCATCCAAAGACATGCTTGTTTACTGGTGATTCTGAATAGGCCGTAGGTGTGAGTGTGGTCCACTTCCTGCTTCATTCTCAACAATGGCGACCGAAACTTTTGCCGAAATTTCGCCAAAGACAAGTCATACAAATGTTAAACTGTCCTCCACGTGTTCCATCTTTAAAATTGTGGAGATGGAGAAGCAGCAGGTGATACTAAAGCGGAAACGCACTACAACCAAGCAGACCAATCACAGCTCTTGCGGTCTGTGTCGCCACGGCACATAGTTATATTTCTGGGGGAGGAGCACGCCAGGCTACCTATTAGCCCTGCGATGGACTGGCGACCTTTCCAGTGTGTTCCCCACCTCTTGGCCAATGACAGCTGGGAAAGGCTCCAGGCCCCTCCCCTGCGACCCTCCAGAGGACAGTCGGTTACAGAAAATGAATCAATGAATGTTCAATCACCTGGATTCCATGAGAAAAGTACTTTATCTGCTAGACCAAAGAGATTTTAAAACTACCTAAATTATGCCTGACCAATGCCCTAAACTTTGTTCCCATGGTGATTTGAGTTCTAGTTTTAGGATTTTGGACAGTGCCCATGACACATTGGGATACTGTAAAAAGCACAGTCAGGGCAGCCCAAGGCACGGATGGCGGTTTATCATTATTTCGGGCCCAGAAGCAACCGTGTGGGCCCGTGGCACAGTTGGACGTGGCAGCGGATGAGGCGAAAGGCGAGCGCGTGTGAGGAGCTCGCATCTGTTTCCCTTCTGTGATCCGTGGTATTTGAAACTCATTAAAAGCCTGGATGGAAACATCCGATGAATGTGACATGACAACATGATATTTTCAGAGTCCCCTCTGTGCAAGGACCTTCCGAATGCACCATTAAACGACTGGCCGTCACACAATGAGCTGCAGAAAAAAGACAGCAGTTTCCCAACCCGATTTCAGATGAGCCGTTTGGAAGAGGACGGGTCTGTTGACCTGCTCTGACATGCTGGGTTATGAGTCTCCCATTGTGGTTCCCCTACATGCAGTCCTGTGCTCCCCTGTCCCAGCTGGTTCTAATTAAGGCCTACCTTATTATCCCTAATGCATCGTGGCTGTGCAGTCGATTCTGTGCTGGAGTCTCTTTGGCTGATGCTGTAATAAAAAAAAAAACAAGCACAAGCTTAACTACTGGTTCAAATGATTTGGTGACTGAAATGGAGTAAAGGGTGAAAACTGATTACACATTCGTTTAACATTTGCTTTTAGTTCTATCAAGCTTTTAAGGATTTGTCATGGTTATAGAATTAGGCTTGCTAGCGAACTACAATACCCATGCAAGAAAACACAGAGCTGCACTCCTGCACTCTGTTATCGAAAGTATCCAAGGATTTAACATTGAATTGAATCAAAGGAAAACTTCAAGGCTTGCCAAGGCAGAACGACACGGAAGCGCCGCATATTCTGCCACTTCAACTGAATTATCCTTTTAAACAGCAGCAGTACACGCAGTAAGAGCAATCACCAAGGTTCACCTCATGTCACTCTGGGTCAGACTATTCTATTAAATCGTGGTGATATGCAAACAGAAAACAAGTCAGTGCAAACTTATTTCATCCATCCTCACTGAGCTTCTAGTCTTTTGTCCAAAGTGCGTTCAACAATACATGCCAGATTCTCACTGGTGTCTGCAGATCAGAGCAGTGAGAATCTTGTCTTTAAAGTCTTCCACTGTCAGATTTTTCTTTCTTTCTTTTTTTTTTTTTGATCGTGAAAGCTCTAAATCAGCCTTCGGCAGTCGTGCGGCATCTCTCTGTGCAAAGTACGAAGACTTTTTTGGATTGATGACAAAAGGATTTCATGTTTCTCTTATGATCTTTTTTTTTTTTTTTTTTTTTTATGAATTTCTGTTTGGAACTGCCATGCCTCAGAAAATAGACCCAAAATAAAACAACACAGATAGTGGCAAGGGGTAAAAGTCAGAGAGGACAAACCTGGCCAAGGACAAATGAATGTAAAGGTGGGATACAGTAGTAGTACAGTACAGTAGTAGCAGCTGATTGTACAGAAGGACAGGCCTGATCAGGTGATTTAATCAGAATCAATCAGAGTCAGAATACTTTATTAATCCTTGAAGGAAGTTGTTTTGTTGCTGTTGCTCCCATAAAGTGACAGTTGCAAGGTGACAGTCAAATACGAATAGAATAAAAAACGCAATATAAAAAAAATGAAGATAAAAAATAAGATGCATGAAAACCAAAGTACTCACAGTTTGACAGAGGTGAAGTCTGAAGAGTGTTGAGAGTGACTAACACTCAGCGGGAGGAGTTATAAAGTTTGATGGCCACAGGCGGGAATGACCTCCTGTGGCGTTCTGTGATCCATTTCTGTAGGATGAGTCTATCGCTGAAGGTTCTCCTTAGACTTAGTGTGCTGTGGAGTGGGTGGGGGGAGTTGTCCAGGATGGTCTTCACTTTTTCCTCCTCCCTGACACTATGTTCAAAGAGTCCAGCTCCATCGCTACAACATCACTGGCCTTGCAGATCTAATTTGTTGAGTCTGTTACCTTGCCTTTCTCTCAGAGATCTGTGTAGACTTAGCAAAATAGGTAAAAGACTCAAGTTCAAATAAGTTAAAAGACTAAAAGACTTAAGTTAAAATAAGTAAAGTGCAAGGTGTACGGTGCCCTTCCTGGGTCAGATCAGCAGTTCCGCAGTCTAACAGCTTGTGGGAGAAAACAGTCTGCAATGAGCAGTCTGTTAGTCCTGCCTTTGATGTTCTGCTACCGTTTGCCTGATGGCAGCTGTTCAAAGAGTTTGTCGAGGGGGTGACAGGGGACTCTGATGATATTCCGTGCTCTGTTCTTGCACCGGCTCTGGAAGAGGTCTTGAACAGGAGGCAGCGAGACTCCGATCACTCTTTCTGCTCCCCCCACTACCCTCTCCAGGGCCTTCTTTGTCTGCCAGTTGAACTGGAGTACCATGAGGATATGTAGAAGGTATGTAGAAGGTCGTGAGGATGCGGGTGGGAAATGAAGCCTGCTTCGGTTTCTTCACAACGTATATTCTCTGCTGGGCCCGTTTCCCGATTGCAGTGATCTACTGTAGAACCACTGATGCAGAGGGGTGTGTGCTCAGGTCGAGACTTTTTGAAGTCGACGATCATCTCCTTCGTTTTGTCTGCGCTGAGCACCAGGTCGTTGCCTCTGCACCAGCCCTCTAGATGTTTCACCTCTTTCCTGTATGTTGCATCCTCATTTACGTGGATGAGTTCCACCACTTTGGTATCATCTGCAAACTAGATGATCAGGTTCTCCTCCTGACTGGAAGCACAGCCATGAGTTAGCAGTGTAAACAGTAATGGACCGAATACACAGCCTTGGGGTGAACCATTGCTCAGCGTGATTGTATTGGAGGTGTTATTCCCAATGCGGACTGACTGTGGTGTTTTCATCAACGGGGAATTTTGGTCACAAACCGGATCAAATAAATTGACGATTCAGGAGGAGTCCATGCCGGTGGCTTAGTTTAATCAGATTATTTAAATGAAACTAACAGCTGAGTCTTGTTTTGAAGGATTGCTGAAGGTGGCAGCCAAAAAGAAGGTGAATTGAAGTGATAGACTGAACACAGGTTTTGTCACCAAACTATGCTACGACCTCCTCCCAGAAGGTGGGAGGGATGTTACATCACAAAGTCCTTGCCATTGTTCCACTTTCAGTGTACGTGCACACAGTACTCTTCACTTTTGTAAAGCAAGGCCTGGGTTCAGATTGCTCATAATGTTCACTGCTGTATATTTTTTTGGGCGACAGCCAACAGAAAACAAGAGGTCACCGTCTGCAGACTGGAGGTGGGTTTAGTTTTTTTTTTTAAAAAAACAACAACAACAACATGAATTTTAAAAAATTAAAAAATGCATGGCAGTGGGCAGCAGTCTTGATTTAAATTTTGATGGTAGTGGACATCTGCCAAGTCTGCTTCACCTTCCCTCCCCTAAACCCTGTACTTCTCAGGCCATAATAAGCTCTTGTTGAGTTTTTTTTTATTTTTTTATTTTTTTTCATTTTGGTTGGTCCTCTGTGGATAATGCCAGTCACTATGTCTACAGTTACTCCACAATCTTAAGTGAACATAATGTCCTCTATAGGGCCATGACCTAGATACGCTGACCAGCCACAACATGTCAGGTCACCATCTTGCTGTGTCTGCTCCGCATATAATCTATGTCCAAGACTAATACGTAAATACGCTGCTCGATTAATAGACTATAAATTAACGACTCCTGGACCGGAAATTGAGCCACTGCACCCAAACACTTACAAACCTGACACACCGGCTCGTTGGTCTAGGCGTATGATTCTCGCTTCGGGTGCGAGAGGTCCCGGGTTCAAATCCCGGACGAGCCCGTATAATTTGGCACATTGTACACCGATCTGCCACAACATTATGATCACTGTCAGGGGAACTAAGTAACACTGACCATCTTGTGATGAATCAGTTAAGTTTTATGACCTCTCATTCAATTGGTGTGGAAGTTACTGACACGTAGCACCCACCTAGACCAGACCAGGCACCCCCACCCCATAGCAATGTCACTCCTTGACGGCTGCTTGTGTCAGGATGCTGCCTGACACAAGAACAGTTAATTAACAACTCAAAAAAAACACGAAGAACAGCACAAGGTGTTGACCTGGCCTCCAAAATACCTAGATCCCAAATTGGCCAAGTGTCTGTGGGATGATCCACAGAGGCCCCTCCTCTCAACCCATAGGACCCAAAGGCCCCCCACTAACAACATTCTGTTGCCAGACACCACAGGAACCCTTAGAAGGCCCATGTCCATCTCTGAGTCACAACTGTTTTGGAGGCACAAAGGTGGTCATAATGTCAAGCCCGATCGGTGTACAGTGAAACACTTTATGTCTTTTACATTAAGGATAGTATCTTGTACTTACTATCTTTGAGTGAAGTGATGTTACCATGCTACTAGTTGCTAAGGAGAAATAAAGTAGGGCAGGATCAATGATTAGTGAAGCCCAACACTGTTCACCAGCCATGAGGTCAGCAAGACACCCATCCCGGTTTTTCATCATTATTGCCGAGCAGCAGCTGCAGAGAATCACAGCTGAGGCGGCGTGTGTTCTGAGTAATATGAAATGTAAACACTAGATTGAGTTCCTGAGGAAGACACACTATGGGGAATCTTCTCAAACGAATTGCTTTTGGTTTGTCTTCTGTCTGGCTACAGAGAGCTCGCGTGGAGGAAGAGGTGAATCAATTTTTCGCGTTGAATGAGTGAGAGCACCCGCGTCGACTCCCGTGTCGACTCCCGTGAGTGCAAACCGTCGCGCAACAGATTGGAGGGGGGCGGTCAAACCAATCTGATAGCTCCAGCGATCATTTAAATTTGTTTTCCCAACTTCCATTCGCTGCTAGTCAGACGCTTAGCAAAGATTCCTGCACCGATGTTGCTTTGTGTTGCTGGGCCCGTGCCTATCCCCCAACTTCGGCAAGTCACGGTGACTAAAGGCCACCACCGATTGAAAATGCCAATTCACCTCTTCACACCATCAATCATGAAATCAGAGCTTGTAGTGCTGCAAACGTTGGCATTTTGAGTCTGGGACAACAGCAGGTGTGGAGTAATGAAACTCTGAATGTCCACATTAATCCATACACTTCAAGAAAGTAAATATTTCTTATGGAAATGAGTGAAAATGTGCCATTTTTTTTTTTTTTTTTGCGGGATATCATATTGCATATTTTTTGCTACTCCACAGCATGTAAACCCTACCCCTGTCCTTAGCCCTTACCTTAACCACCTTGCATGTCATGTAATGCCATAAAATGACATGGAAAAAGCTAACGTAAAGAAAAAGCAAACATATGAAAGACTTAGAGATCTGATTTTTAGCTCTGAGTAAAATCCAAAGGTTCTTTTAATTAAAGCAGAACAACAAAATCAATATTTAGCTTTTAACGCAATTTTATGTGCGGAACAAATCTATAAAAGATTAAACTGCATCACTGTGCGTTTCACTTCTCAGAGTGTGGACAATAAGAACCGCGCAGCCGGACGCAGCGTGTGAGGTCTTACCACGAACCTCAGACAGTGACAGGTAGTCCTTGATTAAGCGTCCGCCTATGACAGGAGCTGGATTTGATAGCACGAGGGTTTGAGATCATTTGCATTGATCATGTCACACTCTTGTTAGAGGGAGCCAATCCCCGAGAATTAACTTCAGTTCCGGAACCCTAATCATTTTTAACCATCCTGCTGAAACGGAGGCGAGAGTGATCGATATGACTTCGACTGGTTCCATGTGGGGGTCGCTCCGCTTCTTATCTCCTCCTCCAACAGCATTGACAGATGAATTTAACAAGAGGGGCCCCATCTGTCTTGCCAAGAATAGAACGGCTAAACTATCCGCAACCTTGCCTGCATGGTTTCACCAGTATTGATGAATATATCACAGCACGTTCAGTCAGAAGGAACCGATCCCCCCCTCCTGACAAATTTTTAAAATAAATGAATCACTGATTTGGCTAGATCCCTTCCCACTGGCCCGGGGTAAGCTGTGTTTTTACGAGCATATTTGTGTGCTGTTAAACGGAGATGCTCTCAATATCCAAATGCATTTATTCCATCTAATCTACTTCGGGTCAGGAGTGCTGCTTGCTGCAGCCTGGTGATAAAACTGTATGCAGTATGTGTGGTACAGTATGAAAACAGAATCCCTGAGGGCAATGTGACTTTTTCAGAATTTGCTTTGAGTTACATTACTTTTTATACACTATGCACACAAAAGCTCTGCATTAGTATATATGACTGTAAACTATTTAAATACACTAGGCAGATCAACTGTAATTTCCATACTCTAGACAGTGAGAAGAGAAACATAAAGATGACTCTTTGACTTCTGTTTTTCAATATTTAGTTAGTTTCCATCCCTAGAATGTAAGTGCAAATGGTGGCTTCACAACAATCAAATGTGTTTGTTTCCTTGGGAATTCACCTGAACCACATGTTAGCTTTACTCAAATCAGGACAACTCACGAGCCCTTAGGGGAAAAACTCTTGGATCTGATTGCACTTCAAAGGTTTCCATGTGTGCATTTGATATAAATCCCACAGGTCTGTATGAACTGATGTTGAGTATCAAACACGGGGAGCAGCAGTACATTTACTGTAAAGAAAAGCATGAAAGAGAACCCCACTAGCCATTAGCCAATGCTGCCTTACCAACTACAACTAGTGACTAAAGAGAAATTCTCTGCAGTCGGCGTGACAAATTGAAAAGAAAAGCCAATGAGGTGAAAAAGCTGTATTTGAGACCATCAGGTAATGTGCAAGCATAATTAATAGTGGCTTAACAATACTGCAGTCGCATGATTTTCAACTCGGTGTCCCTTTAGAGCAACGTCTATATCTGATAAAATAAAATAATGAAATAGGATTTTTCTTTTTTATATATAGTTTGTGGGTCGTGACCACTTTTACTTCAGTATTCCAGTGCATTCATCGTGACTGAACCTCTGCTGGTCATGAATGATTTAAAAAGGTTTTCATTTTGAACCGTCGCCCGAGTTCATCTCCAGCAGGATTATTCAAAAGAAGAACTCCTTTCATGACTGATTGACTGTAGCTCCCCTTAGCAACCTTCTGCAACTGACCCATATATCCCCTTGCCATATTTTCCATTTGATTTTGGTATTGCTAATTTATTATATGTATCAATGCGGGCATTTGGTGTTAAATTTAAAATGTTGAAATGGGTTGAACTGAATAAGAAACACTAAATTCTTAGATCACATATTGCTAATGTTTACAGTAAACTGTGAATTTTCCATTTCCTGAGAGTACACACTTTCAGTGTTTACATGGTTTATTTTACTAATAATCAGAATAACAGCCCACTCAGAATAAAAATGTCTCATGTAACCGCATTAAACAGTCTGGCCCGTTTAAAAGGAATTCTGAGTCATGTTCAACAGGAAAATATTCGCTTCCAATTACTACTTACTCTGAAATGTATATCTCTTGCTGGAATTAATGCTTTCTTCATGGGTAGCAGCTTTCCCCAGGCTCCTTCTTCCATGGAGGTAGCACAGGAACCAGTTCTGGAAACAAGTGTTTTAAAAGATGAACAAAGTTGGAAATGAAGTGGACATCTGCACTGACAATATACACCAATCAGACATAACATTATGACCACTAGGCCTCCAAAACAGTTGTGACTCATCAGAGAATGGACATGGGCCTTCTGAGGGTGTAATGTGGTGTCTGGCAACACAATGTTGCTAGTGGGGGCCTATGAGGGGAGGGGCCTCTGTGGATTATCCCACAGATACTTGATCAGTTTGGGATCTAGTGAATTTGGAGGCCTGGGTAACACCTTGTGCTGGAATACTGAAGCTGTTCCTGCTGGGGATGGCTGCTGCCATCAAGGAGTGTCATAGCTATGGGGTGGGGTTGTCTGGTCTGGTCTAGGTGGGTGCTACATGTCTAAGTAACATCCACACCAATGAATGCCAGGTCCAAATGCTTTCCAGCAAAACTGTCACAAGGTGGTCAATATTATTCACTTCTTCTGTCTGGGGTTTTAATGTTGTGGCTGATTGATGTGCCAAATTACATGGGCTCGTCCGGGATTTGAAGCGAGAATCATACGCCTAGACCAACGAGCCGGTGTCTTAAGCTCGCACGTGTTTGGGTGCAGCGGCTCAATTTCCTGTCCAGGAGACGCTTATTTATTAATCCAGCAGTGTGTTTACGTGTTAGCCTTGGACACAGACACACCTAGACGGTGACATGGCTTGTTTTTCTTGTGACTGATTAAGTGTGGTGCATAGGTTAACAAGATCCCACTGCGGCAAATGATAGAGGACGCTTATTAATATCGCAGCATGTGGGAAGGCCTGGGGAAAAAAAAGGTCGCTCTTTGTTTTTCCAAGCATCCTACCACCCTACACTTTCAGTGAGCAGAGGCAGAGAAGACTCATTTACCACACGTCCCTCAGGTTCTGCCATACTTTTTTTTCTATCAAATGTAACCCTTTCCCTGACTTACTGCATGCTTTTTCCTTGTTTTTTTTCTGTTTTTCTTGGAGGATAAACAGGCGTCGCCCTTACAACGCCAACGTCCTTGATACTGGCATTGTGAACTGGATGAATGTGACATAATAAGCCATTCACAACAGTTTTTGTATGGTGATCGTAGTCTTTAGCTACAACTATAGCATTATAAACAATCTGAATGCAATTGTTAAAGTCCCAGTCCCAGTGAAACACATGGCTTACACAACATATTGAGTGATAGTATTAACGTCCATGTGTGCAGTATAGCCTGTTTGCTTAGGGGGTTACTGGTGACAGAGTATCACCAGGTGATGTGAAGATATTATCCTCAGGGGATGTGTGCGTGTGTGTGTGTGTGTGTGCTTTGCTTTCCGGTGTTTTGATGGTGGAAATTATGCTCATAAATCATACCTTGATGGAAATAAAATTGTTTGCAGGTTAGATACTCGAGGTTTATTGCGGCACTTTGTAGTGGATCTTCAGACAGCATTTGAGATTTTGTGCTCATAGTTTATCAAACAGTACTTTAACATCCAGCAGACACACGAGTATTCATTTGATTGTTGTAACTCTCCTCAGTCCAGTACCTCTTCTTTTAACTGTGATTTGACCTCCTCAAAGTGATATATGGGTCTTTAACTTGCTATATTATCGCAAGCATTGAACTGCATTGGACGTCTGATTTTGTTGCTGTCTATTGTAACAACATCTGTAAGCCATGCTCTGGACATTGAGTAGAGAAACGCAAGGTGGAATCACTGAGGTAGTTGACTTCTGTTTCAATATTTAGTTTAGCTTCCATCAAAGCGATGTAATCTGCAAATGGTGGCTTCATAACAATCAAATGTGTTGGTTTTCTTGGGAACTCTCCTGATCCACATGTTAGCTTTCTAAAGTTGTAAGCATTTTTAGATGCTTGAGGTATGTCGTGATCTTTGATTTGGTAAGCACTTTGTAATAAATCTTAAGACAATATTTGAGGTTTTGTGATCTTGGATTAGCAAACAGTACTTATGTTTTTCCCTTTTGACTCTGGTTTGGCCTCCTTCAACTAGAATATCGGTCTTTAACTTGATTCTAACAAACATGGAATTGAACTGAATATTTGTTAACTTTATTTGCCATCTTTTTCTGGATGAAATTTTATTCCTGCGGGTTGGTGTGGGTTGGAAGACCTGTCTGAACAATGTAGGAAGCATTAGTAATTTGGTTTAATTACACGGTACAGTGAGTGTTATAAACGTTCTTAAGGTCTCAAACCTGGATGGCCTCTTGTAACCTAATGACTCTTCATTGATGGTCATTTGTGATGGACAACATCAGAAGAGTTATTTTTTAAAAAGCATCATCTTCATTATAAAGTTATTCATTACATTTAAAAAAAAAAAAAAAAAACATTCAAATGCACGCTGACAGAGACCTGTGAGTCAATTAACGCATCAGTCAGCACCGATGTTACACTGTCACATTTTATTTGTTCACTGGATTTAGCTCGGGCGAAATCTGATATTTTTCTTTAAACTGAGTGTTGCAGTGTCTAAAATAATGTTCCAGTTGCCAATCCAGATGGGGCTTGTTTTGACAGAAGCACACGGTGTCAAAGACAATGAATCACAGTGTGTTGACAGGGTTACCTCATACAACTTTTTTATTTTTTCCAAAATTCTCCGAAATTGGTTTTGTGTGTGCAAACTAAAATGGTCCAGAAGCTCCCAGGCTGACATTACTGTTGGAAAACAATTATTTTGACTTTACATTTTTAAACCAAATGCTGTATTTCATAAAATGATGAGATGTTGACAATTTAATTACAAACTCTGAATTTTCTGCGGTATGGATTAGCTTTCAATTTTGTTAATTGGCCTCCCAAATGACATTTTATTTCTTTTTATTTTCCTGCAGAGGTAATTAGAGTAATGAGGAACATTTCTGTGCAACAACAACAGACCGCACTACTGTGCTTAGGGAGACAGCCGCGGCCTCGCTGAAATGTGTTGATGGCTGAATTGTGAGCGCCGGACAGGCAATGGAGGCGGAGGAGTTTTAAGAGAAGCGAAAGCAGAGCGAAAGAGAAGGAAAGAGGGGTTGGGGGGGGTGAGAGAAATAATCATTGGGAGAGGAATGTGCTCTCCACAGGGGCTCCTGCTAATTGCCTCGCTCATGAGTTTGTGGGACGTGTTAGTCGGCAACTGGATCTGGATCCAGCTCTGCCGCCTCAGGGGTGTTGGCATCTCTGCTCACCAGACGACAGCTCAGTTTGACACGGACTGTTTTTTTGTGTGTGTGTGTGTGAGTGTGTGTTTTTTTTTTTTTTTTTCCTCCCTCGCAGCCATTGCAGCTTTCTTCCCCAAGAGGTTTTTCCCCCATCAGAAGTGGCCTAGCTGTGATGGATTGGCATCCTGTGAGTGTCAAACTGCTTTATGGCTCTTTAATGAGGCGATCAGGCAGAGGGAGCCACCACTGCCACTACTGGAGCTTAAGTAGGAAATCAAAACAGGTGAAGTTTCATTATTGGAGCTGCTATTAGCACCCACCTTCAGCAGCCAAATGACTTCCACGTGGAGTCAAACGCACACACGCATTCTTATTAAGAATAAAGATTGAAGTTTTTCCATATTTCAGTTTCACTTTGCCTCGGCTCATAAGTTCATATTTGCAAAAAGGACATTCATTACCCAGAGGATTTTTGGTGAATGCAATCTTTCTGATTTAAGTTTCTGAATAAAATCTTCACAGAGGCTTATATGCTCACATGATGGCCTATACTGTATATTCATGTGTGCTGCATAAATTAAAGACAATGCATTGGCATGTGCACGCACAAACCAGATGTCCCCCCAGCTTCAGTGTCACATTATTTTTGGAATTACATCATTAGTGAAACACCACAGAACAGCCAACAGATAGCTCCATTCGGTGATGATGTTTCTGCTTAATGTATTCCGCATTGACGGTGCATCGGCCCACACGTACAGTCTGCATGTGTGCACGGACCCCCACGCCCGACCCGTTTCTCAAAAACATACATGTCTGAACACATCCAGCCCACTCGTGTGCACACAAACACTCAAAAGTGGGGGCAGAGGGAACCTTGTTGACAAAAGAAAGACTCCAATTATGCATAAAAGAAGATACAGAGGCAAGCAATTATTCAAAGTGGGCCAGCTGTCACAAACAGTAAGACGGCTGCGCATGCTCTCCATCAGTCAGGAAACCGCTACGTGAGCTGTGGAGTCTGGTGACTGGGGAAAATAATCTACCCCTGCAAAAGTAGTCATAATTCGAAAGCAAGACCAGGTCCGTTTATGGCAAACGACAAGTGCCATAATAATATGTGCTGGTATTTGTTGCCAGTGAGTAGGCTGGGAGAACAATTTAGCAACACATAAGTGACAGCAGTGAGAACTTGGTAAACTGAGCGTGAACTTTGAAACGCTCGTTATTCCACACAACATTCTCCGTGAGTAAAAAGTGAGTGTGTCGCAAATAATAAACGGGTCATCCTGTTTTCACCTGTTTGTCATGTGGTAAGGTCAGGAAAAGGTAAAGTCGCGCGTTACCGAAAAACACTTTTACTGCAAGCGAAGTTCTGCAGCTCAAATGTAGACGTTGCTGATGTCACCAATCAGCCATAACATTATGACCACCTTCCTAATATATATAATATATATCCAAAACAGTTGGGACTCATCAGAGAATGGACATGGGCCTTCTGAGGGTGTCCTGTGGTGTCTGGCAACAGAATGTAGTTAGTGTGTGGGGGGGGGGGGGGGGGTCTTTGAGGGGAGGGGCCTCTGTGGATCATCCCACAGATACTTGATCAGTTTGGGATCTAGTGAATTTGGAGGCCAGGTCAACACCTTGTGCTGTTCTTCATGTTTTTTTTTTTAGTTGTTCCTAAAGCGTTTTTGTGTGTGTGTCTGTGTCAGGCTGCATCCTGCTGGGGATGGCTGCTGCCATCAAGGAGTGTCATTGCTATGAGGTGGGGGTGTCTGGTCTGGTCTAGGTGGGTGCTACATGTCTAAGTAACAGCCATACCAATGAATGAATGCCAGGTCCAAAAGTTTCCCAGCAGAAGATTGAATTGTCACAAGATGGTCCATTTTATTCACTTCTCCTGTCAGTGGTCATAATGTTGTGGCTGATCGGTGTATCTTAAAAAAAGCAAAATATTGTTTGCAGTTACCAGACGCAGTATTCAATATGTGCAACAAATACCATTTTTGTAACCACTATGGGGTTGTTCCATCTAATTTCCTGCCTCCTTTATTTATCCAGTATGGAGCAATTAAAACAACGTATTGGGGAAAAATAATACAAACACATTAGAGTTGTATTCTGTGAAAACTTATCAGAACGTCACAACCTTTTTTTTTTTTTTTTTTTTTTTATTTCTGTTCATGTTTTTGTGGTAATCGAAGCAAAAACTGCGAGTTCCACTTCGTATGTTCAGCCTCTGTGGAGCAATATGGGACACAGTACAGAGTTTCCTGATTAGTGTTCCTCTTCCAAAGAAATATGCGTCCACACAACTGTCTGCAAACACAACCAATTTCATGCTGCTTTAACGCTCAGAAAATCATTTAAGTTCAGGAACACAAAGCCGCTCCCGAACCGCTTCGGCCGGAGGAAGGCCATTACGAGTCCGGGATTAAATCAGCAACACGCGGTATTGACATGAATCTCTTCATGTATTTCTTAAATACCAACACATGACAGAGGCTTCAGCATTTCCCTGCGGGGGGGTGAACCAACTCGATGGCTGCGCTGTTACATTTGAATCGTATAATTGCACCTCTGAGAATTCTCTTTAACTCCACCAGTGCTCTGCTGGAGTCACTGTAGGTATATGTTCTTAAACAGTAAAGAGTATGTTAAGATACACTGTAGTATTCCTGTGTTTTTATATTCTCACTGGATTCTGCAGTTTACAGTCATATTTGTAGTAACAGTGCAAGGAATACGAATAGTGAGGGGAAAAGTATTGGCAAATTCACACATTTCTATGGTCCATGAGACCAACAATACACCGATCAGTCATAACATTATGACCACCTTCCTGATATTATGTCAGAGAATGGACATGGGCCTTCTGAGGGTGTCCTGTGGTGTATGGCAACAGAATGTTGTTAGTAGGGGTCCTCTGAGGGGAGGGGCCTCTGTGGATCATCCCACAGATACTTGATCAGTTTGGGATCTAGTGAATTTGGAGGCCAGGTCAACACCTTGTGCTGTTCTTCATGTTTTTTTTAGTTGTTCCTAAAGCGTTTTTGTGTGTGTGCCTGTGTCAGGCTGCATCCTGCTGGGGATGGGTCCTGCCATCAAGGAGTGTCATAGCTATGGGGTGGGGGTGCCTGGTCTGGTCTAGGTGGGTGCTACATGTCTAAGTAACAGCCACACCAATGAATGTCAGGTCCAAAAGTTTCCCAGCAGAAGATTGAATTGTCACAAGATGGTCAAATTTATTCACTTCTCCTGTCAGTGGTTTTAATGTTGTGGCTGATCAGTGCATAGGTAAGCATGTTTTAAAATCTCAATCCCAGTTATTTTTCTTGATTTATTTTTTCTCTTTTTGTAAAAGATTCCAACAGATTGGATTAAGTGTGTGTGTGTTCGCTGTGTGTGCACGGGCACAAGTGATCCGCACTGTGCCATTTTCTGAAGCCAGTGGAGCCAGGATCCTGTCACACAAGTGACTGACAGCCGGGTGACATGTTGCCAAACAACAGTAAGACCCTCTCAGCACCTCAGTGATTGGGATCAGAGCTGTTCGTGCTGAACCTCATCTTTTAGGTGTTGTAAGTGTGATCGCTCCTAGCCTGCTCTGGGATTGCATGAATTGCTACCCAACATTGCTCTCCGTGGTCTTTTATTGTGATTTCCACACTTTAAAAACTATCAGAGCAGGGCATTTTAGAATAAACAAACAAACAAAAAAAAAAAAAACAGGAAGAACAGCAGATTTGCCATAAAAGACATGATCAACACAGCTGTAGTAGTAAACTACCTAAAAAATAACACATCTGTTCGATTGACGTGAAAAACACAAACCACCACCATAAGTGGACACCACTGCAGTTACTAAACTACTAGGTGGCAAAACACTAACTGTCACCCTGTCTGTTATTGTATTATTTTTTGAATATTTTCTGACCTTGTTTGGTCATCCTTGTTTTTCCTGTTTTTATTTTGTAAAGTCCTTCCTTGGTGTTTCTGGTCTTATTTTACTACCTGTGTTTCCCCCCTCTTTAATTGTTGGATTGGTTTCTCCTTGTCTCCTTTTGGGTTTCACCCCAGGTGTGTGTTTAAATATCCCTGCCTTTCACTTTGTTCTCAAGTCAGCTGCTATGGTCCACACCTGTTTTTGTAGTTGTGTTTTTTGGATTCCCGGTCTTTCCTGAAACGCCTTAAGTTCTGGATTCGGAATTTTTATTCAAGTGATTTTGTTTCCTGGCTCTGCCTCCCTCTGTGTCCTGCATCCGGGTCCTACTTCACCGGAAAACGTGACGCTGTCTCAGATCGTGTGCCGCTGTGCTCCCACCTGCTATCTCGGCTACGTAGCATAAGAAAAACATTTTCAAAAATTGTGGTTGGAACCATGAACACTGCACTGCACAGATGTTCTGTAAAAGTTATCCACATCTACGTACCGCTATACTGTTCAGATGGAAGCCACCGGTATGTTTACTGGGTTAATTCTGCAGTTTGTGATGTTTTGATACTGCCAAATATGGCCGCCAGCATTAGGTTAAAAGATTAGCCAGTCAAATGTTGCTATTATAACTTACGGTGATTGCACATCTTGCTGTGTTTGATTTGAAACCACACCACCCTATGCAAATCCGTGCACTTGACACCGTCAGTGTTTCTTTCTCAACAAATCCTCCCGACCTCATGACATCTCTACCTTTTTGTTTTCGTATTATTCCTTGTGTTTATATCATACTGACCATCAATGATATGCTAAATTCCCTCCTTGCCCCACATAAACCCTTTGCTATAACTTTTTGCTCCATTTAAATCGGTGATGCTTTCTGTGTGCTGATATTGTAATCCAGGCGAAAAAGCGCTGCATACGTCCACCCCTGTGTAAAGTGTGCATGCCTGCAGATTGTCATTCTAAACATTTAAAGCTGTTTTCTGCAAATACTTCTTCCACTGAAACCAGGTTCGGGTGGGGCTGCTTTCCATAGAACACTGCTTTATATGCAAAATGAATCCATAACTCCCCCCTCCTCCGTGCTTTGCAGCCATAGTGACACTGACACTTACTCTGTCACTCCGCAGAATAGTGTCCCTAAAAAGCACAGCAAGTGGTGATTACGTAAAGTGGAAAGTGGGTTTGAAATGAATTATATTCTTCAGACTGGCCCTATGGAACAAATTCAATGTCCCAGAAAGTGCAAGCTCTGCCTGTCTAGCATGGCACCTATGCACTTAAACTCATTGTCCATGCTTTAGAGTCTAATGCCTCTGCGCGGGCCAACAGAGACTGACTGGTGGACGCAGTAGGGTGCATTAAAAAGGTCACGGTGACAATGATTTCTGTCGCCACGGTGAATGTGTAAAAGTCGAAAATGGATGTAAAAGGCATTGGTTGGCATGTTCAGTTGGTTTCAAGGAGCTTTTTTACTATTAAAATGACTTCACCATAATAGCCATTATTGACTTGGGAAATAATAATGTCACAAAAAGATCTTTGTGTCCTTCAGCCAGAGGCAAATGTAGAGTCATTTTTTATTATATTTCCAGTAGCTTTTTTGAGTTAGCTTTGCTAACAAGTTGACTGCCAGTGACGTTGACACTACCACTGTCTGCAAGTTGTTCAGGAACAACAGAGCAATAGAGCTAAGTTAACAAATATTTAAACCAACAAAGAAACAGCAAACCAAATAATGTGATGCTAGTGGAGGTTTATTATACTAATGTGTCTCTACCATAGCTGAGGCATCCAGTAAGGTATTTAGTATCATGTTCAACCATCAATAGCCACTTCACCCTCCCTTTTCTTGCTTTTTTCACTCCTAAAGGCATTCTATCATTTATTTTCTGGAGCCACTTGTCCTCTGGAGGGTCGGGGGGAGGGGCTGGAACCTATCCCAGTCGTTGGAGTACATTGGTCACATGGCTGTGTTTAGGTGCTTGAAATCAAATAAATCCTAAATTGCCTAACTTGTACCCAACATGGGACACAAACCCTGGTCCTCAATGTCAAAGATTGGGGTTTTGTATACCCAGCATCCACCCTAACCTCCTCCCATTGTGTGAGGTGTGAGTGGTAGACTCAAAAATCCAGCAAGCTGTGTCAGGGCTAACACAGAGAGACAGACAACCATTCACACTCACACCTACGGCCAATTTAGAATCACCAATGAACCTAACCACCACGTCTTTGGACGGTGGGAGGAAGCTGGAGTACCTGGAGAGAACCCACGCAGACACAGGGAGAACATGCAAACTCCACACAGAAAGGCCCCAGTCGGCCTGGTTTTGGAGGAGGGGGAGGAGCATCTTTTAAAATCTCTAAAATCTTTTCATTTTTAACTGGATGCTGTTTTCAAGCTTAGCACTTTCCCACTGTTGGATTATAAAGTTTCGTCAGCCCTTGGGTGCCCCCTGTTGGCCTGGTATCCCAAGCATTCTAACCACCTCGCCTGTTGACGAGCTGCTCCTCTGCTTTCGGCAGCATATGGAGTTTGTTCAGTTGTCCTGGAAATGGTCTGTTTTCAGAAATTGACTTAATTAAGTATTTGTTATTGGTCGCCATCACTTTGTCCGCTGATAAGAGCTTGGAGAAGTTACTGAAAGGTCCCGAAAACTTTCAGTAATTAAACTCAACACAACACATTTTTTGCCCAATTATTGCTTTCGTATTGAAATGCATAGATTGGTTTCTTTTTCCGGATTAACTTGAAGTATTTCTGTTTGTAAATTAATCATTAGTTGATAAAGGGAGCACTTGGATCTTTCCATTTGGCCAAATTGGCTCATCTAATAACAAAGAGTGTGAACCAAACTTGGACAGAATTTAATTTATTGAAGTATAATAAACGTAATATAGCCAATGAGCTGTTTAGACTAATGTTTCTGTTACGTTATGTCTCATATAAAGCGGTTATGGCTTCGCTGCAATGCTTTATGCTAGTTAAATCCTTTATATTGGACAATGGCTCTGCAGGACTCTGTTATTACAGAGATGAGCCCTCCGACTTAACTCATTTCCATCCAAATGTCAGCTTTGATTAATCACCTCGGTGAGAGCCCTCCACCATCCTATGCATCTGCCAAGACTCAGCACCACCTCCCGGCACACCAGCAGACTCTCAAACAGGCTCCGTGTCGGCTGGCGGATTCAGCTTCGAGAATTTACAGTATGGGCTACAGTTAAAGTGAGAGGATATTGAAAGAATGTCGCCTGGGTTTCATCATATTAAATCAACCCTGCGAAGATATCAAAAGATGTGGCAGCCTAAATTGAACTGAAGTCATGATATTTCCTGAGACTGATTGACGTGTCCGTCACATGTCATGTTCCAATAAATGTTTATCATGATTCAATCAAATTACACATTGAAAAAAGTTTGTTTTTGACAGCGCTGGGGAAAGTGTCTGGTTTGAAGGCGCCTTGACGGTTAGATGCAAACTTGTGGGATTAAAGTCAATAAAGTTGAGTAAACAGCATGGAATGGCCTATACAACGTTATTAATAGAAATAAACTGAATTATAAAGATACGTGATCCGTCAAAAGTGAGTTACCTTATAAATCACTTTTCTTATCATTTGGCTTTATTGCTGATGACTGATTGTGGGAACGTTGACTTATGAAAGTGGATCTTATCTTCTTGATAAGGAAAGTTTTTAATGAACTTTTGTTTTTTGTTTTATATATTTCTTTTTTTTTTTCAAAACCAAACTTTCTATAGATCGCAGGAACGTACCACGTCAACATGCAAAAATCCTTTCTGCAATCCTGCAGTAAATCTACGTTTGGTAGATGTTATGGGAAACATACACTGATCAGCCACAACATAAAAACCACTGACAGCAGGAGAAGTGAATAACATTGACCATCTTGCGACAGTTCAGTGTTCTGCTGGGAAACTTCTGGACCTGGCATTCATTGGTGTGGATGTTACTTAGACATGTAGCACCCACCTAGACCAGACCAGGCACCCCCACCCCATAGCAATGACACTCTTTGATGGCAGCAGCCATCCCCAGCAAGAAAAGTAAAATTGAAAAAGACCATAGACATATAATAGGCTAAAACTAGATGCAGTTTAACGTCTAAAGGATCTGACGTGAAGAGTCGTGCAGCCGGTTTGCTGGAAACACAGTGTCACTAAATGCACATGAGTAACGTATGGCTTAATTGTGATCATTAGAATGTGACTTATTATGAATGAACAGGTGGCAGATCTTTGTGTGGGCAACAAAAACAACCCAAATCAACAGCATCTACTTACATCTGCCGGGCTCTACTGTTTTCCCTCATTTATTCATTGATTAAAGGAAACGCTTCTTCTGGGGTTTCTGATTCCATTACAATTGTTGAAATAAACGTAATACCAATTAAAGCAATGGTTGAGATTGCAAAACACAAAGTTCTAAAAGAGGAGCTATAGAAGAGAAATGACATCTGACATAAAAAAGAACAGAATCAATCAGACACATTACAGCTAAAAATGCATTCTTTGCGCCATCAGAGACATCGGGCATGTCTCTAGTTTCTTTAATTATTTCTCGCTGCCGGGAAAGATTGCCGTGGGTGGGTATTGACGAGATGAGAGAGGCTGCTTAGCTGAATGTGTTGAGGAGCACTGATCTGACACCAACACGCGTACTACAATTACACGAAGGCACACATGAAAGCAGCCGCCGAGCCACCATAAACACCCTGCTCCTGATGTCCCGATCAATCACGTCCTAGGAGTTTATTGAGTGAATATCATCAGGCACACTGACTGACCAGGAGCAGAGCTGTGAACACACATTTGAAATGAACGTTGACTTAATGAAGAGTAGGTGAGGAGACTTTTTCTTTTGTCTTGCTCCCCCCGGCCTCTCGTGTAACTGCAACCACGTACACAAATATGGAAGCTGCTCGGATGGATACTAACAACAGACAATTTGAATAATATTTAACATATTTATATATTGAGATATATATTAACATTTCATACAGTTTGTTGGTGTTGTAGACCGTCCTCCTGCTTTTAAATAAAGTCCAATCAGCATTGAGTCTTGTTCCAGGAAGTACTACTGGCCCACCTCTTTGGCCGATTTCAGCATGGCCACAAATTACATAGATTAGACTTTATTATTATTTGATTACTGATATTTTTTGACCTGCAGACTGCAGTTCTGTGAGGATGGGTTCTGGGCTTGTTTTCAGCTTTTTCTCTTGTTTTTTTTCCCCCAATCGCCATGGGAAGCCAGTGATTGACTGCAGCACCGGCCGTGCTCTCCAAGGAAAAGGAATTTCTGATTTCAAAGAGAGGGGGGTAATTTCACTGCTTTGAAATAGAAATAAGCAACACTTCAGAGGCTAATGTAATTTAAATAGAGAACGATGCGATAGCTCTTTTAATTAGCGCAACGGTTCAGTTGTAAATGCACCGCGCGTCACCAGCACCGGTGCCGCTGATCCGATCTTTACTCTGCACATGCAGCTCCTGAAAATGAATCGCGGTGAACTGAATCACATGATTGTGTCAGTTTATACTTCATTAAATGCTAAAGCAGCTGCTGCGTTATGAGAGATGATGAACAGATGTCTGTATTTGATAGAACCAGTGGCTAAAACACAACACAACACAAAGACAAGCTGTGATGTTTTTATTTCTTTTAAAGAAGTCAACAACTGGTCCATCATCTAATTATGATCACTATCCACTTGGAACAATAACACTGACGAGCTTAAAACCACACTTGCACCCTGTCGACTTCACCCCCGTGATTTTCACTTTGTGTTGCATCTTACCAAACATTTCGACCCCTCCCTTCGTCCCCATCTCCACTCTGAGCCTGAGCCAAGCGAAAAGCATCAGCGTACGTTTGAATTTATACCCTTCTCAAAGGCGAACACTACCCTCGCTTTTAAAGCCATTGTCTAGTATTACAGTGTAGGTGGATATGAATTTCTGTAACGGTTATTCAAGGCGAGCAGGCGAGCGTCCGAGCTCTTCCGCAGCGTGGTAGTAAAAACAAACTTTTACAGTTTTAAATCTAAATTAGATTGTGCTCGAAGTAAATGATGCATCCCCGTCTTCGGGAAGCTGATCTCTGAGGAGATGATCGTGTTCTCTGTGGACGTTCGCTGCAGATGTGCACTGGTAATGTGTAAGAATAGAAATGGGTGTAGTAATCATAGACACGCGAAATGAAGAAAGGCCTTATATGTTTACCGGTAATTGTCAAACTAATTTTTGTCGACTGTAACAGATGGTGCAATAGAGTGGACGCAGATTACAAAAAAGCTCCTGGCAAAGTTCCTGGATTGTCGATTTTTTTTGATTATTTATTTTTTTTAAATT
Organism: Chelon labrosus; assembly: GCF_963514085.1. Taxonomy (NCBI): domain Eukaryota; kingdom Metazoa; phylum Chordata; class Actinopteri; order Mugiliformes; family Mugilidae; genus Chelon; species Chelon labrosus. The sequence goes on from NC_140343.1 coordinate 4,807,867, forward strand.
ACTGAATATCTCAACCCCACCCCCTCCCAAGTTCTGTGGATGTGCATTCACTGCTTTGTAATAATAACCACTGGATGATAAAGCCATTAAAATAGATGGAGTACACAAAATTGAAACGCTAATGCAGCTCTCTGGTTAACATCAGCACAGCGAGAAGACAAACACTCTGGGCAGAAATGCGTAAGTGGTGAATACTTGAGATTTACCTCAGTCTAAAGTGCATGTATGTATAAACACACACTCGCACAAACACACACAGCAGAGAATTAATCTCCTGTCTTTTTTTTTTGCATTAACAAAAAGCAATTCTTCCTAGAGCGTTATCGGTTATGATGAAGGACCATTGAACATACAGTCGCTTTGACTTAGCGCTCCATTTATTTCGCTGGTATATGGGTGCCTTATACTGTGTGTGTGTGTATATGGAAATATTTCACAGATATTTGACCTGGGATGTCCATGTGTTGGCCGACTCTCGGACCAACGTAGTTAAAATGAAATACAGCAAAACACATCGCAGGACATGAACTGGAACCACCAATAATTATTTGTACATTTAGTGTTAGTGGCTTGAAGTCTAATCGAAACACTTAATGGAAGCACAGCGCAGAGTTATGCGAAGCCTTTACACGCGGTCATTTTCGGTAGTAGAGACAGATGGAACTTTGAAAACTGTGAACAACAGGTATAAAGTCATACCTTTATGATATCATAATATTGTGTCGGTCTCCCTTGTGCCTCCAAACCAGTTGGGACTCATCAGAGAATGGACATTGGCCATAGGTTAGTGGGGGGGCCTTTAAGGGGAGGGGCCTCTGTGGATCATCCCACAGATACTTGATCAGTTTGGGATCTTGTGAATTTGGAGGCCAGGTCAACACCTTGTGCTGTTCTTTGTGTTTTTTCAGTCGTTCCTAACGCGTTTTTGTGTGTGTGCCTGTGTCAGGCTGCATCCTGCTGGGGATGGCTGCTGCCATCAAGGAGTGTCATTGCTATGGGGTGGGGGTGCCTGGTCTGGTCTAGGTGGGTGCTACATGTCTAAGTAAACTGTGGAACGCTCTCCCAGTTCATATTCAATCTGCCACCGAGCTCACAACTTTTAGGTCAGAGTTAAAAACACATGTATTCAGGCTGGCATTTCACACGTAGCCACTAACTGGGACTGTTGCTCCTTTATGTTACAGTCGTGTTCTAATTTTGTTTTAATAGTATTGTTTTTATTCTTGTTTTTACACTTGAATGCACTTTGTGCACCTTTTTGCGGTGCAGCTGTGTCTTAATTATGTTTTAGCAATATTGCTTTTGTTCTTGTTTTTACCCTGGAAAGCACCTTGTGCACCATTGGGTGCTGGAAGGTGCTATACAAATAAATATTGGTTGATTGATTGATTGAAGTAACATCCACACCAACGCCAACGTTTCCCACCAGAACACTGCATTGTCACAAGATGGTCAGTGTTATTTACTTCACCTTTGCCTGTCAGTGGTTTTAATGTTGTGGCTGATTGGTGTAAATGAGATCAGTAAGACTGTAAGGCATAAACTGAGGAGGCTGGTGTTAATTCTCAGTGGTGTTAATTCTCATTTTAACATTCTCTGAAATAGAACTGTGCGAGATTTGTAGAGAGGTAAAAATCACTATGTGGTGGAGCAGTTAACAAATCAGATAAATGAAATGTGACACCGACTACGCACGGCTTTTATTCAAGATGTCAGAGGCCAAAATGGTTGAAATCTACGGTGTTAATATTATACGTGTTGCATTTTAAGCCTTTTAGAGACTTTGAAATCGAGTTATACTCTCTACCGTGCAGAATCTTCACCTTAAAAGTCACTGTCAATTACATGTAGTTATATTAATTTGATTTCTCAAAGTGAGACATATTAGAGAATTTTAGACTGAATACATTACATACTGAACTGAAAACAAAAGTAAATGTTGAAGTTACCCATACCGCCTGTTGTAAATGTACTGTGGAACTGTTTCCTGGTTCAAATTTCCAGGGTTGAAAAAGGCGGTCAGCATGAAGTAACATAAACTGAAGAAGCTCAAATAGCCACTTGGGGCTGACTCAAAAAGTGTCAATACCATAGACCGGGGTCTTCAACGTTTTCCAGGACAAGGACCCCCAAACTGATGGAGAGATGGAGTGGGGACCCCTTACTTGTCTATATGTGTATTTAAAGAATTCCGCGATCTCCCTGCAGTACCTCTAACCCCCTAGGGTTCGCGGACCCCCTGTTGAAGATCTCTGCCATAGACTGTATAAAAATGGACTATGTGTCTCCACTTCCTCCCATCGGCCACTCTGGCGCTAGAATCATGGGCTTGCGGGCTGGGCAATCTTGCAAGTTTGGAGAGTTTGGAGTCTGAGAAGTACTGTCCAAGAATGGAGCTGACCCATTATCGATGAACCTCGCCCACACTTCCGTTCACACGTGTTTGCGTTTGGTTAATACTGCACTCTACTCTACATCCAACAGTTACAAATAAATGTTATACACAGTACTTTTTTTTATTATTATTATGTTTTTGCCTAATTTCACAGTCCTACAGGAGCTCTACAAGAAGTGGTTGTCATGGGCAACTGTCATTGATCATGATGTCACATCCTGTTTTAATAACTAAAAATACATACATACATCAGCATTATATCAATAACCTAAAATGACAGAAACCATCCTTGGAGAGAAAATAAAAAAAATAAAAAATTAATTTAGTGTCTTAGTTTTGCCCAAGTTCCATCCACGAACACAGAGGGGGCGGGGGTTATGACATTTACTGCAGCCAGAAAATAAGTTAAGGCCTACCCAAAGTCATGCATAATTAAGGGCGTGGCCACTTTGAGTGACAGGTGTCTGTCTAAGAGTCACCCACCCAGCTTCGTTCATGCTCCACCTCTCTGACTGTTTTTTTAATAGCTGGGATCTAGCCCAAGGGCCCCGAGATGGTACCGACCGACGCCAACCACGCCGAGCTTCAAAACTGCTCTGCAGAAAATCAGTGGATGACATCATGTAAGGTTCATCCATCTTTGTTTACACCAACACCACTGATGTGGATGCTTTAAAGAATAATAATTAGGGCATGCAATCCATGCATGTCATGCCCAGTGGTCTCATTCTAGACTACAACTCTGTAATCAATCTAGCGAGTAAAGTGGTATCATGACACGTGAATGAGCAGAAATAAGACCACGGTTGCCTTTACTTTTTAATAAGCACTCGCTCAGGTGCTGTCGACCCGACGCTGTGATAAAAACCTTTTAAACAGCTGCAGCGAGCGCTGGAAGCTACTTTTTATTTACTGAAAAACAATACAGCCCCGTGCCAAATGCTCATCCCTGTTTTGGCCTCTCTGATGATGCTGAAAATACCTTTAAGACTCAACAGAGTGTGGTGGTCAAGAGTTTTAAAACAGTCCATTAACGGACACCTACAATGTTTGTTTCTCCTCTTGTCAAAAAAATGACTCTGGGAACTGCAGGATTTTAGAGTAATTTCAAGAAAATAGAGACTTTTCCTTCCCTGCGTGATGTGTTTGAATGTTTTGCTCTTGGATTCTAAAAGCTGCCACTAAACATACTGAGCATTGTGTGCCGATGAAAGAGAGGCACCTCTCTTCAAAATAAGAGTGCAGTTTCTGTCAGCGTGCTAAAAAGAGGATCCCAGGCACTAAAAGAACATCTGCTGATGCTGTGTGACTGGGCGTATTCATGCCACCGTCCTCTCTGCACCGAGAGTCCCAAAGCACATCAGGAGCTCTCCGAGGCCCAGATCAATCAAGTCCACCAAAGTGCCCAAATGTTTGACACATCCCCAACCGGTCCTGCTTCCCTAACAGCGTTCCAGTTGAGCGGCGTGTGAATCTTTAAAGCCCTCGCGTCGTAAATATCTGCAGCACTTCTCACTTTACGATCTGAGGGTGTTGTTAAACTTGTCAATTAGCTCCTGATTAAGACTCCTCTGAAGCGGCTGATGCGGGATGGAGAAGTAGGTCGACCAAAAAAGCACCGCAGCCTGGTCAGACACGGTCTGTGGCTTGGACTCCAGGGATGCACAGATGAATCTGAAATATTCTGTTTAAGCAACCATTTAGTTCGGAAAGGGTTGTCTCAATTCACCAAAGGCCTGTTAAATTATAGAGTTTCAGGTAACTGAGAACATTGATATGTATAAAAGAGATGTGAACACATTATGGATTCCTTAATCACGGCTACACTGACCATGCAAACTCCTGGGTAATCCTGATTTGACAAGGTGCTGGGTATGAGCTCACCACTGCACAGTTTGTACAGTTTGTTCTTCATGGCACATTATATTCTTCTGCTGTGTAACTTAAAAATGTGCACATTTGTGTGTAGGTATTGTGTAGTTTTTACATTGGTTCTCTGGGGTTTTCACTCACTTCATTTGTCTTAAAACCCATTTTTATTCCTTGGCTTTCCACCCAGCATGAGACCCTGCTCTTGTTTAGTGCTTTTAGTGTTTTTTTTTTATGGTTTTGTCTTCATTGCTTTCATTGTTTTTAATTGTTTGTCTTATGTTCTTATTCTCTACAGCACTTTGTTTCGGCTGTGCTCTATAAATAAAGCTGAGTTGAGTTGAGTCACGTAATTTAGAATAATTTCTGGCAAGATGCAGTTTGGATTTCATTATAAGGCATATTCCAACCATTACAGAAACAGTTGTTGCATTGATTATGCTGTTGTTATTCATCTGTCCATCCCTGCATAGAGATCGCCCGAATAATTTGATTCATCCCAACGGCCCAACTCCAGACCAACTTACTGCTTACTGATGGATAGATGGATAGATAGATAGATGCTTTATTTATCCCATGGGAAATTCGATGTATAGTAGGTTCCTCACATCAAGCTGTTGTAGAGTCCTATGGCCTGAGGGACCAACGACCCCCTCAACCTCTAGTCCGTGGAGCAGGACAGAGACAGCAGCCCGTCGCTGAACGAGCTTCTCTGGCTATGGGCTAGTGTGCTTCAGCCTTTAGATTAATCTATACCTTTCCTACACCCTAGCTCGGGGGCTGCGTCATAAAGCCGAGACCAGACACCAGAGTTTTCTCTAAAGTTTTTATTCTCTGTAAGGTAAAAAATAGAATAAAATGGTAAGCTCCGACAACAAAAGAGACACCACGGTTACACATATTGTAAGGAATTTTATTTTTTGAGTGAAATTTTCAAGTTTTGCAGTCCAGCTGTGAGTGTTAGGTTATTAAAAAACATTATTTTTATGTCAGTTACACTGCAAAGCACATGCTTTATTTTACTGTGTGCAATACGAATTGGAACTGAACTCATATATCCCATATCCGAAAAACAGTTTTTCATTTTACATTACAAACCCGGAACCCATCATGCAGATTTAAACAAGCATGTCCTCAAATCAAGAACACTGCAACACAATTTCCTCGTCTCTCCTTCAACTGCTTTCTGTGCTGTCTCTTGTGCATTTTGACAGACGGAAAAAAAAAAAGAACAAAATTTGAATTCTCCCCTGAGCGATAGTGCGGCAAGAATCCACAGCTACAAGCGGCAGTGTCTCCATAAGAAAAGCGGGATTTCTGTAATGGCTGCACATCTGTACTGCCAGCTCTTGTACTGAGAATGAAAAAGCATCAATAATCATGTTTTCTATTTTTGTGGCGTGCAGTTTGCAGAACGGCTGGAGGGGGGGAGGGAGATAGGCTCCCTCTTCTCTGTTTGCGTTGACTCTCCTTTCAGAAGAGACCCATGAGAGAAAGGGCTGGAGATCTGCGACGTGCGGCAATCTGCAATTGTGCATTTCGAATGAGATCATACAAAATGACAGGGCAAATATCTCGCCGCAGCCTGCACACCAGTGTGCGCAGCCTTGGATAACTGAAATGCCACAATGTCGCAGGAAGATACATTGGAGGTCACGGTAAAGTAGTGGCCTCTTTTCTTTCAGAGTTGGATGTATACATCATGCTCTGATATGTGGCCTCACTCACATAAATCATCCGCTACAACAGCGTAGTCCTTGGAGACTGGCAGCGACTGATTCTCCTTTTCCAGTGCACACAAGCGGCCACCCATGCACAAAAACACAAACACACACGCTGGTGTAATTTATTTCGAGATGTGGTGATGGTCAAATGTCATGCGGATAAGTTGGACCCCAGACGTAAAGCGTAAACGAAAGGCAGCAAATATAATAAAGTGTCTGTTTGTTGCTGTTTAACATAATGTAATGTTCTGAACACTCTTTCCGCATTATTGGTTTACAACATGATTGAGAACGTCTGTGATTTCTTTTCAAATAACCCCCCTCTATCTCGTCTGTTTATGTCCCTGCCTTTCAATAGAAATAAACTGAGTTAAAATGTATTATTCACCACCTGAAGATTCAGGTTAGAAGGGCAGGAACACGGAGAGAAAAGCCCCGTGCGACATCCTTGGTGAATGAATTGTCGCAGCTGGGAAAAAGACAGTGGATTTAACTGAAAGCCCTGCTGGTTCTCCCCAGGTGGCGTTACACCAGGTGGTGTTCATGTGAATCCGTGTGTGTAAGGTGAAACAGAAAAGAGGAGAATAAGAGCAACAGGGTATACGTTTGTCTTCATGGATTCCTTGTCCTAAATTTGCAAAATAAAGTAAATTTTATTAATTTCATTCAAATTACAATGGTAGGGTTTTACTAATCGAGACCTGGGGATGTAGTGACGGTGTGAGGCAGTGGGATCATTCAAACACATTTAAAATTCATGCCACCAAATTCACTGAGAAAGGTGAATGTGAAAAGTACTACCCAGTAGAGGTTGCACAACTTCAGATTTTTTAAAGTCAACTGTTATGCGATGAAAGTCAAATCGATGTTGAATAGTCTCTGGTGACGTCACTAATAAAAACACAGCAGAAAGTAATGCTTTGCAACAACAAGATTTATATTCTTGACCTGAATACATATGCTGAGAACAGACAGCTCATGTGCCACATACTGTGAGCTGCATATACTGTATGTAGGTATGTATAGCCTGTATAAGAACAGGCAGCAACTCAGGACAATCAATAGCATTTAACAGTACTCCACAGCGTGTTGTTAGATGGGATAGAGTAGCCGAGCTTCTACATATTTATGCAGCTAAGTCTAAATTCAAACTGTTACCTCAGAGCATTTGGTGAAGCTGTTAAATGACTGCTGTCAAGAGGATTTGGACAGTTCCTCTGCTAGCGTTAGCGGATGCCTTTTTGCGTACATTGCAGTAGTGCTTGCTGTATTTCAGGACTGACTTACATATTTAGCATATCTCGGTAGTATGAGCTTTATCTTTAGTGAAGTATTTCTAGGCACTTGATGAACTGCTGCTAGTTTGCTGCAACCCAATGGGCTCCTCACCTGTCTTCTTGGGGGCAGCCATGTTGTTATTGTTACGTGATCGGTGACTATTCGATGTGATGCTCAACACACTGTCTTCTAGAAATTTTGTTCTACACAACTAAAGTCCTTTCCCCGGTGACGTTGTGATGTCTCGGTGCAGCTGTGTCATGTTCAGAGGCAGCATTTGATCTAATTTAACTGAAACCGCAGGAGGTGGTTGGGGTTGATGGTGGGCGTGCAAAGTGCACATCTCTTGCATGTGATGGCAAGGTAACGAAAGCACTTTGCTTAAGGTCAGGGAGAGATCGTGCTTTCGTTTTTATGTGGTGTTTGTCTCATGCCACGGTGGACTTTTTTATTAAATCAGACCGCTATATTTCCCTCGCTATAACCAAGAGCTGTAAGTACATAAGTACATAAAAACAGTAGTAGTGACTACAGGTTATTATTACATAGCAAGATCAAATATTTTGGAAATTAACTTGAATTTATATTGGTTGAATTAGGCCTCATGTCCTTGATGTGGTGATGTGTTCACATACACTATATTGCCAAAACTATTGGCTCATCTGCCTTTACACGCATATGAACTTAAGTGACACCCCGTTCTTAATACACAGGGTTTAATATGACATCGGCCTACCCTTTGCTGCTACAACAGGCCGTCCCCAAACTGTTCCCACACAGTTGGGAGCATGGAATTGTCCAAAATATCTTGGTATGCCGAAGCATTCAGAGTTTGTTTCACTGGAACTGAGGGGGCAAGCCCAGCTCCTCCACCAAACTTCACACTTGGCTCAATGCAGTCAGACAAGTACCGTTCTCCTGGCAACGGCCGAACCCACTCCAGAGAACGCATCTCCACTGCTGTAGAGTCGATTGGCAGCGTGCTCCGACTCTTTAAGTTGCACTTGGTGATGTATGGCTGCTATGGCTGCTATGGTGCAGCTGCTCAGCCATGGAAACCCATTCCATGAAGCTCTCTGCTGTTCTTGAGCTAATCTGAAGGCCGCATGAAGTTTGGACGTCCGTAGCGACTGACTCCGCAGAAAGTTGGCGACCTCTGCGCACTATGCGCCTCAACATCCGCTGGCCCCGCTCTGTCATTTTACGTGGCCTGCCGCTTTGTGGTTGAGTTGCCGTCATTCCCTATCGCTTCCACTTTGGAGTGTGGAACATTTAGTAGCGAGGAAATTTCTCAGCTGGACTTGTTGCACAGGTGGCATCCTATCGCAGCACCACGCCGGAATCCACTGAGCTCCTGAGAGCGACCCATATTTTCACAAATGTTTGCAAAAGCAGTCTGCATGGCTAGGTGCTTGATTTTATACACCTGTGGCCGGGGAAGTGATTGGAACACCTGCATTCAATTATTTGGATGGGTGAGTGAATACTTTTGGCAATGTAGCGCAGTTTTGCAAAATGAGGCCGTGGACTCAAGTACCCCAAATTTCTGTATATTTCATTGTATCTGGACTACAACTTGTAAAGAGGTCATACTTAGCTTATGGTTTCCCCCCGTTACCTTTAGTGTGCTATATAGCTTTTTGTGCACGTAAAGAACTGTGAACCTATTCTAGTAGACCCCCAAAATAGAAACCTAACAACCTATATATGATGGCGCCTTTAAGCGGTTTCAGTTCAGTTGATGTCAACTCGGCTTGTTTCCCTTTCTTTGCAAAGCAACAGGGAAGAACACGCTGGATGTGGTAGATGAGATGAGGCCACCGCGTTTCATTAATTTTCTTCAAGTCACAGCAAATCACTTGCCAGCAGCAGAGGGCAGGCAATGAATTAAAGGAAAATGTGAACTTTGATCCAGAGGTGGTGGAGAGTCTCTGTGTGGCAACCAATCACATCTAACATCTAGCGGGGACGTTTTTTCTTTTTCTTATCTCCTCTTCTATCTCGAGTCCGGAAGCTGTAGTTCTTTTAGTTCTCAGTACCCGATTATATTACAACATAAAGCTTAATAAAATGACCAGAATGGTAATAGAATGTCTGTACCCGGCTGGCCTTAGGCAGATGGGTCCCTCCATATGAGCTGGGTTCTGCTCGAGGTTTCTTCCTGTTAAAAGGGAGTTTTTCCTTGCCACCGTTGCCTTCAGGCTTGCTCTGGGGGTTTCAGGCCGGGTTTTTGTAAAGCGTCTTGAGACGATTTGTATTGTTATTGACGCTATATAAATAAAATTGAATTGAATTAATAATATAAGAGTATCTAATCTTAAAATAGTCAGTTGCTGACACATCTGACAACCTGCCGCATTCACACATTCAGTGGTGCTTTGACATGTAGATATCACAGGCACAGTTAAATGTGTTAGAATGCAAAGCGTCCCTTAATCTCGCTTGACAGATTTACATAAAAACTTGCATCCAAACAAAACAGTAGTGAATCCGAGTGGGCTCTGTCACGCATAAATCCTTCCCTCCACCGCTCGTGAGGTGCAGCCAAGCCCCCGCCACCCGCCACCCACCACCCGCCGCACGACACTGGATCTTTTTCCAGGCGGCGGGTCCAAAAGGCAGGAGCAAAGCGAAGCCGCATTTCGCGTGGATGAAGGTGCATGAGCTCCGTGTCAAAACGCAGACCATGGCTGATTATGCATCTGTGTCTGGTTATTTTTAATAATATCATCATTAAGCCAAACAAACACTGGTTGTGGCAGGGGTAATGGGATTGACTGCTGAGCCAGATATGGCTTGTGTAGCTGTGGAGTCCCCCCGTTGTGTGATTTGGCCCAGGTAGTCTACCGCACATGAGCAAAACAAGGCCGGCACGGAGCCTCCTCTGGGCTTGCAGCTTGCTTTAAACAGCCAGCCCACAGAAGAGGCTTACGGTGCCAGTTTTTCCATCTTATTAAATCCCCACTGTAAATCATCGAGTATCTTATTATATATTTTAATGGAATTTAAAATATAATTTTCAGCACAAACACCACGTTTTATTGTGTTTCTTTGAAGAGCTTGGCTTGATTACCGCAAGCTATTTTTCATTTTCTCTTCGTTTGCTATTATAAAAAGATTTTTCTTCTTTCTTTTTTTTGGTTTCGTGCACGAAAGGTAATAATACTGTCAAAGATTGGATAGTTTAAACAGCCAAATGCGTGCGTTTGCTAGTGGCAGCATAGGGAGAGGAATGTCAACATGCAGCCGTGGATCAGAATGAAAATTAGTTTGCAGGAGCCTGTGTTTGAAAAAAAAAAGAAAAAAAAAAAAAGAGACAGAACCAAATAACGTGAAATAAAACAAATAGGAAATGACTCCTCTTTGTGACACCGAAGGAGAAGCAGCAATCTTTAATCATTTCCAGAGACAAAAACGTTAGATTGTTTCCATTTTTTCTTTTATATGTATCAGTGAGCGCCAGGAATCCGATGGAAATGATCTAGTCATTGTTTCCAGCAGGAAAAAAAACAAAAAAAAAAAATCTTCCCCACTGAGCATGGAATAGGTCAGAGCCCCGAGAGGGAGATTGGATCTAAATTGCTCCAATCTTGACGTTAGATAACAGAGGAGGCACCCGCTGCTGTGTTGCATGGCTCCACATCTCCACACAATCACAGGAGCAGTAATGAGAGGACCACAGGTTTGCTCTTCATTATTTAGGCTTTTCAAATGTTGCCCTTTGGCATGACTTTTTTATTTTTTCTTCTCTTCTTACCGGAGGAGCCACTCCCCAAAACAGCAGTAGGGCCCTCCAGAGCCTCTCAATCAGCCGTGGGTGCCGCTGAGGTTAATCTGTTTTGTTCGTGGCGATGCAACAAAGACGGGGTGGGTCTCTCCCGATCCCCTCCTCGCTGCTTCCTAACAGGCAGAAAACATCCCGTGGCACGTCTCGTTTACGTGGCCTTGCGGCGGGACTCTTGTTTGTTGCGCTTCTGTCACGGACACAGAGATAACCTCACTCCAACGAGGAGTTTAATTGCTTGCCCCCCGTGTTGGCGGGATCAAAAGAGAGAGGCAGGGGGAAAGAGCTGTAGCATCACCCTCATGAGGCTAACTCCATCTGAAGGCGCGCTGATATGACTGTAATGGAACAAATAGCTAAATATGTGCGGAAATTATGTAACGGATAAGCGGTGTCGGCGCGAGCACAGCTGGTGGACGGTGCTTCGATCTCTGGACGTAATCATTTTCTGAACATTTAATACATTTGACTGATGATTTAAGGTGATTTTCTGCAACAGTAAGAAACTAATGGAGGACTACGGGAGTCACCTTGTTTCAGAGACCAGGTCATGCTGTTAATAATGTGGGTGGTGCTGATCTTTTGTTATTCTAGCAAATTCGTGAAGTAACTGTGCGGCTACACTAAGAATTTGAGGTGAACTTGGTGCAATTTTCTCCAGTTTACAGCTTTTTTAACCTTTGCAGAGGTGACTCAGTTCATCTCTTATTGGAATGAAACTAAACGAAAGATCAATAGTGTTATTTACAGCCATTAAAATAAAACAATCACACAGAAGCTTAAACTAGGCTGGTGTAGCCAGACTCAATTCTTATCAGGATATGTACACCGATCAGGCATAACATTATGACCACCTTCCTAATATTGAGTAGGTCTCCCTTGTGCCTCCAAAACAGTCATCAGAGAATGGACATGGGCCTTCTGAGGGTGTCCTGTGGTGTCCGTCAACAGAATGTTGTTAGTGGTGGGGCCTTTGAGGGGAGGGGCCTCTGTGGATCATCCCACACATACTTGATCAGTTTGGGATCTAGTGAATTTGGAGGCCAGGTCAACACCTTGTGCTGTTCTTCATGTTTTTTTTTTTTAGTTGTTCCTAAAGTGTTCTTGTGTGTGTTTCTGTGTCTGGCTGCATCCTGCTGGGGATGGCTGCTGCCATCAAGGAGTGTCATTGCTATGGGGTGGGGGTGCCTGGTCTGGTCTAGGTGGGTGCTACATGTCTAAGTAACATCCACATGAATGAATGTCAGGTCCAAAAGTTTCCCAGCAGAACATTGTATTGTTACAAGATGGTCAATGTTATTTACTCCTCTTGTCAGTGGTCTTAATGTTGTGGCTGATCAGTGTGTATGGTAACACACCATTGGGATTTCATTATGGGGCATGTTTCAGCAGATACAGAAGGCCTTTATCAATACCAAGTTAACTTCAGACCATTGTAGACCTTTGGTAGTTTGGACTTGACAAGTCTGATTCTGAAGACCACATAAGCGTGCATGAAGACACCCATGAAATGCATTCTGGGATACCTAGCTGTCACCTCACAAGTCGCTGACCGATGCACTCTTGATAAAACAAGCAGGGCATGTACACATCTGGGTTTTTCGACTGTATGGAATTGGAACTGATGACAAGCTTAACACAAGTACATGTATTGATGAACATGTAGGGTAAAAGATTCCTGTGTACAGTGCTGTCCCTCTTCTGTCCATCACCTCAAAAAGCACTGACAAAAGATTTGATTGGCACCACAGGTCTTTCCAGGGCATAATCACCTCCCAACGGCACAAATCCAGATCAACTTTCCATCACAAACCTCTTGTGGACGAGGAAAGTTTGGCGTGGCTTCCAATCTAAAACAAATTATAGCACAAACTAAATACTGAAGGTCTAACATGCATGCAGCAAAACAGATACTGAGCGACACTGGCATCAGAGACACAGGCAACACAACGCTGCCCAAAAATGGTGAGTGGCTGCTTCTCCTCCCTCTGGCTGTGCTCTCTCTTCCCTTGATGAGCCAAGTGGAACCAGGTGTTCTCGATCACCTGCTGCAGAAACGAGGCCGAGGCGGCGCCTAGAAGAACACGAGGAGAGAAGAGACAACATGGCATGTGGGTCTGTGCATTTTACAAAAACTGGAAAAAACAACTGTTATTTCGTTATGATTTTTTTAAATCTAAAAGCAAAATAAAATAACAAAAAAATTCAGAAACTTCATTTACTTTCTACTAATGTCACAAAACAGAATTAGCGTCAATCAGCAACAAGGGGCACGTTCAGCACACAATTTTCTGATGTTTCTTGTGGGAAAACCTGGTGCTTCTCCAAAATCAGAAGACAAACACTCAAAGATAAATTCACATGATATACCTTGTGTCATAAAGTCTAAAACTACATCTGAATATTGTCCCAAAGTCATGTCCTTGGTCCAGTTTTGACCAACGGAAATCACTGACTGCTATAAAAGACTTCTTCTTCACCGTTGTCTTCTTCGCCTGCAAAAACGTCTGGGTTGATATAAATCAAATAACGTCTGTTTTCTCGTTTAATTCTCTTTCTGTTTTCTTTTTTCATATTCATATTTTTTCATATTTCCATACAAAATGTACATGTAATTGTCTAGCAGTTTTTGTATTTGCTTTTTTAATAGAAAATCAAACTCTCATTATTTTTTTTTTTTAACCAAATGTCACACACGCTAATTTCTCAATTTTCAACAATCATAAAGGAATGGAATAAACTTAAATCAAACAGCCAACTCAAAGCAGTCATATATATATATATACTTTCATTTCAGCTAATTGTCATTTTCAACCGGTTCACTTCAAACAACAGAATATTCATCTCCAAGCTGAATATTCAACTCACATTTTTTAATAAACCAGTGTAAGATAAAACTACTGATCAATTTTATTCAAACGCTAAAAACAGATTCATATTCTAACATATCCCAGAACCAATTATAGTGTAAAATAAATGACACATTTTAAGATTAGTCAGTAAAACCTCTACAGTGGCACCATTTATTTTATATAAATAGTCGACAGTGTAACGTCTGCAGTATTGAATTCAGGTCAGGAATCGAGGTAAAACAAACCCAAAGCTCTGAGCTGAACTTCTTTTGATAAGAAGTAAATCCACAGTGAAGTCCACTATATGAGGCATCCCGCACAGTCCCGGAGTTGGCACAAAACAAAAGCTTCATTGATTTGCCCAAATCTTTTTCCCAGCAGCAGATCGAACTCCAAGCAGCTCATGGGCGGGTGGTAGGGAGTCACAGCTGGTATGAATTTGATACATAACGCGATATGGTTCGATCTCCACGCTCCCCTGGCTAGACGCGGGGCACCACTTTATTCACGAAGCAGTGCAACAGAACATGTAGTCAGGTTTGGTCATCTGAAACCTCCACACACGCATTGTCCAAGGCTTTGTTGCATTCAGTCAACAGTAACTCATTCATTCATTCGTTTTCTGTTATGAATGAATGAATGAGGGTTGCAGAGTGAGTGGAGCCTATCCCAGCAGTCATTGGGTGAGACCCTGGGCAACCACATTCACACCTACGGACAATTTAGAATCACCAATGAACCTAACCAGCATGTCTTTGGACGGTGGGAGGAAGCTGGAGTACCCGGAGAGAACCCACACAGACACAGGGAGAGCATGCAAACTCCACAAAGAAAGGCCCCAGTCGGCTTGGATTCGAACCCAGAACCTTCTTGCTGACTAACTCCAATCAAATCCTTCATTCATTTCCCATGCGCTTTTCCGAGGTCAGGTCGCGGTGGCAACAGTAAGGAACTCCAACTCCCTCTCCCCTGCAACACATTCCAGCTCATCCCGGGGAATCCCGAGGCGTTCCCAGGCTAGACGAGATATATAATCCATCCAGCGAGTTCTGAGTCTTCCCCAGGGTCTCCTCCCAGCTGGCCATGTCCGGTAAACCTCCAAAGGGAGGCGCCCAGGGGGCATCCGAACCAGATGCCTGAACCACCTCAGCAATGGTTCTACTCCAAGCTCCTCACCCTATCTCTAAGGCTGGGCCCAGCCACCCTTCGGTGGAACCTCATTTCAGCCGCTTGTAACCGCAATGCCATTCTTTCAGTCTCTACCCACAGTCCATGACCATAGGTGAGGACTGGAACAAAAACAGACTGGTAAATCGAAAGCTTTGCCTTACATTTCAGCTCCCTTTTCACCACGACAGTTCGATACAGCGCCCGCATTACTACCACGTGCCTAGAACCAGTCTGGGTCGCCAGGGATCTGCACGCCCAGGCCCTCGCCTTCGTCTGACCAGCTCACATCCCACCCGACCCCGATACCATCTCCTGCAGGTGGTGGGTCCACAGGAAGACCCAGTCAAATCCAATCCACAATATAATAATTCAATGGGAACATTTCTGACAGTCGGCAAGTTGAGGTTAGGCATGTCGTTGTGAAGGTTGTTAGGTGTATACAAAGAGCTGGCAAATGCATTATGTAAATGAATGCCCTCACAAACATAGAAGCACAAGAGATCCTTGTGTGTTTTTCAATTAATGAAGTGAAGGCAGCATTATTTTTTATGGTCTTTGCAGCCACGGTACCTATCACTGCTCAGGATTTCTTATTATTAGTCCCTTGTTGCTGCTAGCAAAGTAAACTGCCTCATTTATTGTGAGGAGCATGATTTGGAGCCTTAGAACCGAAACATTAATGAACTCTATACAGCACCAGTCACCGCTCGGTTGTTGTAGCAGTTGGGTGCAGAGAAGTTCAGTTATGGTAAACAGGCAGGAAGGCAGTTTATTTAACTGAAAAATGGCCGAGTAAATTATTTATCTCTGGAAATGGAATGTACACACGGCATTCACAATTAATCAAGCATAATGAATGTTTTTTTAAAGATTACTCATCAAAACCAAAATTAACTTGCATGCATTTGTAATGCAGGTTCTACAGCGCAAGTTCACAGTGAGCTCATTTGTTGGGTGTCATTAGCTTACTATGTTCACCTCCCCGTGCAAATGGAGTGCATTAATCACTGGCTGTATTTTTGCATAAGGGGAAACAACGGCGTGCACACGATTTCCTGTAACAGTACCGTAGAATATGAGGCGTTTGTAAAATCTCACCGGAACCCTTTAGGCCTCTTTTAATCACTGATTAAGCTGATCAAGTGTCAGGCACTTACAGCGGGCCTCGAGGTTTCCCTCAGGAAGGCTTTCCTTGAGACACGGGGCACAAAGGTGCCGTATTCCAACGAATGTGTTCGGCTGTCATTTGAAACTTTCTAGATACCCATTAAAATGGAGCTTGATGAACCTCGGCGCATACCGTTATTAACATAATTATCTCATTGAAGACGGTAATTATATCAGTTTCAATATAGTCACTCCAGTTATAATAAAGGCTAATTAAACCTATTACTATTTAAGTGAATAACATGCTTCCTGCGGGAGTCTTCAAGAAGACTGCAAGAGAATCCATTTCTCTTTAAGACTCTTTAGTTGCCTTTAACATTGATGTTGATTGCATCAGCACGTTTGGTCTTCTTGCTCCCCTGCTGCAAGGAGTTTTAGTTTGTCGGAACATATACATGCACATATTGCTTTAAGGGGAACTACTGTTTTTTACAACCTGGACCTTATTTCTGGCATAAAATACGATCGTTTACTCACCCATATAACTTTTTTGTAATTTGTAGGCCTTCGGGAGATATTTAGATCTGCGTATATCCATATAGTGGGAGTGAATGGGGCACCGAAATGCAGCCTCTAAATAACGCATAACGCCGCGAAACTCGTTCATTTCTCCAATATTTTGTTATCATACGCTAGTCCCCTATTCCCCATTGAGTCCAGAGTTACCTGTTATCATCATCCGGTGTCTGTAGATTGACCTACAGGCCCCAGATGATGTCTTCTGACCTGGATGATGTCATCTCTGAGCGCCGCTTGCACCCGCGACGGTCGGCTTGTTTACCTGTAATTTGCTACTGCTAGTTTTTTGCAACATGGCTGAATATTTTCTGATTCTGAGGTTGTGGACGAACCATAGCAGTAGCAAATTACATTTATTTAGAGGCTGCGTTTCGGTGCCCCAGTCACTCCCATTATATGGATATACGCAGATCTAAATATCTCCCGAAGGACTACAAATGACACAAAAGTCATATGGGTGAGTAAATGATCATATTTTATGCCAGAAATAAGGTTCAGGTTGTAAAAAACTGTAGTTCCCCTTTAAGCATAGGCGCAAAGTTGCTTTAGTATTCAGTCCTGCATGCCGTTGATTATTCAAGTGCTATTACATACTCTTCAGATATGCAGCGTACAGTAGGTAATGGTTCAAATGTCCATAATCCATAATTTCTTTTTATGAAAATGTCAAAAATTAAAAGTATTCAGTGGTCGGGGCTAAAGTCAAGGTGGACATGCTCTTGAGTCATAATGAATCAGGTTTAATAGCTGCACTGCCCAGCGGGGTTGCCGTTCTTGAGGCTCCTATAGCAACTAAATGTGTCAGGGTCCTATTTTAGTGGCAGCACAATGACCAGCGCGAGCAGCGCCGCGACGTTTTAGTATTTCCCCGACCTTGAAATCCGCTTTGCCGGGCTGTGAGATATATATTGGTGCCAAGGGCAGAGCGCGTGGAGCACAGATGGGAGGAGAGGAGCAAACACATGGGAGATTGATTCAAATGAAGCAGCGCTAAGCGAGCTGTTGGTATGTCAGTTGGTGTTCAGTGTTTTAGGCTAAAGTCGGCTTTACGGCTAAAAATCATTTATGGCAATTACATGATTACTGTACACCTACATGATAATGTTCACTTTTAGTGGCAAAGTCGCGTTCCAGAACTGGACTCAAGCAGTCGACTTACAGAGGTGTGATTCACAGGAAATGATAAATGTTGTTTTGGACCTCGCTGATATCAGGGTTATTTTTTATTGTTCACTCTCCTGCAGCCTTATCTGAGCTGTAGTGCGGTGCTTTCTTGTGCAAACCCAACATTTCATACCGCCACTGCTTCATATTAAAAGTGTTCAAGTGGCTAAAAAATAAAACCCAAAAAACAGCTGGCTTTGATTGCGAGTCAAGACAAATGAATGCAGGGAAATTGTCATTTTTCATGCCTGACAGCTGGCTAGTTTTGAATATTGCAGGCAGAAATGAAGCAAGGAGGAGCCGTCACAGTGATGGAAATACTGGCTCTCTTCTTTATGTGACTGCGTTATAAACGGATGGAACAGTTGCTCTTTTGTTGTTTCTCTGAGGAAGAAGCTGCTCAACAGGTGCTGGGTCACCTTCATTAAACCACACCCTGCACTTCCACCATCTGTTGGCAAATCAACTGTGACTTTAAACATAATAAATGTTATAATAATAACTGCAAGGAGTAATATCTGCACATCGGTCTGTACGATTCCATATGTACAATTTGCACTACAGGCGTATGTGGCACATTTGCATGTCAATGTAAATCTATTGTACAGTTGCAGAAAATACAGTTGTTGCACAGCTGTATATATATCAAGACAACATTTATTCATTGTATAATTGGACTTTATACTTACTTATTCTCTATCAATAACAGTGTACACTCTCTATAATAGTAATATTTTGTAGTAGAAGTAGTCATTGTGACTTATCTGCCTCTCCACCGATCAAGCATAACATTATGACCACCTTCCTAATATTGTCTAGGTCTCCCTTTTGCCTCAAACAGTTTTAACTCATCAGAGAATGGACATGGGCCTTCTGAGGGTGTCCTGTGGTGTCTGGCAACACAGTGTTGTTGTTGGGGGGCCTTTGAGGGGAGGGGCCTCTGTGGATCATCCCACAGATACTTGATCAGTTTGGGATCTGGTGAATCTGGAGGCCAGGTCAACACCTTGTGCTGTTCTTCATGTTTTTTGAGTTGGTCCTAAAGTGTTTTTGTGTGTGTGTACCTGTGTCAGGCTGCATCCTGCTGGGGATGACTGCTGCCATCAAGGAGTGTCATTGCTATAGGGTGGGGGTGCCTGGTCTGTTCTAGGTGTGTGCTACATGTCTAAGTAACATCCACACCAATGAATGCCAGGTCCAAAAGTTTCCCAGCAGAACACTGAATTGTCACAAGATGGTCAATGTTATTTACTTCTCCTGTCAGTGGTCATAATATTGTGGCTGATCGGTGTATGTAGCACAGTGAGACTCAGAGAAACAGCATTTGTACACCTCTGTATGTGTTTAATAAACAACTTGAATCAAGGGTTGTGACCTTCAGCACTCTCACACGGTTTAGATGATTCATTTTCCTACTTTACAAATATAAAGGGTTTGTTCTCAAGTGCCTTTAACGGATAAACAGCTAGTTTTAGTCTTTTTGCTTGAAACTGTTGAAATGATCTTTAAAAACTTAACAGCAGCTTGTTAACCGTGCTCACAGACTGCAGTCTCGGGAACCAGAGTCTGTTATGAAACCACTTATGTTACTTTATAATCAACCCATCAACGTCCTAGCCAAAGGAACCACGGAGACCACTGAATGAAAAAATAAAATAAAATAAGGTATAATTTACCCAGCTCTGGCAAGTTTATGAAATACTCCAACCTTACACTTAAATGTAAGAGTCTCCACCATCTAGCTCCGTCTATTTTAAATACCTTCATAAGTAGACTTACCGCCATTAACACCCCCCCCCCCAAAAAAAAACAAAAAAAACAAAAAAAAAACACAAACTGCTTTTACAAACCATATGGAATTCCCTTCTAGTCAAATTCAATATTTTAAAATGTTCTCTACAACAGCTAAGTCCTGGTTGATATCTTGTCCCTTCAACTAGTGGTTACTTGCCACCCATTATCCTCTTTAGCCTAAGCGCAAGAGGCGGTATACGTCTTGGACAGGTCGCCAGTCCATCACAGGGCTAACAAAGAAATCAAACAATCATTCACGCTCACATGCACACCTATGGCAAATTTAGAATTTGGCAATTTAACCCAACGAGCATGTCTTTGGACGGTGAGAGGAAGCCGGAGTACCGTGAGGAAACCCGGTCAGTTAGAAGTAGAACATGCAAACCCTGCACAGAAAGGCTTCCAACCTTCTCGATGTGAGGTGTCAGTCTTATCTTATCTCATATACAGTATGGTAAATATGTATATGTTCCGTATTATTTGTTTCTTAGTTTTTTGCAGGCTGCTGCCGTTGCTTTTATTGCGCACACTGTGCCCCTGTGACCCAACAAGACTCCTGAACCATCGTATGTTCTGGTCCTCCATGTGACCGTCTAGTACAGCCATGTGTTTATAAATTGTTGTAATTGTTCTGAAGCAGTCCAGCCAAGTAGGGGCGGGAAGCCCGTTTCCTTTATGTTTTCTCCTATTTCTGGTCAGGGAGCCTAGGGAAGGTCCCCTGTAGGTCTCCTGAAGGTCTCCTTTTTCTGTCTCTATCCGGTCGGCCCTAGGCAGATGGGTCCCTCCACATGAGCTGGGTTTTGCTCAAGGTTTCTTCCTGTTAAAAGGGAGTTTTTCCTCACCATCGTTGCCTTCATGCTTGCTCTGGAGGTTTCAGAGCAGATTTTGTAAAGCGCCTTGAGACAATTTGTATTGTTATTGACACTAAATGAATGAAGATTACTCTGGACTGCAAGTTCATTGAAGCACAGATTCTTCTCGGGTGCAGAGGAAAGGGGGGAGTCATCCTTTGTGCTGCACAGTGGTGTCTCCAAGGCAGCTTGTAACACATATTATGTAGATTATGTAAACAGTAATATGTATTTTATTGACTGCTTGCTAATGCACATCAAGCGTCTGGTGCTGGAAATAAGCTTAAGCAACACATGCACCGGAGACTACCTCTGCAAGTCTGTGTGGCTGTATCAAAAACATTGTATAGCATGCGTTAGATATTAGTTTATTGGACAGACCTCAGCCCATCTCTCAACCACTAGTTCAGCTACACAAATGTAGTTATTGCTTTTCAGTATAATTTCAAAATCAATGCATGATGCATCGCCTGCTAAACCATCGTAGCGGACTGAAGTTCTGTGAGATTGTCTTGATCCATCTCACTTAGCTTGAAAATGAGAGCCGAGCGCGTGCAGGTGGTTTGATGTAGATGCACTCCGCGGAGGTTGCGAGGTAAACACTCTCTTCCCCAAGGTTGTGGGGTAGCAGACCAGAACTCAATGACGCCTGAAAGCATTTACCCATTAAAACCTGGCCATTCTTTCTTTTTAGTCCATCAGGACCTCGGGAGATTACACGCGCGTGAGGAAGTGATTTAAGCAGCGGTGAGTGGAAGCAGTGGCTTTCACTGAGTTACCTCTTACCTGAATGGGTCAGAGGAGCTGTAGTAAATGGGGGGGGGGGGGGGGGGGGGGGGGTCATCTTCAAACCGTAGTACAGAAACTCAATAAACCTCAAAAACATGCCGATCTGATTTGCCATTCCAGTTCTCCAGTATGGGGCGGCCCAATTGAAACTGCCATCATGACAGAAATAGACAGGATTAGTTAATAACCATGCAGGTTTGGCTGAATGGTTTACTCCATCCCAGTTCACTTGAATGAAAATAAAAATAAAACACTCGATCAACAGTAAATGGGATACAGGGCATAGTCACACCAGTCTTTTTCTCTCCGGTTTTGCCCAAATTGGCAGCACTTGTACCTCAACGGCATCGCTGCAGGATGCAGCTAAAATCAACAACTGGTGTAGATACTGAAAAAGCCCCTTAACCGACCACCTGCATCATTGCATTTGTAGTTGGGTATTCTTTGATTTAGTTGTTTTTAACACTTTATATATACTTTATATACTGTATATGATCCGGAGGATTTTCTGTGAAACTTTACAATTAAAATCATTGCATATACATGGATCAGCCACAACATTAAAACCACCGACAGAAGAAGTGAATAACATTGACCATCTTGTGACAGTTCAGTGTTCTCCTGGGAAACTTCTGGACCTGGCATTCATTGGTGTGGATGTTACTTAGACATGTAGCACCCACCTAGACCAGACCAGGCACCCCCACCCCATAGCAATGACACTCCTTGATGGCATCAGCCATCCCCAGCAGGATGCAGCCTGACACAGGCACACACACAAAAAACGCTTTAAAAACAACAAGGTGTTGACCTGGCCTCCAAATTCACTAGATCCCGAACTGATCCAAGTATCTGTGGGATGATCCACAGAGGCCCCTCCCCTCAAAGGCCCCCCCCACTAACAACATCCTGTTACCAGACACCACAGGACACCCTCAGAAGGCCCATGTCCATTCTCTAATGAGTCACAACTGTTTCATAGGCACAAGGGAGACTTGCACAATATTAGGAAGGTGGTCATAATGTTATGCTTGGTCAATGTATCTATATACCTTGCATTCAGTCCAGCAAATAAATATAACATAGTCTCAAAACAATGGGATCTTGTCGACTTGTGTTACAGAATATATTGCAGCATGAATCTTATCCCCATTGATCGTCCTCTCAGCACCGATGTGTGGACTTGTTAGTCCTGTTGTCTGGGGTGATTTGCTATTCCTACCTTCTCTGTATATCAAAGCGCTCCTTTTGTTTCTATTTGTCTTAGCACACTCATCCTTAAGGATGTTGGGTATTGATCTGTTGTCTGATCTTTCATGGAGTGCACTCAATTCCAGACTCATAGGCTCCTGTTGTATTCCCAACGTACTGAGAAAAGGGTGTTGGGCAAAAGCAGGCAAGAAGCAGTGCTGTTAGAGTTAGTCATCGTCTGGTTAATCCTCCAGTTAACTGCAATAATTGTTGAGTCCCTTTTTTTCCAGTCGCGTTTTCTATTTTGTTACACCTAAAGGAGACGATCAAATACAGCACAAATGATTCCAGACAGGTGACATCAGCACTTCACACGGATCCCACACAGTGCCCGTTAGAGAGCGTGTGGGCATTTTGAATTGTCTAAATGGCGTCGTGAAGAGCACTTGGCTGCTTTGACATTCTGATGCAATAAAGGATTCAGTGCGGCGATTATAACCCCCGTCCCCAAAAGCTTTATATGGATTTCTAATGCAAGAAGTGCAATTTTTCAGTGTTTGATGATTCATGTAATTTGTGTTAACTGCTGTGCCGTCACTTGCTCTGTGCTCAGCCGGTTCCTCAATAGGTTGAGGGGGTGTAACCCTGCTGAAGTGGTAAGCACTCATCATCTTAGCACCAATAGCTTTTTAATGGCTTTCATCATTCACAGTACAGACTGTGTAGACTATATGTAATATATTTGACTTAAAGTAAATACAAATCAGGTGTCCAATTTTTGTCTATGCTAAAATAAAAGTCATAAAAAAATAAAAAGAATATACACAGTTTGATGCTGCTTCGCTTATTAGCCAAAAACCTTTATATAATTCAAAGCCTTTCAGAAATCCTTTGAGCTGTCTGGAAGATAAGGTGCATAATCTTGTTTTGAAAACAAGAACTCATGCCTTATTCTTCTTTCGACTCGTGCCAAGTCGAAAGGAGAATTTCGGTGAGTCTTCCTGACTACAAAGCGAAAGTAAAGGGCCACGCAGTGTGGTTCAGTGACGCCGTGTTTACGCTCATCGGAGCTTTAAGCCATCCCAGCACGCCTTCGTGCCTGCGATGGTTTTGTTAATATGCTGTTAATCGGGTGTAATGTTTTCTGAGTTCACCATTTTAATTTAGCTTCAGTGTTTAGGGCCATTTAGCAAATGCAACTGTGCTCCGAAGTATAGCTGAGGCTGATGAGCTGTACGCAGTCTTACGTGTCAAGTTGTCACCAATTCATCCTGGGGGGGGGGGGTCACAAATGTGTGAACCGTCAGATTTCAAGGAGGTTCATTAAATATTTGTTGAGACATTTCACTCAAATCTAAAAAAAAAGACATCTATGTGGTGGCGCTAAAGAGAAGGGGCAAAATACAAAAGTCAGTGGCAGTCCATCTCATTAACCTAACCTCCTAATAAATCTTGCAAAAATGATATGCTTTTATGCAAATGAGTGAAACTGATGGGGAACAGTAATTTGTGGTGACGTATGACGCCAGACATTAACGCACCAAAGTGAGAGTGTGGAAATTCGAGTGTGGGCGGCGTTTCATCGCAGGGTCCGCGTGCAGAGAACGAGCAGCTAAGGAAGCGGCAGGACCGTGGCCGACGTCCGCGTTTGCTCTCCCTGTCAGATATGCGTCAGCCTTGTGTCTGAGTGGCGGAAGATAAACAGACCAACACAAACACACAGCTGACCCAGAGCTCAACAGACTGGGCGAGGGTTTCTCCACGGCGTGTCCGTTCACCAGATCCCAGCCGGCAGCATGGGCCTGTTTAATCCCAGCAAAAGCTTAGCGCGCCTTAGCACTGGTACTAACTGTACACATCGTCTGATGGTGAATCGGGTGATTTACCAGCCTTTTGGACGTCACACCAAGCTTTCCTCTCCTGTTTTGCTGCAGGATGCATCTCTGTTTCTGATCTGTAAAGCGTCTTTCGGTATGTTACTGACGTAAAAATGTAAAAAGAGGAAAAAATTCTGGCTCTACATATTAAACCACTCTAACCACTAGGGGCTAGATATTCTAGAGATCAATGATTGATGGTTATTATCTACTACTACTACTACTACTACTACTACTGCTGCTGATCAGGCAGAACATTTCAAGCATTAAGATATTAGATTTTTTTTGAATGACAAGATATGCAAATTGCTTTTTGGGTGATTAAGAGGACTAGCAAATTTATAATGCTCACAGAGCAAAGGGCTTGAATTAATTACTAAAGGTTCAGCCCCCATCGAAGTACTGAATGGCAAGGATTATAAAACTTCTGTCCTCTTCTGCTCGGACCTAAGTACTGTCCTAGTGATGTCCTAGTTGCTCTTTGTGGTTCTGATTCTGTAGCTGTCTCTAGTATTCCTAACCACTGGGAAGTACTTTGCTTTGACTGATCAGCCTTATCATTTTATTCACCTGTTCTTAA
Source organism: Chelon labrosus (assembly GCF_963514085.1). Taxonomy (NCBI): domain Eukaryota; kingdom Metazoa; phylum Chordata; class Actinopteri; order Mugiliformes; family Mugilidae; genus Chelon; species Chelon labrosus. The sequence continues at coordinate 4,832,871 of NC_140343.1, forward strand.
GTTCTTGAGGTGCTGTCTACACAACTTGGTTGTCCCAACCAATGGCTTCTGCAAAGATCTATTGCCTATCAACATTTTCACATGTGGTTCCTGTAAAGTGAATATACCAGGGCCTTTATATGATCCAGTGACATGTTTGGACACATACTTATTCAAAGGTTCTTCTTTATTGTTACTATTTTGTGCACAGAACACTTATGAAGCTTGCTGAAGACACGTCTGCACATTAATGGCAAGGATTCTGACCTGCAGTGGTTTTCAATCAGCAGATGTGTCTTGTCAAAAGTAAAATGTTGCAATTTCCTGCACTGGTGCATCAGTTGCTTAGTGCAGATGAGGTGTGAAGATGTGGGCATCCTTAGCTGGCAGCTTGTGTGTTTGTAAAGTCCTTCCTTGGCGTTTCTTGTCTTGTTTTACTTCCTGTGTTTTCCTCCTCTGATTGTTGGATTGGTTTCTCCCTGTGTGCTCCGAGACCTGTGTCTCATTAACCCCTCTGCCCAACGTAACGGTACCCTGCTTCTCTTCGTGTTCTTGTCTTGGTGTTTTGGTCTTCACCAGTTTCTTTTGGGTTGTGTGTTTAGATTACCCTGCCATCCCTGCAGCGCCTTAAGTTCTGTTTTTTTTTTTAGTTTTTATTAAAGTAATTTTCTTTCCAGCTCCTCCCTCCGTTGCTACTACACCTGACAACTTGCTCAGAATTCATGCAACGCTTAACCAACATGGCCACCTTCAACATTCTGCAGCAACACACCACGCCCATCTGATCGGAGCTCAGCGGGACCATTACCAATGAGCCAAATAAAAAACCTGCATGCTCCGTAAGAGCTGATCAAGGAGAGGGGAGGTTCCACATTGAATGACCTTGCCTCTGCAATCACCCAAATTAAAAACCCAATGGGGTTTTGGATGAGTTGGAGCGTGGAGTGAAGGAAAAACAGTCAACGAATGCCAAGCATAACTCTAGATGGTGACGACCCCATGAAGCTGGTTGAGAAACAAAGAGTAAAAAGATATTTTAAAGCAAACAAAGGGTCAAAGGTCAAATGTGAGGTTTTTATTGTCATTTCAACCATATACTGTACAGCAGGTGCAGCACACAGTGAGATGAGAGGACGTTCCTCCAGGACCATGGAGATAGACATAAGACATAGTACAATACAAGGGACTGAGCATGAAGTGCAAGCTTATGCAGACAGTTCAAAACAGTGCAAACAGTGCAGAGAGTGCAGACCAACATTGCCAATAGTGCAAGAACGAGAAACAGTGTAAAGACAGACAATACAATACAGACAGTGCAAAACACTTGAGAGACAATGCACCTATAAAAAGGGATTTTTAAGAATTTTCAAAATTTAAAACATTTGGTTTTTCTTCATATGATGTAATCCCATATGTCTTATTTCATAGCACTTCCATTTCTATTTGTAGAATCTGGTCCTCTATGTTGATGATTTTTTAAAAAAGGTGGTTTAATCAGCTACTACTGAGTCTTAATCTGAATCTTAAAGTATAAAACATCTTGTGAACAATTAACTAATTATTAATTGACCTTTAAATTTAATGTCGCCCTTTGCCTAAATGCTCCTGGACACATCCCATCCAGCTCAGACTCTTTTGGTCTGCACTCCCACATCCCATTAAGAATTTGTACCTCGGAACACAATGGCCTTTCTCTGTGCAGTGCCGTTCTTGCACATTTAATGTGAAACTCATTTCACAAAAGCAGACAGTGTGGAATATTCAGGTTCTCTGGTAGAGAGGTCTCAGTGCTAAGTAAGGCCGAATGCATAATGTGGCTGATAGGTTTATAACCCTTCTTAAAATGCTTTGCTTGTCCCTCTCAACTGGCTCTGCAATTTTTAATGTTTAATGGCTCAGTGCTATTTGTATTAATGTTGGCTATTTTCCCATCTGAGTGGACTGATCCGTTGGTGCTCCATGCTTCATATTCTCTCTCGTGCCTGTTTTTTTTTTTTTTTTTTTTGTTCTTCTCATAATTGGTGGCACAGAATTGACCGAGCTCAGCAGCACATCCTGAAATTCAAAGCTGCTCTTGTAGAACAGTACACCATTTCTCCATGTTTGCTTTATGCTGTATTACATCCTGCCTCTCGAGGGAACATAAAGTTTTTTATGTATTGTCTGTTGCTCATTATGTTCCAAATGTCTATTGCAGGAAAAAAGGAATACGTCACAGTGATTTCATAAGCACACAACTTACTTTAAATATCCCCATCCAGGACATTACAGAAAAGCAAATAAACTGCAAGCAGTGTGAGGATCAGTCTCCCACGATGACATCTGTTTTGCATAATTAGCCGTTGGTACCTCATTAACGGATATGTAGAGAAGCTAGTCACTTAGCACCTAAATGCACGAGGCTCCTACAATCAAGGTCAGCTCCGAAATTAGTTTAATCTGTTACTGCCTGAGACATGACAGATACTAGGACGTCAGGTAATTGCTTCTCTGGAAAAATGGAAGAGTTCTGTGAAGTTAGTCATCCGCAAGGATGAATATTATAAATTGCACAGAGGAACAAATTAACTGGGCTGATATATTATATCTCAGGAAGTGTGGGTTTCTGTCAGGGCACCCACACTGTGTTTTGGCTCATGTTAAGTGCATCTGATGGAAGTGTATTACAGCTCTGATGATCAGTCAGCTTGATGGTTCAGAACAAACAGGGTAGATACAGTCATGCCGCTCCAATGTGACAACGACTGCTAAAAAAAATAAAGAGTAGATAAAAAATTAAATAAAGAATTGGCAGAATATGTAAGGGAATGCATTATGTATGCATTTGTATTTTCTACAGCAGCCAGAAAAGGAATTTATAGTTGAAAGAATTAAAAAAATAAAAATAAAAAACACTCCCACTAGTATTTAAAATCCATTGTGGTATCTGTATATTTAAATGTTACTAAGGTTTGCAATCGGGTAAAAAATCGCAATTATTCATGGATTTCCCATTGTTAATGCAAATTAAAGACTTAAATTTACCTGGAACAGCTAAGTTTGTATTACTCTTACCAACATCTCAGCTGCTCAGAAAGATCCCTGCTCAGTTCACTGATGAACTGTGAAAAAAAAAAAAAAAAAAAAAAAAAAAAGGTCTTTATCAGTCTTATCCATTTCTGCAGGTTTCTTTCTGTGTTCTCCTTCTTCATCTTTTTAAGATTTTGGGCAGGTTTGACTCCAAAGGGCCTAATTCTGGCCAGAGTAAGCATGAAGGTGATGGCAGCAGGGAAGAACTCCATTTTAACATGAAGAAACCTGGAGCAGAACCTTAAGCTTATATGGAGGGACCCATCTGCCTAAGGCCGGCCCGGTAGACACACAGCAGGTAACATACTATACAGTAGTACCACATAATTGCATGGGTAGTAGTAGACAAGAAATTAGAGGACAGGAGCTCAGTGCCAGAGAAAAGTAATTAGAGGATAGGGGCTTGTGCGAGAGAGAAGAGAGTTGAGGACATGTGCTCAGTGCATCGTCCCCCAGCAGCCTAGGCCTATAGCAGCATAACTAAGGGATGGTTCAGTCCAGCCCTAACTATAAGCTTGATCAAAAAGTCTTAAGCCTGACCTTAAAAGCAGAGAGGGTGTCTTCCTCCCGAACCCAAACTGGGAGCTGGTTCCACAGGAGGGGATCCTGATAGCTGAACGCTCTACCTCCCAATCTACTTTTTTAAATTCTAGGAACCACAAGTAGGCCTGCACTTTGAGATTGAAGTGATCTGTCAGGATGATACGGTGCAATGAGGTCTTTAAGGGCCTCGTGTGTAAGTAATAGGATTTTAAATTGTATTCTAGATTTTAAAAGGGAGCCAACGAAGAGAAGATAAAATTGGAGTAACATGATCTCTCTTGTTAATTCCTGTCAGTGCTCTCTCTGCGGCACTTTAAATCAACTGGAGGCTTTTTAAAGAGCTATTTGGACAGCCAGACATTCCGACTGCACTTCGGACTCTGCTTGCTTTCCGCATCGTTACTGCAGCTTTGATCATGTCCTGATCTTCCAAACTGCAATGTGGGCCAAGGTCCTAACAACTGGATGTGTCAAAAATATAAAATATTTAATATTTAACTTTAACAGTCCTATTACAAATGTTACAAATTTGCTTATTGTAGTGTTGACCTGCCTTTAGTACTGCTAATCCTCCTGTCTATGTGACGCCCATCTAAGCCTGAATGATGCGGTGTAAGACATTATCATGGTTTAGAAGATTTCCTCAGTACCAAGCAATAATTAAGCCCATTTCTGGCCCACATTTTTCAGTAGTGACGATACACTCAGCTGGAGGCGATTAAAAAAACAGATCCATTGTTGCATCGGGGACAATCTCTTTTATTATATGCCATTAGTTATTCTGTCTCTGCCTGCATGTTTGCCTTTTTCAAAGGCCGCCCCCACGGTTTGATGTGGGGCTGCGGCGCTTCCTGTCCTCTCTAAATGAACGCTGATGTTTATTGAAGATCTTTTTGGCTCCAGCCGAAAAGTCATTATAAAAACTTCCAACATAACTCAGCAATATGTTGAGGTCTGGTAAGCATGGCTCAGATCGATAGAGGGGAATCAATTCATGTCACTGTCTGCATTAGCTGGTGGTAAATGTAAAGCATTTCAAACTGAACGCGTAGACGCTGTAAGGCAGGGCAAGGGGCCTTATGTGCCGTGGCAAAGGTGCTCCTTTTGCTGAGATTACTGAGAGGTCAAAGAAGAGCTCTTCACACCTAGTTGTGCTGCCTGACACAAACACGCACAGGTTAAAGTTCTGGGCCGGACTCGAATTATCAGGGCAGCAGCAGAGACGGCATGCCAGCGCTGGACGCTTTTTGTCCACAAGACTCCTCAGCTTGACCTTGACCCGACCAGACTTCTTGCTGACTTGAGATAGGGCAGTTTGTCCGCTCCAGGCAAGTGTGAGCCAGAATTAGTCTGTTCATGCTGTTGAATACTTTTCTAAAACTTTCCAAGGACACATCTCTGTTGTATTATTCCAGGGTTCACCAACCTTGTAATGGGGTGACAGATTATCTGAAAAGGGCAGCACACATCAGCTCCATGACAGTCCTTTTAACCAGGGTTGGACAAGAGAAGTGGAACTTAGTTAGAGATGGGCTTTAATTTTATTAGTCGTCAGCTAAACTATTAAAAGTACTCAATGCAGAGAAACTGGTCCTTGTGACTGTTATACTATTATGTATTGTATCTTTACTTTGTATTAATGTTCAAGCAGCAGTTGTAGTTCGTCTACATGCATTCATACAGTTTATTTTGATATTATATGAATATTTGCATGAGAAAATGACAAAATAGTTATTCATTATTGTCAGTTGGCAAGTCAATTATTTGACTCATCATTTCAGGGTCACGACATGTCTGCATTTATTGCTTTTTAATTTAATTTATGACAAAGTTTTATTCATTAAAACCCACTGTGACTCAGCAGCCAGAGCGGAATGTCATGAACCAGAGGTGCAGCGGTTCGATACCCCTGTACGCTTGCAGCCGGTGCGTGATTGCGTTTGCACTTGCGCGAACGAGTGGGCAGATGTGTCACTGTGGCCGTAAAGCACGTTAAGAGCGCCAGCAGGTAGGAAAGCGCTACATAAATACAAGACCGTTCGTTCAGCCAATGTGTCCATTCCCAGTTTGTAAAACAACTATAAACTGCGCCTGTCAGATGAATGCGGCGAAGCTGAAGTAAAAAATCGCTCTGCTCGCCCAAAATATAAGGACAAACGCAGAGATACAGAAGTGGTGACGTGAAATAAAAAATAAATGAAACTTGAAAGGTAACTCCGCTGCAGATGGGGAATTTATGTCAGCGACGACGTCCAGGTTATAGACAGTGACAGCATTCTCGTATGAGCAGGTTGCATAATGCAGTATGAAAGTAAATATGAGTTTTGTTTGCAGCCCACAGCATACATTACATGCTTTCCCCTCAGCCACGCCAGCCATATTCAGTAGCATCGGCTCGTGCATATAATGCATGCACTAAATACATTTTTATTTTTTGCAAATCACTTAATGTTAGGAGGTGCAGATTGCAGCTTTGTGAGATAATAGGACCTTGGGGTGATGATTCTGAATTGAATCATTCTTCCAATATTTATATCATAATTGTAAACTTTACTTAAAAAAAAAAAAATCATCAAACATGCTCGAGGACAAAAGTACGAGTGACTAATGCATGCGTACCCAGAAAAAAAAAAAAAAAAGCATTTAAACCAGGCAGTAGGCTATCCTCTGACGACTGTATCTGTCTACGAGGGGGAGAGCACCTTCATTTTCTGCTCCTGTCTGACAGATTAAAGGAACACTGATTAATTGGTCTCTCTGATGCTACTTTTAATGAACAGCGAGGTCGGACCGTTGGGGGCAAATTAGCTTGATCCTCTTTTTGCAGAACCGAATTAATGAAACCCCCCGTGGATTAAGCTGAAGTGTGCCGTGCGCTTGGAATTCTTCGCACTTGAAGAAACTGTTCCAATATTTGCCCGTATTGAGGATGCAAAGGTTCAGCAGTTAGCCCTTGTAGTGCAGTAAAGCTCCCATTAATGAGATTATCAGGCGCTATCATTATTACATCTTCACCATCAGATCATAAAACTGTAAAAAAAAAAATAGCTTCCTCTTTTGATAAACTGCAGCATTACGGTTTAAGTCTCTGCGCATGGATTTTCATAAATTGGGTCATAATACATAAAAATGCATAAATAATCCCTTTAACCTCTGCGTCTAAGTGGATTCGCCTTTAAAAAAAAATCGGAGGAAGCGAGAGATTTGATGCAGGACTTGAAGAACAATGTGTTTCCACGGTGCAGGTCTTCAGTGTGACTCCAGCCCTTAACTGCTTAGAGTAAAGCACAGCGTGTCCCCGAGAACATTTCACTGTAGCGGGGGGAAAAAAAATGATCTGCAGAAGAGGAGATGCGATGCAGACCACGGTGACATTTACTAAATTGGGAAAGTGGAAACCAGTGTGGCACAAGACTGTCCACACCAGACAATATATCATGTCTTCAAAATCTGAAGCAGGTTTTAATGAATCTGAAGGCACAACATTTACACAAAGAGCTCATCCCAACTCATTGTTATCTATATTTCAATTTGTTTTTAACAAATTCTGGCTTTTGGCACATAAAAAAAATGTATTGGCCACCCACAAGATTAAGTTTAGGAACGGATTGTCTCTTGGCTGATCTTTAATTATTTTTATCTTTTTTGTTGTGAATAAATATTTACATATTTTACATTATATTCTTTAAAATTTTATCTATTTTTTATTTATTTATATTCTTAACAAGTTGTCCAAAAATCAAGCTATCGTGCTGCCTATCTGCTGAGGATATAGTACCCCTTAATTCTTTTTTTGTTTGTTTTTTACCACTGTTTGGGTCTCCACCGCCTCTTAAGAACAATATGTGTCCCTAAGATTACATTTGCGGTCCATAGACGTCCTTTAATACTTTACATGTGTAAATATTGAGAAGGCTGTAGTTAGCCTACACCCGTTGTTCCAAAGCCTGGAAGTCCGATCAAACTTTCCCTGCCCCCAACATTTTCTGTGTTGCCGGTTTGGAGTTGCTCTGTTAGGGACTGATTATTCCCAAGTAAGATCTGCCAGGCCATTTGAATAGCTCCTGATGGACAGAAGGCTAACAGCGACGTAGATGTACACATCACCTGAGCGCCATTAAGTTCAATTTGTTTACAACACAGTGGCTCTGCTTGGCTGTAGTACTATCCAACCATGGAACACTCCCCATAATGAAATCTGTACAGTGTCTGTTCCCATCTACCCCGACTAGCTCCTCTACTTCTGTGCAGTACAAGACCTTGCCATGACAGTTTCCATAATCTAGGCCCGACCCGCCAGAGGATCTAATCTGGCCCGCGGCACGAGTTTGCAAAGACTTTAACTGCAATATTTTAATAAAAGTGACTGCTGTTCCTATTTTGTTACTGGTCCGGTCCGCTTGAGATCAAACTGGGTCGTGTGCGGCGGCTGATCTAGACAGTAATAAGCAATAATACTTAATAGTGTGTCAATATAATGCTTTGGGGAAAACAGGGTTGCACCATAGGTAAAGAGTTTGTTAAAAATTGGACTTCACTGGAAATACATCATGTACATTGGTTCAAAACGAATCAAAGTTACAAATAAACAACACAAACTTAAGAAACCATACACCTCTTCTCTTTTTAAGCCTGCAGCGTTACGTTCTCCTTATGTAAATATGAGCAGTGATAGAGGTTACACAGTCTGATTGTGTTAAGTGCGGTTCAGTGGAGCCAGATAGCGTCGGCTGGAAGCGAGGCAGCGGTGTCATATCTGGAATACTTTCTTTTCACAGGCCGAGAGGCAAGCTGCTTCCCAGCGAACACATTTCAGAAATAAAAGGAAAAAGAAAAATCGATATGCCTTTTTTATTTATTTTTTATTTTTTTCTCTCTCTAACATGGAACACATGCAGCCCAGAATTCATTTGACATCTCGGTGTCAGGTACATTCATGCATCTCGTCGGAGGGGCCGCATCCGCCGCTGTAAAAAATTGCATCTGTGGCGCCTGAGCCCTCGGTGCGAATTCGCACGTTGGCAGGGAGAAGAAAAACTCCGATGCTCATGAGTCATAATAAAATAAACTGTGCAGTCGCCTCGGCTGTCTCCTTTGTAGTGGCTACAGCTGCGTGGGTGGAGGTGCGGGAAAGGTACAGCCGCGTTTTCTCCTGATTTGTTTGAGTTTTTTTGGATTTCACTTTCATGTTTTGATCTATCCTCTCTTGCAGCCCGAGATGACTCCTTTCCATCACCTTAACTCTCTAATAAAACGCATTTTAGGCTAAATGAATACATTGGCTTGTTATATGCTGCACTTTTGCCCTGATGCATTATGAAGAATTTCGCAGAATTGGTCGGTTAGTTGGTTTTACAGACAAAGGTTCGGATAATCAACCTCTAGGGAGGGCATAGAGTCAAATTTTAATTTGTTGGTCTTATATAAACGAGGTAGAAGTGGTGTGGGCAGTTTATTGACTTGCCTTAAAGCTAATTTTTAAGCCGTTTTTTATCAACTCTGTGGAGCTAAGTTTGGTTAGGAGTGGAGGAAAAATGTAGTTTGAGCTTATAGTTTGGTAACCATGGCACAGGAACAATTTATTTTCCAGGCAAGGATTTTTATTCAAACACTGTTTTCATGGTTTTTTTTCTGTAAGGGTTTTACAGTAACAGGCTATTGTTTCTTTTCTCCAGAATCTGGACACTTGTCAGCGTAATAAATGATAATGATGACAGTGCAACTTTTGGTTCTGGCAGTGAATATGCCTGCTTTTATGGGTGCATTATGGCAATTAGCTCCAAAAGAGGAGCACATAATGTCCCCCCATACAGAACATAAATACACATCCAAGCAGGTGGTAGTTGGAGCGATGTGTCAGCAAACAGCAGCAGGATTTGCAGAGCGTGTGGAACGTGCACACGATCGCGGCAGAGGGCCGTCCCGTCGCGGGTTCACGCGGGTCGTCGTTTTTGCAGATTCTCTTTGTTGTGTGCGACGGGGACGGCAGCGATTCCACCGCGTAATTGCCATTTGCTGTCATTTTCAGACAGAACGGACGCGGCGATGGCTCGCGCCGTGCACTCTCCCTCAAACCGGTGTGACGGTTTTGAAAAATAATCTTCCGGCGCGGCACGCATTAGTCCATCCACTACATCATCGCACAATTACCGCGCCATCACTGCCTGCTAGCCACCTGTCTCGCGGCCTTAACTGCGGAACAGATTATTAGCAGCTTTGACAACACCACAGCTAGCCAATTTGCGACACCCCGTGTTTTTTTTTTTTTGCCGTCCGTCGGGAACACGAGCGAGCACTCTGCAGGATTGCCGCGGCGGAGCACAGCCGGAAAATGCTACGAGACTGAACTTACATACCTCATTGATGATGACATGTTTCATTTTGATGGTTCGAGCAAAAATGCCTTTGCACTTCCAAGTAAAGAATGCTGGCTCCTGCTGTAAAGCTCCGGCGCTGTAACGCTCGCAGACAGTGGTGTAGCTTTTTGTGGCTTGTCTTGCATCCTCATGACAGTTACCAGAAAACACTTTATCTGCGGGGATGTGGGACTTATACATCTGAGAGTATAGTGTGCTTTTTTCAGAGTCTCTCCAGTATACATTTTATGGTTTGGAGAAATTGAAAGAAGCAGGGAGCTGTGTTGCTCTAGTATATGATAGCTGTGTGCCGCATGTGACATTGGAGAGGAGGAATTTGCACTGAGGGCTGTCATATGGCGCGTGGATATGGTGTCCATAAACCCTGAGGGCGAGAATGATAAAAAACCCCGTATTGTTGTGTTGCAAGGGAGAATTCTCCCATTAACTTTGGTTTGATTGCTTATAAACATGGCACGCAGGCGGCTGAGTGGTTGTTTCCAGAAATCCCTGGCCGAGCGCTGCTGCGTGTGCTGCCAAGTGAGGTAGGTTACATGGCTGGGAGCGGCGCAGCCTCGGCCGCGGATGGCAGCCCGCGAAGACCGCCGCCCGGTGCCAGGGTTACGGGTATGCAAAGGGAGGCAAATGTGCCCATTACGCTCTTCCTCACCAGCTGAGCGTGATCTGCCCGTCTCTGTGTCCCTCCCTCCGTTTGGATCGGGCTCCCGCTCCAAACGCCTTTCAGCTGCTTCCTCTTTATCACACCGATACACTCTCTTACAGAGAATATAAACACACTGACTGACTGACTCGCTCGCCCGCCCGCACACGTACACAAATTCTCAGACTTCAATCCATCCCATGCTGTCCAGACAAATCAACTGTTGGAGCCAGAGGCTTGCTGCCCATCTGGTCAGCCACTTCCAGAGAGTCCCAGCGTGCAAAAAAAAAGCCATCTAATCCCCCATCCTGACTAAGAACTAACGGGTTCTGATAGTTTCCCTCAAGTCAAGGACGGTGAATCCAACTCTGCTACATGGCTGCCAAGGTCACCAAACCCTCTAATCTCTCTCCCCCTCATTCTGTTTTGCTTTTTTCTCTCACCCTCACATCCTCTCTGTCTTACCCTCACCCACACACACACACACACACCTCTCGCTTTTTTTCTTTTTTTTTTTCCTCTCTCAGTCACATATCCTGTGGAGGTTTGATTATACCAGTCCAGGGGCAAGGCTCACTTTGCAGACACAGCAGCCGACGCACTGTACTCCACTGTGATTAGCAAGAAGCTCGCTCCCTACAACTGTCAAGCCAGGGGCACAAAGACCTGGGAAGTGTGTCAAATATTGGAGCAGATTGCAAAGTGCACTTTGGAGCACTTTTTTTTCACGTGTGCTGGAGTTGATTTGGCTCGAATCAGAAGTTGTTACCGCCGCTGCATTTTCATTTTTCGCTGGCCTAGTTTGGACCCCGCGCAGATGAATGAATCGCAAACAAAGCCGCGCTTGTCAAGATGATAGGGCTTTTATTGCAGAGCGCAATGCCGCGCTACCCAGATCCTCTCTGCCTTCCAGCCCAGTATGCGGTGGCAAAATGTGCAGATAAATAAAACTCACTTTGGCCGACTCACTTATAAAAATAAACATGAATGCATTACGAAGAACAGCGACGATGTCAGCGATTTTAGCAGTAATCTCTTTAGTTGTCATTTTATTCACGGAGGCCCGGCGGAGAGGCTCGATCGCCGCTACAGTACGCGGCACCTCACACTTGCATATTAGAGCCATTGTTTTCAGTAGCTGGCCAATGAGCAGCTCCACTGGAGCAGCGGAAGGTTAAGCTCAAGGGCGTTTCGATCTTAGTTGTCATGGAAGCGCGGATAGGTGCCCGTTCGCTTTACCTAGGGCTTGAAGCACTGGCCGATTCTAACCAATAGGCTGTAAACACCACACGTGCACCTGACCTGAAGTGATTTATACGCTAAGGCTGAACGCGAACAATATGCTGGACCCTAAAAAAATGGAAATGTCATCAAGAGACACGTTGTCAGGACCACATAGTGTCTGTTTTTTTTTTTTTTTTGTTCAGTTTTCTTCCTGTTTTATTTTGTAGTCTGACTCTGCTGAAGTCTGTCTTCCTGTCTAGTTCTGTCTGTGATTGCTTTCCCCGCCCTCATGTGTTTCACCTGTGTCTCATTGTCTCCCTCTCCCTCGTGTATTTAAGCTGTGTTCCCCATTCCTCCTGTGCCAGATTGTCTTGTAGGTTTACATTAAGCGTTCCAGCTAGAATCTTCTTCGAGTGATTTCTTGTTGTGACTTTAGCTGTTCTTTATTACCTGAGTTTTTGCCTGTTGGACCTCTGTACCTTAGCCTTAGATTCCTGAATTCCTGGTTTTGACCCTGCATTTGTTTAAACATCCTCTCAGCCTGCCTGATCCCTGACTCCTCCATTTGTGTCCACCTGATTTGTACGTGATACACGTTCCTGTAAACAATCTAGACCAGGGAGAGAAGTCAGAGAAGAAGTTACCTTCTTCTACGCGCACCTAGCTGAGCCACCTGCGCTGCACTTGATCCTCACATGGATCTTTCATCTGTTCCTGAGCCTGTGCTCTTTGTTATTTATGATGTGGGTCGTGTGTAACCTTATTATTGCAATTTAATTCAAATTACTGGGGTTCTGATTTTATCTCCATAACCACTGTGCTATGATGACGAGGTTGTGTTAGATCCATTTAAAGTAGCTGCAATTTTTAATGCGAATAAAAACATTATATTTCCCCCAACTTATCTGCTTTCTGCCTCTGATCCTGAGCCTGTCATCCATCCACTTTGCTCTTAAAAGTGGGAGCATGTGCTTAACTTTGCTGCATTATATTGAGAATGTTGCAGTGTTTCAGTTTGATTCAAATGCGAGGGTGCATTGACGTGATTATTTTGTTATATGTGTGTTCTGGTCATTTGAGCATGATTAAACATGCCGCCTTGGTTCAGTATATGTTCCCCCCCTAATATGTCTATGAAAAAGGAGGGGTGCGTCAACCCAGCTGGGACAGAGATGGGGGTGTGCAGCCAAAAAAGTTTGGGAACTGCTGATCTAGACCACCTAGTTCTGTTGTTTCTCACAGGAAACTCCCGTAATTTGCCCATTTTAGTGAGATAACCATCAAATGCATTTTGTAGATGTTCTGGAAACCTAGGTAACACCAGACGAACAGAGTCCACACACTACTTACAACTCATCCGTCACACAACCTTAAAAGCAAGCGCCGCTATCCACGGACGATGCTCCAAGTAAAAGCCTCAAGTGCACAGGGAAATTTAAGCTGACCGTTCATTCATTCATTTTCTGTCACTGGGCGAGAGGCGGGGTACACCCTGGACAGGTCTCCAGTCTATCGCAGGGCTAACACAGAGAGACAGACAACAGTCACACCTACAGCCAGTTTAGAATCACCAGTGAACCTAACGAGCATGTCTTTGGACGGTGGGAGGAAGCTGGAGAACCTGGAGAGAACCCATGCCGACACAGGGAGAACATGGAAACTCCACACTGAAAAGGCCCCAGACGGCTGATGGATTAGAACCCAGAACCCTCTTGCTTGACGCGGACCAAAAAGTTTCAATTTATGTTTGCTAGTCCCCCAGATACATGCCATGCCTTTTGAAAACTCTGTAGGAGCCGGCGGGAAACATATCAGTCACCTAAGGTACCTATTTCACACCTCCCCTGCTTTGAAACATACTATAAATGTTGGCAGGTGTGAACCGCTGGTGTTCCTTGTTCTAGAAAAATTCACAAGCGGCATATTTTACACACAGGACGCTTAGCGTTCAAATAGACACGCCTGGGGAGCGCGTTCTATGAAATAATAACGATAGGGGGTGGAACTGGTCCAGGGAAAAAAAAAACAAGACGGCAAAGAGAGCGAATCGAGTTATTTTTCCTTGTTTTGCAGCAGTAATATGATGTTTGAAAAAATATCTCCAGCCATGCAATCATGGAGATCCCCCGAGGACGTAGCAGTCAGTCAGTCAGTCAGTCACCAGAAAGTCATGCATAGTAACAACTGGCATTTGGACGAACGGGGCCGACTGCATATCACTGGTCATGAAACGGATGAGGAAGAAATGCCTCCACATATACTGCGAAGGGCCCGCAGAGAGCAATTCAATTTACCGAAACCTGCAACTTTGAATGAGTAAGCATGAAGGACAAAAGAACGTAACAAAACACTGGGGCCGGCTGACACTTAAATACAATTTCTGACCACAAAGCGCGTGCTTGACATTGCTTTTAAAAAACCCTCTCTGTAGCCCGTGGCGCCGAAGCTGTCGCCTTTTCAGGTGGCTTTTGGTTCCAGATAACTAGACCTGTGAGTGCACTGTGGACCCTTCTCTAGCTTACTGTGGTGTGAAATTGCATACGCAACCTTGAAATGATTCCCACAATAGCAGATGGTCTTAGCAATGGAGAAAAATACGTTTTGCTCGCCTGTCTGAAGGAGGAAGGCGACGATAAATGAAAGCTTGATTAGAAAACGACACCTGGGGGGGGAGAGGGGGTCGTGAGAGGTGACAGAATCGGGATTGAGACAAATAAAATCCATCTTTAGTTATATTAATTACAAAAGCGTGAGGATTTCTTTATTCAGACTGATCTTCAAAAGTGTGAACTGACATCAGGAGACATATTTGTGCCTATAAACAAACAGTAGAAGATTTTAAAGTGTGCCTCAAAGTCAGTAAGGACCCTGTGTATTGCAAAATTCTGATACTGTGCACAGCCTCAAGGAAAACGTCCTCCTGCAAATGCAAATTACAGCACAAGCGGTTTTCTGACATGCCTATTATCCCTCACAGTGCACTCTAAATAAGGGAATCAGCTATGAGCTTGAAAAAAACAAAAACAAACCAAAAGTCCAGAGAAAAGATGCTGAATCATAAAATAAAAGCTATGTAAATGGACTGGTACTATAAAACTGTTTGTTTGGTGGCCGTGGCAATGATTTATGAGGCAAATTCGGATGGAACCATTTTCTCATTAGAGAGGAAAACATTGAACCAACCTCCTCTCTTACAGCTTAGTGAACTAAATGCTCGGTGATTGATGCTGCTCATCCGGGCTCCCGATCTAAATTGCAGATGATGTCAGAGCGCACGTTGGGCGGAGGGGGGGGGGGGGGGGGGGGGGGGGGGGGGGGCCCGTCTCGGCGGCGCTCTTTTATATTCAACCAACACGGGCGGATAACGAATTACTTTTAGGGGGGTCGATATGTCCGCATCACTTATACTTGTTGATTTAGTGTCATCTGCTATTTAATCACCGCAAACATTCAGCGCAGATAGACTTTAAATGGACAAGCACTAACTGTTGCTTCCCATTAATCTCCCCTTCCCTTCTGCCTTCGGATCTTGTCATCCCTCCTCGTATAACCTCCTCGTTCTCCTCGCCTGTTCCCGTCGCGGCGTCGCACTACAAGGGGCCCGATCAAGCCCGTTCGTTTTCCGCCGCGGGGAACAAGGAGACTCGACCGACACGTGGACGGCCGCCGAGCACAGTCATCATTTGTGCAAGTAAATCAGATTTGCATGCGTCCTCTACTAAAGGGGATTTCATTTTCTGAGTTGTATCAAGCAATAGACAAAATGGACAATAATGTGATTACAAAGCTCCCAACATCTTTAAATCTTTCATTTGAAAGGATCTGCATCAATACCTCCAAAAAAAAAAAGAAAAAAAGAAAAAGACTCGAGATTGGCGGCATGTGCAGTAAGTCCTACCTGATGAGCATTTACTAATGCAACGCAAGGGCTTTTAATATCCTTGACCTCTCGCAATCTTTGCATTGCAAGTCTGGTATGATTGAGGTTAGGGAAAGATGGTGGCCAAGGTGAATGTTAATTGAATGCAGACACTGTTTCCCATCATTAGCAGTTGGACATGTGTCATCTTCAAGGTGTGGAGTTTCCAGTACAGGTGAGATTTGTTGGGAATTTTGCAACTGTGGTTTGCTTAGAAGTGTAACGTGTCTCACAAAGCACCAACTTTATCATTTTACAATCAGGCATAACATTATGACCTAATTCCTAATATTGTGTAGGTCTCCCTTGTGCCTTCAGATCAGTTGTGACTCATCAGAGAATGGACATGGGTCTTCTGAGGGTGTCCTGTGGTGTCTGGCAACACAATGTTGTTAATGGGGGTCTTTGAGGGGAGGGGCCTCTGTGGATCATCCCACAGATACTTGATCAGTTTGGGATCTAGTGCATTTGGAGGCCAGGTCAACACCTTGTGCTGTTCTTCACGGTTTTTTGAGTTGTTCCTAAACTGTTTTTGTGTGCATCCTTCTGGGGATGGCTGCTGTCTGGTCTGGTCTAGGTGGGTGCTACATGTCTAAGTAACATCCACACCAATGAATGCCGGGTCCAAAAGTTTCCCAGCAGAACATCGAATTGTCACAAGATGGTCAATGTTATTCACTTCTCCTGTCAGTGGTTTCCGCCTGATCGGTGTAATACGATGCATCATCTCGTTTTATAAGGGATAAGGGACAAAAATGAACCACATACACATTCAAACGAAAGCCTCGGAGGCATAACCAAAAAGAAGTAAGCTGCTTATTCTTTTATTGCATGTAAGTAGCATGGAGGGATGATGCAAGTCGGTGAAGGTTCCCCGCTCTCAGAATTTATTGAAATTACATCGTAACAGTACGACTCACCGTCACTGACAGCTTCATTATACCCATTTCTCCCCGTGCGACGCGTAAATATCTCTAAAGGCGCTTTGAAAGGGGTCTCAATCATTCGGGCCTTTGTGCATTCTGCAGATGCGAAAAGGGATTTCACAAAGCCTTTTGTGACAGGGGTGTAGCTGCACAAAATCACCTAAAAATGCAGCATTATGTGGGAATGGAGATTACTGGAGTTTGAAAATGAAAACTGGAATAACGCCAAAATTTGACTTATCAGCTTTTTGAGTTATGACGGTCACAGTGACCCGCGAATTCTGATCAGATCATCGGTGAGTCCAAGTGAACGTTTGAGCCAAATTTTAAGAAATTCCCGCAAAGCATATCTGAGTTAACGTTTATACAAGTATGTCTGAATAAGTATGTTGTTAATTCGCAATGACCTTGACCTTTGAACACCAAAGACCAAGTGGGCAAATTTGAAAATGTAGAGAAATCTTGGTGTACCAGAAGTTTCACGTGACAAGAGTTGGAAAGACAAGAACTTACCTTGTGCTAGTCTAGCGTAGCCAGAGTCTTGTATTTGGATTTCATTATGGGGCAACCAATACAGAGAAACATGCAACTGGACAGTCAGACGACCAATCAGAGCCATTCTGTTGTAAACAAATTCAACTCCACAGCGTTTAAATGACACGTATGACCAGTACACTGCCGTTACTCTTCCATCCATCACAGCACAATTCCCAATGGAGCAACATCAGATCACTTTTCCACATTTTTCCAACATTTTGTGGGGGTAAATTTTGAAGAAACTCCCTCAAGCTCCAAGCTATGGATGGCTACACAATGTCATGGTTCTGCGTTTTGATTTCCTGTGTTCATGTGTTTTGAGCTTTGTTCATGTTTCCTGTTTTATTTTGTTTTGTCAAGTTTTTCCCTTGTTTCCTGTCTTGCCTTCTTCCTGTCCTGTGATTTCCCACCTGTGTAATTGTCTGCCCCGCCCTGATTGTTTTCACCTGTGTCTCCTCTGTGTATATATAGTCCTGCCTTTCCCTTTGTCCTCTGTCGTGTCATGCTGTTTTTCCTCTGTTCCTCTGTGTTTTCGAGCTCTAGTCTTGTCCTGTAATGTTCTTGTCTTTTTCAGAAGGTTTTGATTTTTTTGTTTTTGAATCTCCTGCCTTATGCAGCGCCTTGTGTTACTTTTGGTTCGTGATGGTGAGATGAAGCCTCATGAGGCATCGAACCACTTGAACCAACTGGTTCGAGAAAGGGTTCATCTCTCGAAGCTTCACGTGCACACGAAACCGCCTACTGGCCAGATGTGTAATAAAATGTTTTTTGAATGTATTCTGTGTGTGTAACTTTTCCCAAAATGGTAGTATCATATGATATGGCAGGTTGTATAATGTTTTTCTGTCACTTTAGGCAAATGGCATGGGCTTAAGCAGGCAGAGGAAAGAGAAAGTGCTTGTGGAACTAGGAAGAGGGCACTGAATATGTCTCTTCCAAGCTGGCTCCATCCTCTTACCTATCTTTTTCTCCTCACTTTCCTTAATCTTCAAACCATATCTCTCTCTCTAAACTCTCCAAACTATCTCCAAACAATATAAACGTTATCCAAACTCTGAATTGGCTGCAACTCTCTATCAAAACCCCCGAGGGGTTTATTGCTGTCAAACCTTGTGGCAAAATCATTGCAAAATCCGAACCACTTTCTGAAGCAGTCACGTGGTACAGCCGGGCAGAGAGGCTTCGGACGTCATTATTTTCGGCTCCTGCCCTAAATGAAGCAAGCCTCGATACGCGCTTCACGGAAATGCCCCCTCCATTACTCGACACAGGCTTCGAAGCCTCAGCACGTCTCGTAACATCACTACTTTTGGTTTAAGTTCATTTTTTGCCTACTCCTGCCTCATCGCCTGGTATCCAGCGTTTGGGTCCTACCTCACCTGGAAAACCTTGACACGCAACCTGAAAATATAACACGTAATATCTTAGTAACCTTTTGGCTGGTTTGGTTGCATTGTGGGAAATGCAAAGGGCTGGATTTTGGTAAAGGAAGAATATATAGACCAAAAATGCACAATGGTATTTATACGTAGGGCTGCATTGATATCGATGGATTTTTAAATGGTGAACCAGTAGGTGGAGGTGGAAGATCAGAAAACCCTCATGAATGCGTTTTTTAAAAAAAAAAAATTTTTACATGCAAGTCCCTTTGGTCCAGAACAAAAGCCTGTTGCAATACTTATTAGTCAATATTTCTCCGTGCAAAAACTTGCAGAAACTGTTCACGCCCCTGTACAGTACATGTGCATGTAATGTCTGGTTCTGACTCATCATTATTTATTCCTTTCACTTCTCCAGGCTGTCTGGCGCTCCTTCCAGTGCACTTGGTCGTGTTTGTGCATGTGTTTGTGTGCACGCTGTTAGGACAGGTCAGATGTAATGATCATTAGCGTAGGGGAAAATAAAAAAAAAGGTATCGCTTGGGAAAGAGCCTCCACAGAGCTCTATTTATAGCAGACCTGGTCTGGAGGCATGAAGCCCCCAGGGAGAAAAAAAACAAAGTCATAGATCAGCCTGAGGGGAAGTAATTAGGACAGATATTTAAACTGAATAATGCAGGCTTGTTGAAATATTGAAACCACCTAAAGTTTATTAATTAAGTGCTAATCTGGTGAGCAGGCTTGTTTCATGTCTCCCTTTTATTCCGTGCCGGCTGAATTATTCAGGGACACGAAGGCATACAGGACAGATAACACTCTGGCGTACATGTCATCAGCTCTCTGGTTAGGAGATTATTAAAAGCACCCCGGTACTTGTGCGTCAGCAATCTTCTACTGCGGTTGATATGGTTCTGTAATACCCACCGTAGTGAGTCAGTCACACTACAGTAGTCTAGCAAGGTCACTTTGAAGTTGCGGCGGTGCACAGTCTGTGTGCATTTGTTAGAGGAGTTTTAAAAAGGGATTCAATTACATGTGGCCAGTCAGGCATGTGTGCTGGAACATACAAAGAGCTACAGAGACACACTTAAAGTCACATTTAACTCGGCGAATACACCGTACTGTACGCGCCGGGGTCAAATAAACAGTTCCACTTCAGTAGTATTTGGTAAACAAATACCACGCAGAATTTAGTCTTTTTTTATTTTTTATTTTTTTTTGCCGCCTGACACAGTCGAGGCCAAGGTTACATCGCAAACTTGCCCCCTAATCCCTCCTCTGTTTTTCTATTTCTTCTCTCACTCATCTTATCTCTCCTCTCTCCCGCTCGCTCCCTCTCCCACTTTCTCATTTCGCTCTCTCCTCCTCGTCCTTCTTTTGTTCATGCCTCTCGAGTTTCACAGATGGAGTGACTTGAGGCGATGGCAGTTATGCAAAACACGGTTCAAATGAATGCAGGGCTCCCACAATGAAAACGGCATAAAAGGCACGCAGGCAAACACGCAGCCCGACCTTTTGTGGCATGAAAATTTTTGTGGTGGAGGCAGTAAAGTGCATTTAAGATTCCATTATTATAAAAGCAGGGAGGTATTTTTATTTTTTTTCTCCCTCCTTGCTAGAATTAAATCTTTGTTCACCAAAAGCAGGTAAAACAAATTTAGAAAAGAAAAGAAAGCTCAGCAAATGAAACAATGTCCATCGCATGTTGCGCGGAGGAAAGATATTGATTTATATTATATTATAATTTATATTTACATTATAATTCCAGTACTTGCTTTTCATGGAAATTGAGACATGGTACAAATAATAACTTCACATTAAACATGAGTCTCTGCATGTCTGTCATTTGTTATACTTGCAGCAAACTGGGTTGTATTTTGACCACATCTAGCATCTAGTACTGAACTGCCACAAAAGCCTGCTAGATATCCAGCGTGCAGGGTCAGGTATGGACCAAATGCACCGACGTCCTAAATGATACATCTTATCCACAAAGCCAGAAAACGTTTTTTGATCTTATTTGCGATTTTCCTAAAATTACTGGACACATTTCGTGGCAGCTGAGGCATGAGTAACAGTTCTTGGTTACACGGTTGTGTTCAGGTACTTGTTTTAGCCAAGAAAAATCAATGTACCCTGGTCCTTAATGTCAAAGATTGTAGTTTTGTATACCCAGCATCCACCCTAACCTCCTCCCTCTGTGTGAAGTGAGTATAGACTTGAAAATCTGGCAAGCAATTACTTAATTTTTAAAAATTATTTTGCAAAACAAATTCTGGTATGAGTAGTATTACAGTTGTGCTCTGAAGTTTACATGCCCTGGCAGAATTTGTAAAAAGGTGGGGGCTCTGGAGCCTATCCCAGCTGTCACTGGGCAAGAGGCGGGGTACACCGTGGACAGGTCTCCAGTCTATCACAGGGCTAACACAGAGAGACAGACAACCATTCACACTCACACCTACGGCCAATTTAGAATCACCAATGAACCTAACCAGCATGTCTTTGGACGGTGGGAGAAAGCTGGAGAACCTGGAGAGAACCCATGCAGACACAGGGAGAACATGCAAACTCCCTACAATTTTAGAATCAATCACAGTTTATTGTCTTTTGTAATAGTTGTGGATAAGGCACTTATTTTTTTAGATGGTATGTACAAAGCTACCAATTCTTCTTGGCGAAAAGCTTGCAGGTCCTGTGAATTCTTGGGTTGTCTTGCATCACCTCCCCGATTGAGATATTGATTTGAGGAGACTGTGATGGCCGCTCCAGAACCTTCACTTTTTTTCTGCTGCAGCCAAAGACGGGTCGACTCGTCCTCGTTCATGCGAGCACTGTCACACTGGAAAGTCCAAGTGAGTCCCAGTCCTAGAATCCAGCAGTTAGGGCACAGGTGTCAAACTGATCCGTGAAAGGGCCGCTGTGGCTGCAGGTTTTCATTCCAACCATGCAGCAGCACACCTGACTTGGCTCAATCAATCAACTGAACTGCCTTCACGCAGTCATTTCAGGTGTCCTCTTGCTTGATCGGAACAAAAACTTGCCAGCCACACCCACTGCATGGGTGCTGCATGGTTGGAATGAAAACCTGCAGCCACAGCGGCCCTTTCACGGATCAGTTTGACGCCCCTGAGTTAGGGGTTTGTCAAGAGCCCAAAGACTCACTGACATTTTTACACCGACACTAATTACATGCAAATAGGTGTAGAGAAGTGTGGACGGTTACTCTGAATAGCCGTTTAAACCAGTTTGGGTCGACTTGTGTCCACATCATCGGCCCAAAACTTAACCAAGGTAGCCATGTCTGCTTTGGGTCAGGGCCTTTTGGGTGGTTCAACTTGTTATTATGATTTAAAAAGAACAGATAGAATTGCATGAGCACTAACCCTGAATGAAAGAAAGGTTTTTGCATGCTTATTGCAGCTTTGCAACTATCTCAATGTGACTGACATAAGGCTTGCCAGCATTTGCAATGTCGTACAAGTGAAATTATGGTGTAAAACCATTTGTTTCAAAAGTTCTTGAACATTTGAAACCTTGACTTGACCCTGACATACAAGTGGGCGAATTTGTTGTGTAATTATCAATGCAGCCTCCCCTGAAGGAGTACTGTCTAAAAAAGAAAGCGTAGGAACCTGGAGCCTTAGACACTGTTGCGAGGCATACTTTGGCCTTTCGGGCGTATTGAAGATCCCTTCTCCTTGGAGTACATCCTGCACAGGCATTGATTCCAATCCATTCCGTGAGCGGAAGTCAACAACTTAGCCCTACCTACGATAAAAGACACTAATCAAATAATTTGGGAAATTTCTGTCAGCACTTTCCTGACATGAAAATCATTTTTTCTTTTTTGACCGCAGCTTGGACTAAAGGGTTCTGATCTGAATAATGCTTAGTCAGTAATTGCAGTCTCTTGATTGTCGGGCTTTTATGTCGCTCGGCCTGGACGACTGTACATCGCTTAACATTATCCCCCAGGTGCGGGATCAATCAATACAGCCGGACCTGTCCGTTAGAAAAATGCAGATATGTTGAGAATCGATACTCCTGTGTCATCACAGGTTGAGATATGACACCGTGGCAGCTCTCCCGGGAATGAAACCAGACAACGTGTTGAATCTCAATGGATTCTTCCCATCACTTCTTTAAACCTACTGTTGTTTCTGAAACTGTCTACTGTTGGAATTCTAAATGTGTCTGTGATATGTGCCAGAATCGGCAAAAAAACAGCTGTCTAAAGTTAGAATAGGACGTCCACTATATCATATATTACACATTTATGTGCCTTCACTCTCCTCAGCTTCAGACTTGCAGTGTATTCTTTAATGAAATTCTTGAAACTGTGCCCTGCCTCACCCCCCCGCGCTGTTAACGAGTGTGTCCCTTCTCTAGAAATCTCCTGTCAAAGTCACCTGCCTCCTGGCATAAGCCCGAACTTGTTCTCTGTCTGAATTGAGCCTGAATGTGTCTTCTCTGCCTGAGCCCGAACTGGCCTTTTGTCTAAGCCTGTCCAACCGGCTGTCTGGCCGAGCCTCAACCCGACTCTCAGCTCAGCCTCTGACAAAGATACAGGACTGAGACAGAATCTGTGTCTTGAGATAAGCTTGAACGATTCCCGACTCTGCTTCTCTTTCTGAACCCAGATACGTCGGTGTGAAATTAATATGTTGCATCTCAGTCTGGGCCTGAACTCGAAACCCCTCTTAGGCTGAATTTGTTTCCACCTCCCAGTCTCAGCCTTAGCGCATCCTTACCTTTGTTCTTGCTTCTGTTTTTTTTTTTTTGCCTCAGCTTCAGTTTAAGCCTGAATCTGCTCCCATGTGTGTTTGAGCTATACTTGAATACAACGATGCGCCTGGTTTTGGGCCTAAAGCTGCCTCTGTGTCTGAACCGGAAGATGTGTAGTAGTAAATGCGGTACCCTTCCTGCCTGCACCCATCATCCTGAGGGAGCCTGAATCTGTTCCTGCCTCTCAGCCGGAGTCTTTACCATTTCATCCTGAGCCTGAATCCGTCTCATCTGAACTCGCGGCTGTTTTCTGCCTCAGCTGTACCTGCAAACGCCGTGCTTCTCGACCTCAGCTTGAACCCGTTTGAGAATCAGGCTCAGAGTGGGAAGCAGATGCAAACGGAAAATCTCAGCTTGTGTCTGCTCCAAGACGAAAAATATCCGTTTGGTAAACCTTTATTTCGACACACCTGCAATGAAGCAAACACACAAAGGCTGATTGTAAGCAATGATGGTTCATTTTAATACCATCTATAAGCTAACAGGCTGGAGTCCTTGCTCAGATGGGCTCTTAACCCAGTGTCATGACCTGTTTCGTAAGCCATGACAAAAAAATGGTTAAACATAAAGGTTAACAACTTCATTTAAATAATAAGTCAGCAACCAACTCATAAGAGTGAAAGGAGATTTGAGTGGGAGTAATCAGTGTGTCTGTAGTGTGTGTATTGTTGGAAGGTGTGGAAATAAACTGGGCTGAAGCCAACTGACCAAAATCGCAACGCCAGCAGGATCGAGGTTGAGAGGCAAGAGAGACCGTGAGGGCTGCGCTACCCAGATCTTAAAGGATCAGGGAGACTGACCAGGTGCTCCCGGTTACCCAAATTGAGTCCCGCCCACTAAGGTACCTGCATAAAACACACAAGCAACAAAACAAGGGGGGAAAACACAGAACAGGCCCTACAGCGGCAGCAGCCGGCCGTCACAGGAACCTAGTGTCCAGCGAGTAGCAATTGCAAGAAAATCAGCTGCACAGCTACGAGTGGCACTGCTTAATCTGTAACTCTTGAAATTTCCCAGCCCTTGACCCCAGAGGAGTAAACTCAAAAATAGGACCACGGCCTGCAGACTGGCCCTAATTTCAAATATAGCCTGCATTCCTCTGCGCTGTCAGAGTGCCGGTATGAAAAGGACATGCGGAGAGCGTGTAATTCTCCCCATCCTCAGACACGCCTCCTGGTTTTCCCTCCGACTATAATTTCAGATCACCGAGGTTGGAGGAGAAGCTGTCAGGTAAGGGCCGGTTCCCCCCAGGCACGTCTCTGCTCGAAAACGAGCAGACTGAGCCTCGTTGTCGCATCGTGCAGGCTCCAGACTTTCTCTTTCAGGTTCACCCCGCGCTTAAACGTGTTTCGCTTCGAATTGACCGGCGGTGGTTGAGGGTCGATACCTTTTTCTGTTTCTTTTTTAAGTCCCAGCTGTGGTTTTTCTCCAGCACAACTCATACGACGCTTCAGTGGACACATCTGCGCACAACATCAGCGCGAGGCTCGACACAAGCGTCCGCTGTCGAGTGTCGCTCCGTGTGTATCATGTGAAGAAAAGGACAGAAGGAAATTGTCACTCCTTGCATTCGAGGTCAATATCGCACAAAGATGCACACATAGAAGTACCTTGCGTTCTCTGCATCTGAGCACAAATAGATTGCACGCCAACCTGCAAAATGCAAGTGATAATAAAACAAGACCTGACAAAGATTTTAAGCAGATGCAAATTGAACGCAGGGGTTAAGGTTCTTTTAAAAAGCAAGCTTGAAGAAAATTGCAATAATCGTCTGCTTGGAAACAATTACTGCCTCAAACATGGCTCTTAATTAGCTTGATTGCATTTGTTGTTGATAACATCACACTGGGCTTGTAACCTGCTGCTGTTTCCCTCAGATGCACATCACGGCGTATCTTTCCTCCCGCCCTGTATTATTATTAGTATTTTGTTGTTTTTTTCTTGGCTGCGTCCTGCGTATGACAAGGTGCCAAGTGCTCGCAATAAAAAAAAAAAGAAAAACACAAGCGTACCTGTCAAAGTGTTCTGTTTGAGTAAGTCCCATCGCTAAAAGGTTGTTTATTTTCCATAAGGCCAGAATAACAGCTGCTTAGTTTGGTATTAGAAAATGTGAAATGAAGGAGAGGGAGGTAATAAAAGGCGTCCTGTTGTTCATAAAGGTGTAAAGAGAGCGGGCCGGCGGCTCGGTGCCAGGTCTCGATCTTTTTTTTTTTTTCATTTTTCACAAAGTCTCCTGCTGGGCGGCAATAAGGGACATGACAGAGGACCGGTCAAGATCAAAAATCAAACGTCCACGCGGAATCCTCCGGCGGTACACAATAGAGCCGTGATCCGATGTCGAGTGGAGGATGCTGCCGTGCGGCTTTTTGATTGAAGTGAATCAGGCTTCAGTGCTGAACACAGGTGGTAGAGAAGAAAGGACAAACATCAGATGATGCCATTTCACTTTCTCTAGTATTGAGCCGCAAACACCATTAGTTCTGCAAACTGACCACAAAACAAGCAGACAACATCCATAACCTCGGGTCTGTAATATGTTGTTTCTGCTCAAATAATGCTATCACGGGCCTCCGGGAGGCTTGTAAAGGTGATTGTTATTTGGTATTTCACATACACGACAGCGGCCCCTCTCGGGGTCACGGTATTGATTTCTTTTTTTCTTTTTTCTCTTCCGACATCAGGTGCCGGCGTTTGCGAGATTTCTTTCTTCTCTCGGCTTTGTTGACAGTTCCTCTCAATTTTGGAGATCCTGCGGCCGCGGTGATATTTTCCGAATCGATCGGTTTTGATCAGAGGCAGTCTGACGGAGGCGGGCGGTTTGTCAGACGCTCCCCGCCGAGCCGGGTCTGTGTGTGTGTGTCACCGGCGCGATAAGGCGAGTCATTTAGAGGCATTACCGAATTAACCGGGTCCGATTTCTATTGTCGATGACGGCCGTGATCCCAGCAGGAAGCATGAGTTATTCCCCCTTCAAATGAATTAGTTAACCTTTCTGTTACTTAATGTAATTGTATTGTTCCTCATAATTCATATTTGTGTTCTCCGCGTTTGACTGTGCAAGAAAGTGATCCAAAAGTCATTTAATCTTCGGCCACTTAGTGTTCGACAAAACGGCGGGATCATTCATCCTCGTCGTTTCTTTCGGCTACGTTGATTATTTCATTTAATTAGGGCGGGGAAAGCGAACAAATATTTGGCTGAAGATTTAGCAGAGGCCTTTTCTTTTTTTTCTTTTAGGCTTTCCACTTGAATGATTTGCCTTAGGCATCTGCCGGCTAACGACGCCGGGAAAAGCAAACAGACAATAAAGCCGCAAATTGTAGCCGTGGATGTCAGCGGATCAGCCGAGCACTTAAACCGCAGAAATGTGGTATTTAGACGCACTCCGCTGTCACTTCTACCTAGGAATCATTTGAATGGCTGCTTACTTTTTCCCCCACATAAGACGAGCTAAACGCTAATTTGTCGTGAGTGACAAAGCCACGACTTCTCTCTCTCTCTCTCTCTCCTTTCGGTTCACCAACAACAAGTGTGACCCAATATAACAGTCTAATGGGATGGAGGCTGATGATGAAACGTTTACTGTCATCGCACGCGTTATCCGGCAAAGACAGTAAAGAGTGGGAAAGGGAAGGGGGGGAGAGACAGAGGGAAGGGGGAGAGGGAAGCCACAGACGGCTAGGACGGAGACACAGCGGGGGGGAGCCATGATGAATTTGGAAGAGGAATAAAAAGAGTGCTTATTCAGTTGAGAAAGATTTATGACCTGATGCGGGTGCGGTTGTGGACTCTTTAGTGCTTCGCCTCTCTCACGGTTTCCCCCCATCGTGGCGCTCGCTAACTCTGCAATCCTGCAATCAACATCCTGTCTCCATGTAAATGCGCATAAATGGCTCCCTACACAATGAAATTTATGGCCCAGACAACACAGCCCGGGATTTAGGTTCAAAATCGCACTCAAAGTATTGATTTACACATCAGCTCCGTTTCCGGGCACTAAATCCCAGATATTTATTCGTCCAGCTCAGTAGATATAAATATAATTACGGCAAAGTGAGTCTGCGATGCGTCATCCCTCAAGTGAAGGTGCACGCTGTACGGCGAGGCATTAATGAGCCATATTATGTTTAGAATTGATTGTCGAGATGCTTTCTGACGTGTTACTGTTCATCTTTGAGCAAGTTTTTGATTTAGAAATGGTCTGGACTGTGTATTTAGTCTGCATGAAGTCATTTGAATGTGGTCGTAATGAATGCTAGAGCTGCTACTACCTCTACTGTGGCTTCTAATGTTACTAATACACATTAGACTGATCAGCCACAACATTACGATATTGTGTAGGTCTACCTTGTGCCTCCAAAACAGTTGTGACTCATCAGAGGATGGACATGGGCCTTCTGAGGGTGTCCTGTGGTGTCTGACAACAGAATGGTGTTAGTTGGGGGGGCCTTTGAGGGGATGGGCCTCTGTGGATCATCCCACAGATACTTGATCAGTTTGGGATCTTGTGAATTTGGAGGCCAGGTCAACACCTTGTGCTGTTCTTCATGTTTTTTTGAGTTGTTCCTGCTGCATCCTGCTGGGGATGGCTGCTGCCATCAAGGAGTGCCATTGCTATGGGGTAGGGGTGCCTGGTCTGGTCTAGGTGGGTGCTACATGTCTAAGTAACATCCACACCAATGAATGCCAGGTCCAAAAGTTTCCCAGAAGAACATTGAACTGTCACAAGATGTTCCATGTTATTTACTTCTCCTGTCATAATGTTATGGCTGATCGGTCTATTTTGCTGCTGTTAGAAAAACATATACTGAACGTTGTGGGAACAATTGACCATACGTGTCTGTGTCAGGGACATGGTCCCTTTAAGAAAATGTGTTTTCTGTTAGCGACATTAGAAGTCCTTGCAGAATCGATGGGACGAAAAGAAAGATACTTTATTGTCCCAATACTTTAACACTTGGAAATATGACCTCTGAGTTTTACCCATCCATTTGTACACACACACAAAGAAGCAAGCACATTCTAAGCACTTGGCAGCTGCATGCAGAGTCCAGGGTGCTGAAGGGGCCTTGCTCAAGGGCAATTCAGCTCTGGATTTCGAGGGTCCTCGTGCATTTGTTCCTTTCAGGAACACAGAGTGACAGAAAAACAGGGGAGTCACATTTAAATGCAAGCGCGCTGTGAATAAAGTGAAGAAATCCGCAAAAACTGGACATCCAAGCTGAGGTACCTCGCAGTGTGTTAGACCTGTTACTATTACTGCTGCTGTAGCCACAACTCCACATGAGCATGTATGTATTTTAAGGTTCCACGCCACAGACCTACGATAGCTCGTCTTTATGTACTCTTCCACACTAAACCGAAACGACACGCATGCACACCGCACGTTTTAAAAGCCCATTGTACATCATTTTCTGGTAAGCACTTCACCGCATTTCGCTCGTTTAATAATTACTGCGATAACGAATGGTGTTGCTCCGCTTCTAATTATCCCCTTACCTCCACGAGTGGAAATTCTATTTGTATTAACTTTAATAATTGAGCCATTCGAGACGGGGAAACAAGTGTTTTCGGCGAATGCGGAAAGCTTTCTACCATCTGCGAACGACAAATACATGAAAACACATCAGTCTGATTGCACCCTCTCTACTACTGCATCTTAATCATGCTTAATGTGCGGCGGCAAATTATGCTGTCATGGGGATGTTTCCGGTCTGTGTGATTTTAAAAGTTCAAATACTTCAAAAAAACAAACAAAAAAACAACAGCTTTTAAATAACATCATGGCTAATTATGTTGTTCCATTTTAACATCCATACGTTACAGAACGAGACGTACACGCTGAGGGAAGTCATGTATTAATTTCCTTTATAATTAACTCATTAAACATGTGTTATAAACCGTAAGCAGCATGGAAGGACCTTGGTTGCCTTTTGTTTTGCTCCATCGGTAAAACCGCTGTACCATAAACAGCTCATTTATAATGCTGTCTGTTCACAAGGAGAGTACACACATAGCATAGTTTGTTTTTGGGCTTCCTCTGTTTGACTTCCAGAGTTTTTTTTTTTCTGTTCCATCCAGTGGGATGCTGGACTCACTCTGCACTCCCTGCTGCTGTCGGAGCGCTGTAAGCCCCCGCGAGCTATGTGGCTTTGTGAAGTTGAACCGTGGCAGTGCACTGTACTAGAGGACTTCCTTTGCATAAGTAAGAAAGTAAGAGCTTACATAAATGTTTAAAGAGCTTGACATAACAAAATAAAATCTCTCAGTAGTGGTGTAATCATGCAGAAACTTTTGGTTTTATTTGCCTAAAATTCTGAGGGTTTAAAAAACTCCCCGGCAATATCCAGTAAATAGGAGAATCAATTTATCTGCCTGTTATTGAAGAAATGGTTGGTATTCAGAAAATCTTTTATCGTGGAGTTGTTCAAATATAACTTTCATTTGTCACATTTTGGCGTGATGGTGCCGAAATGATCTTCATGGATTGTGCTTCCAGGCTCTTGTTGGGTTTAATCAAAGACTCTTTCACGGAAAAAGTGACAGAATTAGATGCTCGCCAGTGACTACGATAATATATATGATTGTCTAGACGAGGCTTATCCAGGAGAATAAGTTCAAGTTGGCTCAAGTTGTTTTTTGTTTCCTTTCTTTTTCCTAAGACTCTCATTTAGATTCGGATTCAGAAAACATTATTTGTCCCCGGGAGGGAGATGTGCAAGAACGAGACACAGTATATACCAAAAACTATGCCATAAATGTTTTCACTTTCAAAACTGTCCATGGAGGATGTGAACGTGACTGTAAGAGTAAAGTGAATAAAGTGCAAATGTAAACAGGAATTGCAGGAATTATACATTTACATGTTATTTCAGAGGTAGTATGGGTAATAAATATAATAAAAATCAACGGGAGGCAGTTGCAGAAAAAAGGCACGTGAAGGTTCTTTTGTCATGGCCTGTGTTGGACCATTACTTGTTCAAAAGTTGGCTTATCGCTCCCTTATTTAAATTTTTACTTTTGTTTTCAATCACTGTTTGGTTCGGTCAAGGTGTCTTCCTTTTGCGTCAGTCGACTTTTGTCTCACGTTGGGGGTTTCGGGCTCTGGGTTCTGACTATAAACACAACTAAACCAATTGCTCAGGGTTAGAAAGAGATCAGGTTTTGCATTTCAGTGCATTTCACGCTGTGAAACGTTACCTTTCAAGCAGAATGTCTTCCATTTGCAACAAGCTTCTCCATCATTTTCTTGGCTATCATGACTCCCGCCCCAGTCGGGACACACGCACTTACTGTATATGCATGGCTACTTTAAACAGTGGTTGTTTCAATTGACATTGGAAATTCAACCACTGCTGTCCTTTTTCTTTCTGGTAAGTTTTTTTTTCCGTGGATGGGAAAACTGCCCTTCCCCTCCCCAAGTTTATAAGAGTTCGGGCGTGTTTTAACAGAAAACTTACAGCTTTATTGAGATGAGACAAGATGTGTTACTTCGCTGTTTCCAGAAACGGGAAAATATGTGCTTCTGTTAAAAGAGCAAAAGAGAAAATGCCAGTCGATTCGTTTGATGCTGCTGTTCTTTCTCATTACTGCACTTTCAAGTATCTTGTGGCAAAAAAAAAAAAAAAAAAAAAGTATTTTCTTGAAAAGCCAGAGCAGCGAGGGTCTGTCTCAATTTTTTTGCGACGGTTATACATAAATATTAAGTGTCGACTACATTGGCCTCTGCAGTGTGAATGCAGGATAAATATGTGATGGGAGGCTTCTGCGACGGCTGTGACACTGGCTTCATGGATTATTAAATGAAACAAGTCTTCCAGACAGAGAACTGGACAACTTGAGGCAGAGTGGAATGCTAGCAAACAGTATCACACACATAAAACTCGCCTTACACAACATATATACCATAAAAATAATGAATACTCCGAGGAATACCTGTCTGCGTGTGCTTGCGTGCCCCTTGGTATTCGGCCACGTTTGCTCCAAAATCACCCATCGCAACTAAGCACCTGTTTCGCCTTCAGATTTAAGCAGCAGCAGAGAGCAGTGAGTTGAGACAAAGAGCTTCTCTCAGCTCCCATGCCAGGTATATCTTCTTCCCCTCTGGCACACTCCGCTGGCATCCGCCTTCCATCATGTTTCACTGGCATCGGAAGCAAGATTTCAGCAGGAAGTCATGCCAGGCTTAGACTTTCATTGGCTGGCCTTTGGAAGTTCCAGCAAGGAAACCATGTTAACAGAGCCCGCTCCAAAACTCTACGGAGGTATGATTTGGAGGAACGAGAGAGTGAATTACAGCTTGTGATGACCGTTCCGCCCCGTGCAAATCTGTGTACTTTTGATCAGTTCCTGTACTTTGACTGTAAATTCAGCATGACTATGTCTGTTTTAGCTAACCCAGAACGTTAGGATTTGCTTGAAATATCCTAAAGCCAGGCTTAAAAGGGCACTTTACAGTTACCTTGTGTGAATTAGCCGACTTTTTTTCTGTATGTCTGGGTCTCCAAATGAGTCGTTCTTCCAGGAACTGGTGAACCACTGGTTCTCTGAAGAACTCCAAGCTGTTTTGCCGGGTTTTGAGTCTTCGTTCCTCAGGATTCAGGGGTTTGCCACTGCTCGCTTATAATACAAACCAACTACTAGTTTTTACAGTGGCTGACTCCGATAGACAGCAAGGGTAATCATATCATGCAGAGAAAAGAAGCAACCCCACAGAGACAGCTCGAGGCTGCAGCTGCGTTAGCTTTGCGGTCAATGGGGAGCGTCCAGAAATGGAGATGCCGAGAACAAACAGCGACTGATGGTTTGAGTTGGAGGCTGTTGCCTTAGGGACCGCTGTGTATGACTTACAGGGCAAGAAAGTTTTATTCTTCATTTGAACAGGAAACTTCATGTGCTGTGTGTGAGTGACATTTTTTTTTTTAATATCTGGTCAGCGATATCTGGTCCTAACTGCAGGTTAGGGGAGCGTTTGCTAGGGCTTGTACCGACTCGTCAACTTTACTGCTGTGCCATGATGCTTTAAGCAGGAAGTCGACTAGTCGCTGATCACGTGACAATAACAACACGGACGCCTGGTAGAAGACAGGTGAAGAACCCAGTGGGTATTTGCAGCAAACTAGCAGCGGAAATACTTAACTAAAGATGAAGCCCATTCTACCGTGACATGCTGAATATGTAAGTCAGTAATGAAGTACAACAAAAGTACTGATGCAATGCACACTCATCTGAAAAGGCATCTGCTAACGATAGCAGAGGAACGATCCAAATGCTTTCAGCGGCAATCAGTTAACGACTTCACCTGCGGCAAAGGAGAGAAGGAGGCAACACATCAACTATTTGCTGGTTCATTCAAGTTATTAGACTTTTAGCTGCTATACGCGGAAAAGGCTTCAGGGATACAGTGCTTTTTTTTTTTTTTGTCCCTACTACATTATGTTATCTTACAACAAGCTGTGAAGTACCATTAAACGCTATTGATGGTGCCAATTTATATAGGATAAACATATCTGCAGCGCACAATATTGATAAGCTCTGTTGTGTTATATTAGTTGAAACTGTTGCCATGGTTGTAGAGCATTTCTTTTGTTTGTTTTTTGCCGAGCAAGAGCCACATATTAGAAGTGCCAGACTGACGGTGTTTATGGTGTTGGCGTGGGCTACGGCCGACAGTAGCCCCTGAGTTACCTTGCAGAAAGGCCTCCGTTGCTTCTCTTGTGTGAGACGCTACAGAAGGTATTCAGGTCAAGAACACATCTTGCACCACATCCCACAGCAGTGATATTTGGCCCAGATTTGGCGTGAAGCTGGCACAGGTGGCAAGGCATGTGAACCGGACATCGCCCAGATGTGGCAGAGGTGGCTCTGTCTTGACTCTGGCAGACAAGATATGGGGCCACTTGTTGAGTGTAGTATGTGGCCCAAAAAATCTAATTAGAACTCTGGGCCACATCCCATTAAACATTAGACGTTTGATGGACGTGCAGATCACATGTACAACCGTCAGTCCTTATTTTCACTAATATATATTAGTCGACTTTAAAAAAACGTTCAACCCCTAGTGTTTGCATGATTTGCGTTTCTTGTTAGTTTTCTGTTTGTTAGTTGATGTGGTGGTTCTGGTGTCCTGGTCGAACCAAGAGTTAATGTCATTTCAGACCCTTTTACGCTTTGTACACAGAACTGGTACCCCTGTGCACAGCTTTATCTGTAACTGTATCACGCACAGAGGTTTTTATGTTCGTCTTTTTTTTTCTTTTTCTTCTTTCTATCTGTCTTAATGACTTCTGCTGCGGTTGTCCAGGGTTTCATTCCATACAGATGGCTTTTAAAGTGAGCCTTTTGT
The DNA here is from genome assembly GCF_963514085.1 of Chelon labrosus. Lineage (NCBI taxonomy): Eukaryota > Metazoa > Chordata > Actinopteri > Mugiliformes > Mugilidae > Chelon > Chelon labrosus. The sequence goes on from NC_140343.1 coordinate 4,866,594, forward strand.
GGAGTGTAATGCCAGGCCTGGTTGTTTTATTGGTTGGACTTTGAAGGTTCCAGGAACTACACCCATTTGCTGGCGCTCTCTGGCCTTGACTTCCGAAGACGTAATGTGAATAAATAAGATGAAGTGCTCAGAGTGTGCTCGCATTTGTCAGAGAAGAAAAGGTGAGTATGGTTATTAAAGAGATCAACACCTTGAAAAGTATGAAAGTATGTCACGCAAATAGCTGAAAAGGAAACGGCAAGAATAAAAGCGTTTATTGATATTTATCTCATCCGTTTGATAACCTGCGTGAAGCGTAAAATCGTCTGAAAAGAGTCGACTTGGCAAAAATATAGCAAATAAAAGCAAATTCATATCTCTGCCTGCATTTTCTTTTTGTCTTTTTTATTTTTTCTGCCTTCTTTCCTCGGCAGGCAGACAGTTTGGGAATAAACATATTTATTTATTTCACTTTTTTTGACAGAACGGCAATCATGATATGCCATGAACAGGTTTCTTTACATATTAATTACGCCTACCAGCTGCTACGAGAGAGGCTCGGTGTGGATATGTAGCCCGAGTGGACTCATTAGTTTTCACACACAGATCGTATATGCCGCAGCGCAAGCTTGTGCACTCGTAAAATGCAATACGAAATTTCAGTTTCAAGTCCTGCTTTCTGGTTCCTATTTCCACCACAGCAATGCCATTGATTTTGCTGCTACGCCCACCACGGAGGAAGCAGCGATAAGATTTTTTAAGTAACTCTAATAAGTTATACAAAAATCTAGCACGTCGAGCAGAAACTTTAAATTATTCCAATTTTGGCCTCTAATTTTAACAAGGCAGGTGTGGAAAAATACACTTTAGTTTGCAAAAAAAGCAAAACAATTGCAATCCTGTAGTCGAGATTAACTCCTCACTGAAATTTTTTATATTTGGAGCAGCAGGCAGCTGGCAGGGCGTGGGCTTCACTAACACAATAAAGGTTGCTTGAATTTCATTAGGAATTTCAATGCAGTGATATCTGTACACATCTTAATCAGTTGGGTGTCACTGGGTTTACAGTTATATAAACGCCGCAGATGTGATTATCCAGCAGCGCGGACAACTTTGTAATTCAAGTAAAATCAATGAATAAAACACTTTTCCTGGTTAACTTGGGTAACAAGCAAGCAACACCAACACCACTGACTGTATTATAAACCTTATCTCAGCCACTACTTAATGGTAGGGCCATTTATAGTCTGTAGAGGATGAGTCCAACCAAATGTTTTGATCCTTTGACTTTGGCTTTTGTGGTTTTTATTGAAAGGCCTTGCCACGGGATTTGATGCCCAAATTCATGCTCCCTTCAGGATGAATTTTAATCACTCTGATGAAGCTTTACTTTTAATCTAGCACCTTTGTCAGGTCAGAATTCCCTGCAGGACATTTTTTTTTTTTTGCTTTTAAATCCCATTTTATTTAAGCAGTCACTCTGAGCATATTAGGATGTCAACATGTTCCAACGACTATATATTCTTGATTCTTGAAGCACTGCTCTACAGAATTAATGAACTGCTGCTACTGCTTAACTAGAACTATGGGTTGAGGGGAGGGGCCTCTGTGGATCATCCCACAGATACTTGATCAGTTTGGGACCTAGTGAATGTGGAGGCCAGGTCAACACCTTGTGCTGTTCTTCATGTTTTTTTAGTTATTTTTTTAGTTATTATGTGTGTGCTAGGGCTAATATGTGGTGAAAGTCGAGTCGACATCAACTAGTCGATGACGACACAAATAATAACATAGTAGAAAATAACAGAAAATAACTTTGCAGCAGTAAAATCTATACCATCAGTCTGACACTTCTAATATGCGTCTCTCTCTCTCTCTCTCTACAACCACAGCAGCAATGTCAACTAATAGAACACAACAGAACTGAACATAAACACTTGATCTTATCAATACTGTGCGCTGTAGATAGCTCGTATCAGCACTGTCAATAGCATTTAATAGTACTCAACAGCGTGTTAAGAATAAGAAAACCTTTAATAGTCCCACAATGAGGAAATTGCAGTTTGCAACAGCATACAGAAATGACAGAGATAGAATAGATAATAGACATATTGCACATATTAGGAGTGCTCGCCATGGAGCCTAACAGCAGCAGGAAGGAAAGACGTTCTGTATCTTTCCTTCACACATCGAGGGTGAAGCAGTCTGCCACTGAAGCTGCTCCTCAGTCCCTTCAGGTCACCATGGAGGGGGGCGGGACTCATCGTCCAGCATGGAGGACAGTTTAGCCAGAACTGTCCCATCACCCACCTCCCCCACCGAGTCCAGGGGTCAGCCCAGGACAGAGCTGGACTTCCTGATGATCTTATCCAGCTTCTTCCTTTCCCTCTCTGCTATGCCACTGCTCCAGACCATTCCACACAGGATGGCCGACGCCACCACAGAGCCTGCAGAGTGCGGTCAGTTCGAACGTTTTATATGGCAGCGATCTCACGTTGCCCATGGTTACAGAGAAAACAGCGCTGAAAAGTGAAGTGTCTCTTCTCTTCTCGATGTAGTTTTCCTGCTCGGGATCCATGGCGGGTCCCATGGCGGGTCCCACGAAGCATCTCCGGAGAGATCCCATGTCCGTCCCGAGGGAAAACCTCAGCGCCACGCAGGGCGATCAGCCGCTCCCTCCTGTAACCAATGCGCGCTGGCCGCTTCTCGCATTTACGCCGCCGGCTTCCTGCATAGTAACGGTCTGGATGTTGTTAAAAATATTGCTATGGCGAGGCTCCCAATAAAAAACAAAACTAAAAAAGTGCAATTCTGTCTGAAAAAAGTATATACAAAAGTAATGTCCACAAAAAGGGAAGCAAAAAGTGAATTAAATTCGGAAAAAAGAGAGATAGAGTAAGAGCTGTTGCAAGCAGCTGCCAGCTTCAACCGGCACCGCCAAAAAAAAAAAAAAAAAAAAGTCAGGATTAAAAAAAGCAGTATATCTCTGAAGCTGTTTCGTGTATAGCAGCTAAAGTTCTAATAACTTTAGACAATGAAATTCACCAGCAAATTGTTGATTAGCCTCCTTCTCTTTGTTACCGCAGGACGTTTGGTGAAGTTGTCAATGGACAGCTGCTGAGAGGACTTGGATCGTTCCTCTGCTAGCGATAGCGGATGCCTTTTCAGATGAGTAGGCATTGCGGTAGTACTTCTGTCGCATTGATTTCAGGACTGACTTACTGTACATATTCTGGGCTTCGTCTTTAGTGAAGCATTTCCACACACTTGATGAACCGCTGTTAGTTTGCTGCAACGACCCACTGGGTTCTTCACCTGACTTCTCCGAGGCGTCCGTGTTGTTACTGTCACGTGATCGGCGGCTAGTCGACTTCCTGCTTAAAGCGTCATGGCACTGCGGTAAAATCGACTAGTCGGTACCCCAGGGGGTGCCTGCTCTGGTCTAGGTGGGTGCTACATGTCTAAGTAACATCCACACCAATGAATGCCAGGTCCAGAAGTTTCCCAGCAGAACATTGAATTGTCACAAGATGGTCAATGTTGTTTACTTCTCCTGTCAGAATAATCACAATAACAGAACAAGTTTATGCTCTGCAATAAACAGCAAAAGAGGCCATATAGTGCATATATGCACTTGTTCATGAATGTGATTTTGTACTGAACGCATAAATGCATGACTGAGACGATTCAATGTAATGTCTTTTCTTTTTAATGGACGTCTCTGTGCGTAAAATTCGACCAACAGCCTTTTTACAGAAGTTTTTACACCAACAGAGAATGGACTTCCCTGCATGCTCCAACAACAACAACATTCCAGGAGCTGAGTTATGTTTCTAACACATCTTTCGAGCAGCAGGCAGCAACTCTACACCACACAGGGATCAAATGAAGTCTGAGGCCAGTTTGGTCAAGTCCATAGTAACACCTACCGAGAATGTTTTTTTGTTTTTTGGTGTGGGAGGAAATTAGAGCAACTTGAGAAAGCCCACACTGAAGAAAGTATGCAGTTGCTGTGATCTTAGGACCTTTGTTTGTGGTGAGCCAACGGCCTAAACCAACGAGCCAACATATTGGCTAAGAGTAAACAAATACAGAAAAAGTACGGAGACTAAATTCCCACGAGGGTTTTGTAAGTGAATGACAAGTAAATAAATGTGCACCCTTGTCCGGATACATGTTTCACGTTCCAAAAGAAAGTGTCATTTTTCTGGATGCATGTTTAGTGCGAGCCGTGAGGCATATGTTGTATACAGCTGGTGGTACTCTAGGGGATTTGTCTCTGCCTTATGCACACCATGCTGTCTGCCCAATACAAATGAGGCAGCTGCAAGGAGCTGCAGATTCACCTCAGTGCTCAAGATCATAGCGGGGTAACAGCTCACAACAGACATGGCTGTCTCATCCATTTTTTTCCCCTTCTCCACAAATGTCATCGGTATCAGCAGGTGTCAATAGTTTTGTGGACTGCGGAAATGTCTGCGAGGCAGCTGGAGTGGGAGCGTTTATGAATATGTATTGAACGGGGATTACGGCGATTATAATGCCTCATTAATCTGGACGCATTCTTGAGCTGAGCACGTCAGAGGAGATTTAAAGATTAGCCAATGTTTCATCTGTCAATTTGAATATTTGCGGGAAAAAAAACAGGGGCCGCTTTAATGATTTCTTTATGTTTGAGGAGCTTCGCGTGTTCTCTCCACGCCCACGCCATCCTTCACTCAGGGCGACCTCCTCCCCGGGCCTATCCACGTTGTACCGTCACAAGCCAGATTTCCTCATATAACCTAATATAAACATTAGGAAGACATTTTTGGCTGTACTGGTCTTGGATTGAATGCCATTTAAACCTCTGAGTGAGAGTGCTGAATCAAATGGGTGGGACTTGGCATTCTGGTAAAAGAGAAATTTCCTTTGAGGACGAACGTTTCATTTCCAGTTCTTTAGCAAGGCACAGAGCAGCGGCGCTACGCGAACACTTTCGACTACACTCCCGAGGTAAAGCCGCGCATCAACACACATGCGCGTGCACACACACGCTGATCGCTTAATAATGTAGCCAAAAAACGCAGAGGTCTCATTGCCAGCTCCCTTGAATTGGCTCGTCATGACGGCCCGTTGGTACGGGTCCAGACTTCGTTCTAGCTTAATAACAATGTTTGTCAAAATGTTGGTAGTTTATTCCCTCGTGGCAGGGAATCAAGTGTGTGCTTTTTCAATTTGCTTCCATTTTGAGCTGATAGAACAGCTCCAAACCGATGGTTCTGATGGCTGCGCTCTGCACCCGACGCGTATCGAATGCACACAAATAAAAGAACGTTAACGGATGGAGGAAAAAAAAAAAATCATGCAAAACGGGCCGTTTAAAGAGAATAAATAAACGGTTTAGATGTTAATTGGAGACACACTGAAATTTAGCTCTCTGTTGATTTGTGAAAACACAGATGTCACGCGTTCCTCATCACACACTCCTCCTGCCTCGCTGCAGCATAGCATCACCGAAACAGTGGAGTCTGAGCGAAAAGTAATTAGCACCTTTCCCCTTATGCCTTTCCTGCCTATGCTGTGACTCGGGCCCTTTCTAATCTCCTGCAAAGCTGCTTTGATTCTGACGTGTCGCAGCTGATCTTGTGTCACCTTTGTTTGTTTTGGCACGGAGTGGCTTCGCGGCTTAATTTCAAGTCATATATATTTCATTCTGTGCATTGTATTGTGACTTCCTTCCATCCTTCCTATCTCCTATAACGCGGGAAATAAAAGTAAGAAAGAAAATGAGATTCCGACAGACGTGGCGATGTTTCTCGATAACGGCAAAACAAAACAAAAATCCTCTTTGGATCTGCGAGAAGCACCTGTTGCACGGAGGAAGTTGACATTTTTAATAGAACCTACAGAAGGCTGGTGCTTCCAGTGTCTGGCCTTCTGTATGTGTTGAGTTAACGTCCAATGAGCATGGCTTACTGCGTGCATACACTGATTGATTGTGGCAGTGTGCACCCACAGGCAACTAAGCCTAGCACAAAAATGGTCCCTGGGCAACATTTTGTGTAAAAATAATTTTCTGGAAGGTTGAGCTGCACACAAACTTTGGGATTACACGTAAAGTAGAGCCTGGAAGTGAAATAATTGGACCCACAAATTTTCTGTTGCGTGGACTAAGCTGTCACTAAGTTATCCCAGCAGCAATGTTACCCCTTTCTTTTTTTTTCTTTTTTTATTTCAACTTGCCACATCATTTACTGTGTTTAACAGTAAGATGCTTTAGTGAGTGACTCAGGGGAAACCCTGCCTCTCGCAAGCGGAAACGTGATAATCGGTAAAGAGCCGAACTTTGGGGGAACCGTGGGCCGTGTGTTCCCCTTTCGGATCAATAATGCACACCCTAAATTGAAACTCACTCGGCCCGAACTGGAGAATGAGTTTACAATCTAATGACAGTTGGGTACAAGGTTGCCTTCCAGTGGCTCAAAAGCTACATAAAAGTGAACTGAACACGACTCCTCTGCTCAGCTAATCCAGCTCTTTGTATGCGCGGAAGGTCTTCATAATGATTACACAGGGAGGTAACCACAGGAAATCAAATCACTTCTTCATGTAGCAGAGGTTGAAGTTGAGCTCAGTCGCTGCCCATGTCCTTATTTAAACTGTAATGTCGATGTATGAAGATAGCAGTTTGTCATTACACTGATCAGCCACAACATTATGACCACTGACCGGAGGAGTGAATAACATTGACCATCTTGTGACAATTCAGTGTTCTACTGGGAAACTTTTGGACCTGGCATTCATTCATGTGGATGTTACTTAGACATGTAGCACCCACCTAGACCAGACCAGGCACCCCCACCCCATAGCAATGACACTCCTTGATGGCAGCAGCCATCCCCTGCAGGATGCAGTCTGACACAGGCACACACACAAAAACGCTTTAGGAACAACTAAAAAAAAAAAACCTTGAAGAACGGCACAAGGTGTTGACCTGGCCTCCAAATTCACTAGATCCCAAACTGCTCAAGTACCTGTGGCATGATCCACAGAGGCCCCTCCCCTCAACCCATAGGACCCAAAGGCCCCAAACTAACAACATTGTGTTGATCAGACACCACAGGACACCCTCAGAAGGCCCATGTCACAACTGTTTTAGAGCTACACTACATTAGGAATGTGGTCGTAATGTTATGTTTTTAGTTTCCTTCCATTATTCAAAAATGCAGACAGTTACCGTACACATTCCTCCTCAATAACGGTTGTGATGATAAAATAAAAGGCTTATATAGAGATTTCAGTTCTCTATGTGGTTAGTCAACGAAATAACTTATTTGAAAAAAATCCATAACTGGGTTTGAATAACAAAAACTGACTGTGGGTTATTGTGACACAGAATTATTGGACTCCTTTCACTTTTAGAAGGCTGTCCAAAAGCAATCTGTGCACACATTCGAATTTTGATTACAAGAAAATATTACGAACTTACTGCCAGACAATGTCAGGTACTCTGTTTTATAAGGAGCGTGCTATAGAAATAAGCTAGAATAAAAATAAGGGAAGAAAAAAAATGAAGGTTGTTAAGGATTAGACAGTTAAAAAAAATAAATTAACATTTTATATATATATATATATATATATATATATATATATATATATATATATATAATTAATCTATTTGCTTTCCATTTTTCGCATTGTGAGAAAAGATGATGAAAAGGCCAAAAGCACCTGAACCAGAGATGTGCTAGAGGATTGGGAGGGGGAGTACAAAAGAAAAAAGTCACGAGGAAGAAGTTGCCAGAGAAAATCTAGTTGAGAAACCAATGATCCCTTTACAAATCAGCAAGGATGATGAAACATCAATTAAAAATAGACTTAACTCCAATCAAAATATAAAATATACAGCATAACAAACCCCTGGATCTGCACTGAGGCAGTGAAACACTAAGACAAGTAGAAAAACAGGATGATTTAACATAATCACCTGTGATACGGAGCTGCACTGTTGTTCACGCTCATAATATGACATCGCTGTGACATTTTTCTCCAACACATAAAACATGGACTATAGTTTCTGTAGAAACAGCTCCGATGAGGGTGATCACTTTCACAGGTCCTGGAGAGTAATTAATGTAAACATGTGAATGTGCACAGGTCATTCCACATCCTCAGACAGACACAACAGCAGTTTGGTTGACACTACTTTGCTAGCTTAATAGGCTATATATTGTAAAAGTGTTTCCGAGACCCAGGCAGTTCTTTTTTCGTTTGTTTTTGGGAGAAGGAGAGGTAAACTGTCTTAATAAAAAATGCTATACCACCTATTAAAAAACATTTATGCAGTATTATGAAATGTCTGCACATACAATAATGCGTTTTCTATCAGTCCGTCATTACCATAATGACGCAAATATGGGATTTAGCGTCAAACAGCAGTAGCCTGTGCAGCTCATCTACATGAATATTAAACAAAAGCCTGCTGAGACGTGGCATTCTATGGACACATGTTAAAGATTAAATTAAAAGTAAATTAAAAGTATCAGTAAATAAAAAATAATTTATCGTAAACAGTTGACTTTCAATCTAACTTTGCTGGCTAGCGGTTATAAAATTTAGCTAGTTTGCGTTACGTCTGGAGTCTGGGGTTTTGACCTACTCTCTTAAAATGATTGTAAATGTTCATAGTCTAGAAAATTAAGAGCACAAACACTGAATTTTAAATGGTGGCGGTAACGTAAATTTTTATTTGCGAACAGCCAAACAGCTTCACATGCTACGTGAGTTCTGTACGTTGTCCGCGCCGCGGCCGGTGTGTGAGTGGTGGGGGGTTTGGAGGAGGCGGCTTTGGAGGGGAGAGAGCAGTAGGAAAAACACAACTCACGCACAAAGTTGTTTGAGACAGGCAAAAATAGTTCCAGTTCGTTATGACACGGGCCGCCATAGTATTAAGATTGTAAGGGAAACCCTGTTGTAATCTGAGTCACTGCACATGGATTATTTTAAAGGTTTAGTTTTAGTATTAAATTGTGGATTGAGGTTATTATATAATTATTTCTCTCTGTACAGACAGGGAAGCAACAGGCCCTGATAATACCCCACCTGTTACCGAGGCACTAAGCGTCCCACACAGATCTACGAAAGACTGGCGGTCCAGCTGCGACGCCAGCTGAGGAAGGATGTAGGCGGTGCCGTACCGCAAGAGCGACAAGATCAGAGAAGAGGCCAGGACTAATTTTCATGAGTCAATCACCGGCCGACTTCTTGGCACACCTGAGGTCCCAGAGCGTTGGAAACTTTCTACAGGCTGGACTGGATAAACTGACAGGGGTGACTGCATCACTGTAGTTAGCCATGTCCCAGTGGACTCTGACTGTTATCGCGACACATTTGAAACCATATGTTTCAACCTGTATGATATCAGGAGCTGTGGACGAGTGCCTTGTTCCCTGGGTGCCTTGTGTGGCTCCAAATTTCTTGTATGAGTGTATATATATATACACCGATCAGGCATAACATTATGACCACCTTCCTAATATTGTGTAGGTCTCCCTTGTGCCTCCAAAACAGTTGCGACTCATCAGAGAATGGACATGGGCCTTCTGAGGGTGTCCCATCATGGAGTGTCATTGCTATGGGGTGGGGGTGCCTGGTCATAATGTTGTGGCTGATCGGTGCATATGCATGGCAAGTAAAACTGATTTTATCTTTTCATTTAACTTATTGTCAAGATCGTTGACAAAAATGCAACGCAGAAACAAGCATGTCAGACATGTTCCCACACACAGTCTCAACAAAGGGAGCTGCTTTAAGACGCGGCCTACGTTCATATCAGCCATAAAAGCCACGAAATCCACTGAAAGTTGAAAAGGCATATTCATATGTGGGGATACAGCAGTTTCAGTCAGAGGAAGTTGCAAATCTGAACGCTAGTACGCTCCTAGTAATCAATTTACACTGAAAGAAATGAGACACCCTCTTGAACCCCAGTATTCAGATTTCTTCACATATTCATGCAACGGAGCCAAACCTACCGTGGGCTTAGGGATACGTTTCATATCACCTTAATAATCGTATGGATATGAGGATCCCGCTTATGAGGCTTATTCCAGTTTTGATCAGATTCAGGATATAACTCGTGGAATTCAGGGATATCTGGTTATGCATATCCTCATGAATATGATAAACACAAGTTTCCAGGTTACTCATTGCTGTGTGGGTTTTGCGCTGGCACCTGTGACGTTAACAAACGCAATACCGACAATTTCCGTTGAGCTGTATTTGTATGCGACCGTGGCAACTGACCCGATTTGTTCCCAGCTTCTTGAAATCCATCCACTACAGACTTGAATAGGTCAGTGCTTTCTCCTTTGACTGCTTAACTCCTTGTGATTCCGCATCGCTCCGACAGCGAGACCCTCTCCCTCCTCACGTCGTCTGCGTTTCTGTTGCATCGCTTGGCAGAAGCCGTGCCTCCGCATGTAGGCGGCAGCATTCGCAAACCCAGATAAGATGTATGCATCTAACAGAATCCCCAGTTTCTGTCAGAGTTCTCCTGCTATCGTATCGGTGTCTCTCAAAACAGCGATAAAGGCTTATCACAGTTTTCTGAAATCGAGAAACGGTGACACGGAATACTTCAAAAGCCAGGATGCTAAACGCTTGCAGTTGCCCAGGTTGGTAAAGCTGAACTCATGATCAGATCGTCTGCGATACGTGAGATGCACACGTTTGCTTTTTTGATTTCGGATTTCTGCAAGTACCTTTGTTTTTGTTTTTGGTATTTGATACGTGTCTCATATGTCAAGTATGGCCCCATCCGGATGCAATTGAATTCAGGCCTTAAATTAAAAAAATTAATAAAAATGAATAGAGTCTCTGGGATTAAAAATATCTTCATCTATCTGTAGTGTACACCGATCAGGCATTACATTATGACTGGAGATGACAGGAGAAGTGAATAACATTGACCATCTTGTGACAATTCAGTGTCCTGCTGGGAAACTTTTGGACCTGGCATTCATTGGTGTGGATGTTACTTAGACATGTAGCACCCACCTAGACCAGACCAGGCACCCCCACCCCATAGCAATGACACTCCTTGATGACAGCAGCCATCCCCAGCAGGATGCAGCCTGACACAGGCACATGAAGAACAGCACAAGGTGTTGACCTGGCCTCCAAATTCACTCGATCCCAAACTGATCAAATATCTGTGGGATGATCCACAGAGGCCCCTCCCCTCAAGGACCCCCCTCCCCCACCCACTAACAACACCCTGTTGCCAGACACCACAGGACACCCTCAGAAGGCCCATGTCCATTCATTGATGAGTCACAACTGTTTTGGAGGCACAAGGTAGACCTACACAATATTAGGAAGGTGGTCATAATGTTATGCCTGATCAGTGTATATATAAATTTATTTATTTTTTTTTTAATTAAGCTGAATAATAATCAAATTCAGGGCTACTGCATCAAAAAAAAAGTTAATGACGCGCAAAACGACAAAGGGGAAACCAACTAAAGTGAAAGGTGTAGAGTGCGAGTGTTATAACAAGCCCTTAAAAGTTACAGAGTGCGTGACACAGTGCCGGCCTCGGGGCTATTTTCCACTCTACTACAGTCGCCTCAGACCCAGTCGATGCATTACAGTGAAGCCTGTCAGGAGCTCTCCGTGTCGGCCTGTGTGTCTCACTGCGGGGCCTTTGTTGCATGTGGCATGAGGTAGCCTCGGCGCGGCAGTCTTGAAGAGAGCGCTGAGCTCCAGGCTTACTACATTCCCTGCCTGCTCTGAAGGCCTGACAGTCCTATTAGGAGTGAACGAGGAGGAATTTGCTTTACCTTGGCAAAAGATCTCTCATCGCCCCTGACAGCTATGGCAGCTCGTCATGGCAGCTTGCTGATGAGAACGTTGCGAACCTCCTCCCCTCCCCCTCCCCGCCACCACCACCGCCGCCGCCACCAGCATCATCATCCCTCCACACCTCCTCTTTCTCCATCCTTCATTTACCGCTCTTCTCTTCTTTTTGCTTTCGACTATAAGAACAACAAAATGGAAATATAAAATACTTGCGCGTCTTGTTGAGGGGAACGAGAAAGCCGGGGTTCGCCAAGACAAAATGCGGAGCGGGGGTTGACTGACAGGAAGGAGTTGAAAAGCACACAAGGCAATTTAGAAATTTATATTCAATCTTACCCCCTTGTGGAAACCCAAACTACACTCCTGGCATCCCATTTTTCTGGCTGACACGCCATGTAAAATTGATCAATACAAACTTGTCACCTCCAGCTGAAGGGAGAGGAGCGATGGAATGGGGAGCTAACTCCGCGCACAACAATCAGTGAACCCTGCAAAGACAGTTATTGTTTACTACCTTTGCTTTCAGGCGCGTCACTGTGGATTTAAAAAGGCTTTGGAAACATAACGTGTTTCCACAGCCTCTTGTGGTGCATTTAAGTTCAGCGTCTCAAGAACGACTGATGAGGATCCCAATGACAAACCCATAATGGTTAAAAAGACACCTCGCACATCCACCCTCTCTGCTTTTGTCTCTGTTTTCCCGTTAATGACGCCACTGTACGGCTGAATCCCGAAAACTCACACAGTCACAATCACAGCCTCAAACATGAGAAGCCGGGAAGCGAAATAGCAAGAAAAAAAAAATTGAATAGGTTGCGGCCATCTGGCGGTGATGAGCAAGTGGCCCCTTCCCCTCCGCGGCCTGTCGACTGGGACCAGTGGAGACAGAAATCAGTCAGATGAAACTGATGCGGACATCAGGTGGAGGATCCACTTACAGCTCGTCTCGCCTGAGCTCCCTTTGACTGCTGGTGCACTCCGATACGCTGCCATGCCTCTGCAAGACAGTTCTATTTCTCTAGCCTCCTAAAGGTGTTCAGCAGTGACTAAACACTCCCAAATGACCTTATCAATTGTTTTATTATTTCAGCCGTGGGTGGATGGATGGGGAGGGGGGGAATTGGTGGTGGGAGACAGGGTGGCAGAGACACATTTTCAGCTCAGAGATTTCGAGAGAATCCCGCCCGCCCCGTGGGGGTTTCGGTGTTCGGTGATTATGCAAAACCCGCCGACGCGTCTCCGGCTCAAAGGGAAACGAACAAGGGATTCTTTGATCGCGCCGCTGAGGTTACCTTGATTTCAAGGTCACTCCTTATATCCATATCCCGCCTTTGTTCTTTATCATTCAAGGCTTGTAAGCACCGTCAACACTGAAGGAAATGTCAGCGCGCTCGCGGGGATGACGGAGAACAAAGTTAAAGAACAAGTCACAGCTCCAATGTTTCAGCCGTCAGATTGGTGTCGGCCATTGGACACGAAGAGGCATTGCCTCGGCCTGGCCGCTGTCTCAGAAGAGCTGACTCTCTGCGTGTTGGCCAGCGTTAGCAAAGGAGGTCAGTTGACTTTTATCACCATATCAACACATTATATCATCTACTGATCAGCCACAACATTACAACCACCTTCCTAATATAGTTTGGGTCTCCCTTCTGCCTCCAAAACAGTTGTGACTCATCAGAGAATGGACATGGGCCTGTCCTGTGGTGTCTGGTAACAGGATGTTGTTGGGGGGGGCTTTTGAGGGGAGGGGCCTCTGTGGATCATCCCACAGATACTTGATCAGTTTGGGATCTAGTGAATTTGGAGGCCAGGTCAACACCTTAAGCTGTTTTTTGAGTTGTTCCTAAAGCGTTTTTGTGTGTGCCTGTGTCAGGCTGCATCCTGCTGGGGATGGCTGCTGCCATGAAGGAGTGTCATTGCTATGGCGTGGGGGTGCCTGGTCTGGTCTAGGTGGGTGCTACATGTTATCATCCACACCAATGAATGCCAGGTCCAAAAGTTTCCCAGCTGAACACTGAATTGTCACGAGATGGTCAATGTTATTTACTTCTCCTGTCAGTGGTTTTAATGTCGTGGCTGATCGGTATATATATACTACATATATGAAATGGGACTGAGGGACCTGATGTATGTCCCGCCACGGGCCATGACCCATGCAATTGGATCGTGTTTACCGTGTACACGAGTCCCCGTGAACGGCGCACTCTTGTGTTATTTACAACCCTGTAAGTGGAAATTTCTGTTATGGCCCGAGTTCATTAGCCGTGCATCAGAGTTGCCGTGTCGTAACCACGAGCTCACGAGGTCCGTCCGAAAGCAGCGATAAATCTCTTTTACAGCAGACATTTTGACTCATCGCGGTAGAAAAAAAGGCGCAGGTGGAACCGCTAACATTTACGATTGTTCTGTTCCATTAAGCAGCCCGGGAAGCCTCCCCGGCGAGCCAATATGTTCAACATCAAACCCGGGACGTCGCTCGTCTAAATGAAATACAGCCATAATTAATGTTACTAATTACGACCGCGCTTTCACTGCTTTGACGTGCCAAAATGCCTGCTCTGGAAAAGGCAAATCGGTCTCAAAGATAAACTCGATCTTTCATCGCGCCAGCTTTCACTCTCTCTGCCGTTAGCCCGTGCTGCACGGCATCACAGCATTTCTGGGACTGGCGCATGTACTTTGCTGTTGTGGGGAAACACAAACAGCCACCTTGCCAAAAACTTGTGCTCAGCCACATGCATGCGCGCACAGGCCCATTCATCCAACAAAGACTCCAAGAGGAGCCCTTTATGATTCCAGAAACTGCATCTGCAAATCACACAAACAAACTCCGTGTACCCTGCCATTCATGCGCCGTATGAATAGACCATCACCCTTGTGCTGGGTACTGCAGTTCAAAGATAAAATGTGGAAAACGTATACAAGATTACCGGAGACTGCACAGTTTCGTGTATTTCACTCTCCACTCCTGGATAAAAAAGGTTTCTCATGGGAAACGCTGCATTGTTTTGTTTGTCAACCTTAATTTATCATGCACCAAATTTGACCTGGAGCATAAAAGATGTAAAATGACGACATTATCATCGGAAGCCTTTAGGGGTGTTTGGAAAGTGCACACCAGCTGAAAGGATATTATAAAAACATACAATATTTTATCATGGCAGGCATATAGTAATTAAGTCGGTTTAGTCATGAATACAATGAATGCATTTAATGAGGCCTATATAGATCCTTAGTGCAAATAAATTGCTGAACACTCGGATTTCGCTGCAGTGTATTTTAAGTGGAGATCGTATTATACTGCAGTAGAATCTCACTGAGTGTCTGCACCACTTTTAACCACATAGGTGCAACTATAACTCTTCAAAAAACAAGTATATTTATTCACCATTCCCACGTGTTTTCATGCATCTGGGGTTATGCACCCTTGATCGGAAGAGATCTGTCATGAATGTCGATTTGACATTTTTACATGGCCAATGACTGACCTGCAAACATTGTTTACTGCCTGGTAAAATCAAGATCTATGGCCCGTCGCTGTAACAGACAGCGGACGAAAACAAATTAATGGGACATCCATGTCCATTCCTTTTATCCGCAGTAATTGATGATCGCTGGAACGAAGTGAGAGGTTAGGGGAAGCCCGCTGCTGCTAAAAAGTCCACATCAAATATTGATGAAGAGCAGCCTGGGATGATTCAGGCCGTGTATTATTAATGATGACATTGGTAGAGTCAAACTGAGTGAAGGGCACCATCTGTGGACGGGGCACAGTTTAGAGGCGTCAGACTAAACTACTGACATTGTAAAGATGTGTAAATTCCTTGAATTTGGACGGGCTAATTGGGGAGAAAAACAAGAGTTAATGTGCGAGTTTGTGGTGTTCAAAACAAAGCCTAAAGCTGTGCAACCATGCGTGAATACGAGGGAACAGGTGGCAGCGAGAAAATCTGGAGAGATTCGGTTTTTTTTGTTTGCTTTTTTTAGGATTAATATCACCAAGTATCAAATGAAACCCATCTGATCAGGAAAACAACATGCAACTGGGCAATAACCGGTATTATTTGGGTAACATCAAATATCCCAAAATAGAAGAATATAAACGAAGCTGTAGTGTGGTTTACGGATTCACCGCAGCACACCTGTCTCGGCTCGGGCAAGACTGACCTTTCAAACTTTTTGCTTGAATTGTGTTTGCATTTCCTGATGAGCAACTTCTCACACCAAGGAAAAGAAAAAAGAAGAAAAAAAGTCCTGTCCAAGCAGCACATACTGACGGGGTGAGTACGAAACATCTAGCAGAAAGATGGGATTTACAGCTCTTTGAAATGAGTCAGATCTTTTGGATCCATTCCTTTCAAAGAGCCGTTCAAAAGACTAGCTCATTTTGATACGTATTTGTTTTTAAGATGCCAGCCTAGGGGTAACTCATTTTATCCATTTTATGGATCAGAATATCTATTGGTGGGATATCTGAGTTTGAATTATTCTGAAATACTGATTCTAGATAGATCCAACCGTGGGAAATTTGGTAAAGATATTAAAAGGGAGCTATGCTAACCGCCATACCACCAATGCTATAATATTCTGGCAAATATTAGCGTTTTTATGTTTTTGTATTGTGCAACCAGATGCTGCTGCGTTCTCTTTTTGCTCATTTTGTCTTTTTGAGTCGCCAGCCACTCACTTCAAATGAAGCGTGTCTTCCCCCTTCTTGAGGCCGCTGCGTATTCACGTGAAAGGTTTAGGGTAGTGCACACAGGAAAACACTAGCAGCCAATGGGAGGGACTGTTAAAGCTGACTGAGATATGAAGCAGAGTTTGCCAAACGTTCACCATGAGGAAACACCATCCACAACTTTGGTTTCTACCACCAAATTCATCATGCTAATAGCGGGCCCAGATAGACCAGCGGTATGGTTTTCTTTTAAAACACAGAGTGTTGTTTGCAAGAAGAGCTTGCTCTGACCACACGCCAGCAGTGTTTTTGTCTTCTGCTTTTTCACTCTGATTAATTTGGGGCCTGGAACATCCACTAGCGACCAACTGTCAGCCAAAAAAAGCGATGGCCGACAAGCAAATCGTTTTATAGGCGGACGGGTCTTAGGGGTCGTTCAGGAGTTGTCACTAGAGATCCCGTCCACAGTTTAAGTTCACACAGGTCACAGTGGGCCCAAATATCTGCCAGTTCTGCTGCCAAGCATCCTCCTGACAGCAAGGACACCGAGCACCAATCTTTAGACGTAAATCTTTTCTCCGTAAATATTTTGGTGACAAGCTGTCGTCGCTTTGTGGAAGGAAACAGACAAGGACATCTGTAGAACTAAAGATGTGCGAACAATAACAGCCTTCTGAGAGAGAGACACTTTCAGAATGTTAACCTGTACGGACATGTCATCTTAATTCTCCTCACTTGTGCTGGTCAGTAAATGTTTCTGAGCCTCCTGAGAATGTTTTAGCACGGGTTAACTTGGTCATAAGGCTTTCATCACGCTGCATAAACCTGTGGTGTTGGTAGTGCAGTAACCCAAATACAAAAAAAAATCGTTACAGTAAAAAATCCTCCTGACATGTAATTTTGTATTTGCACCACAAGGACCTTTTGGTTGTACTGTCTCAGCTTGAGTGGTGTTTAGTTTTGATGTTTTTTAAAGGAAATAATTAGCAGTGAATAAACTAAGAAGCAGCTAAACTAAATCAGATCTTTTTTTGGTGCCGAATGGTGTCTGCAGGGTGCACGAAGCCTCAACGACCTTCAAAAAAATGAGGCAGAAGAGGAGAATAAAAAAAAATTAAAGCACTTGTTGCTGCTCGTTAAACTTATTGCAGTAAGCACAAGGCAAAAACGGATGTAAACACAAACGATCATATCAACCGCTTTATCCGTCTCACATTAAGGGAGCAACGGTCTGAGACTTTGGCAAGAAAAACAAATTGAAGCATAGTCTGTCTGCTCGTTATGTCCCTCTGCTTAGCTGGAATGAAAACCATTGTCACAGAATGAAACCCAGCACCAGACTGTCGAATTTGGTCAATTATGCAAATCCGGTGAGGATGTCAAGATCTGCCCGCTTCGTTTGAGACACTCTCGTGAAACATACACCAATCAGCCAAAACTTTAAAACCGTACTGGAGAAGTGAATAACATTGACCATCCTGTGACAATTCAGTCTTCTGCTGAGAAACGTTTGGACCTGGCATTCATTGGTGTGGATGTTACTTAGACATGTAGCACCCACCTAGACCAGACCAGGCACCCCAACTCCATAGCAATGACACTCCTTGATAGCAGCAGACATCCCGGTGCAGATTGTAAATTACAGCATCTGTAGAAATAACCTCGCTCCCATTGCCCACTGGTAAAAGCAGCTACAGGGGAGCACTCACTCACCCATGAGCAGTCCTGCATGGGTGAGGGAACACCATGCACGAAAGCCCATAAGCCCACGTCTCGCTCGTAGTTCACAAATGTGATTCATCCACGTGTGAAATCACGGATGCTTGATGACTGTTAACTACATAGCTAAAGTGTTATTGTTACAGATAAAGTGTGGACATTAAGGCAGTTACCAGACAGCTTCAGGTGTACTACTCTGTGCTGGAATGGGGTTTATTTACAGCCAAGTACAACCGAAACAGGTGCAAGCAGGTTTGTGATCTGTGGTAAACAGATCGGACGTTAAATGCGTAAATAAGGTCATTGTTTGTTGCTCTGAAACCAAAGATTGACTAAAGCATTAAAAAAAAAGTAAGACCTAAGACTCAGTTATCATCCCATCCAAACCAAAAAGGGACACGATTTATTTCACTGTCAATGACCATTGCTATTAAAAGGTAGATTATGTGAATCTGATATAATAATATAAAAAGACTGGGCTGGTTTCCATTAGACCTGCTGTCAGTGACTAACCTGGTCATCATAAGGGAAGTTCACACTGTAGCCTTAAAGAGTATAACATTTCTGAGACTATTGCACCCTCAGTAAAGGCATATGATGAACCATGAGAAGACGAGCAGAGCCCATGCTGTGATTTATAATATAAAACCTTAACTCTAGAACCATCACTAACGTCGGGTATATTTTACCCAATAAAAAATATCGGAATATATCAAAGTACTATAATACATGGCAAACTGAAGTACTCTTCTTTTATTCTCCACTATACGATGGCTCATAAAATGGAAAAAAAAGGAAGGAATCGTGAGGAAACCCTATAAAATGGCTCTAAAATTAGTGAAAAATTAGGGAATTGTTAATAAAAAAAAAAATAATAATAATGGACCTGGGAACTTGTTCTTTGGTCCACCCATTCCTGGGACATGCGAGCCTTGTCCAGTGAAGGCACAGTCTCCCTGCATCACTGACAACTGTGGGAGAGATAACAAAGAAGGAGGGGGAAAATGACGACCGTATGAATTTAAATTACCACTCAGTCGTATTCATTCATAACCATTACACTAAATAAGGATTAGATGTAAATTTTAAACAACTTTATTCAGCTTTAACAATATGATTACAATTCTGCAGCATTACTGCACAAAGAGGTCCGTCAACAAAACACACGTCAACATCTACGTACATGCTTACACACACATCCACGTCCTGACTACCAGTTGTTCAAATTTGTCCTCTGTGGAGGACATTTGTAAACCTGAATATCTCCCACCCACTGCATACTACTTAATTAACTCCTTTTGCTATCTACAGAGGACATTTAGGGCTTTTCAATGATACCAAATGTGAAGGGGTGGGGCTTTGGTACCTTTCTCTTTCTCATTAAGGACAATGTCGTCCATCAGTTACATGATATCTTAAAAATAAAAACTTTTTTTCAAGAAAAATAAAAAAGTTTTCAGTAGGATATAAACGCCCCAGACATAAAAAACACAAACACAAAGACAGCTTTTATACATTTACAATTCAGCCCAGTGCACAACAAGAGAAGTAAAAGGGCCAAAACACAGCAAAGAACAAACACAACAACATTTACAACATCAATGTCAGTGAATAACTCCGTTCTATATATTTAAGAGGTTCTAGGGCAGAGGGCTGTTGGTCTTTGAGTCTTTTGTCTTCCTCCTCCTGAGATCTGCCAAAATGTCCCTGAAGACAGCGTCGCCATTGATCATCTGCAATGCAATTACATGCAATTTCCAGGACCACTCACAGACACACCAGTCGACTGCAGACGTGACACCTGTGTCATTTTCACGTCCTACGGGGAAAAAAATAACCATTTGTTTGCAATGTTGATGTTTTGATGTTTGCAACAGGACAATGGAGATTATTGTTTCATTAAACCGAAAGCAATCTGTATTAAGCTCCGCATTTGGATGAATGCACAAGTCACAAATATTTGCCACCGTGTGCAACTTCTGTTCACCGCTGACGTAATTAAATTCACAACCTAATGACAGAGATATCGAGGTATGTCTGTTTTAAACTAATTCAATTATCTAACTCAACCACCAAGACAGGGGTGAAATCAATCGCATCGTGTTGCTGCGAGGAAGAGGAGATATTTGAACCAATTTAGGTTCAAAAAAATCAACAGTTTAAATGAGCAAATTTCTCAAAGTTGAGGAGATTTGTTAACAGGCACAACATCTAATTTGAACACTCAGCACACCACCACCACCACCGCCGCCACTGCACCAGGGCCATCTCCGTGAGCGTCCCTCTGCCAGTGTATCTGGGCCTGCAGGCACAATATGTGTGTGTTCTTGTCCAGAAGCGAACCCAGCAGACAGATGTTGGCTTTTGTGCGTGAGGGCGCCCAGCCAAGCCAGGCAATCCATGGAAGAGAAATCTGTAAAATGTGAAGATTGATATTCTCGGGTGTAAACTCGAGGAGAAATGCATTTGTTGTTGGCATTTTTCCACATTTGTGTTACGGGCCACCTGCTTCCTAATCCAAAGTATGCAACGTGTTCATTGATCAAGAATGAAATATAAAACACTTCAGAACCAAGCACCATACTACCATAGTACAAGGTTTAAAGATTTATTGTCATTACTCATAGTACAAGAAACAAAATGATGTTCATTGCTTATTTATTCACTGCATTATACTTTTGGATGCATTCCGTCACATTGGTTGAAATAAAACATCTGCACAGCTTTGGACTGCCATTAAATTTTGGATGGATATTCATGATCCCCAGAAGATGAATCTCTCTAACTTAGGTGATCCCTTGACTTCTCTAGTGCCACTGTGAGGTTGAGAGTTTGGATTTTTAGCAACATCTATGGGATGGATTGCCATGCAGTTTGGTACACATATTCATGTCCCTCTGAGGATAAATCCTAATACCTGGAGATGTTTCTTCTAACGCCAGCAGCAGATCAAGGCTTCAACTTACCCTGTACAAACCTTGAGAGATTATCCAACTGTGACATTTTAGACAGACATTCCATTCATGATCCCCAGAGAGTGAATCCCTCTTATCTATTAGTGCGTCTTTGAATGCTATGCAGATATAGATATTCATATCCCACTAATGAGTCTGATCGCAACTTTTTTTTCAGCGATAGCAACAAATCATAGTTTTCCATTATCGTGCGAAAATTTGCTAAAAAACATTCGTATTCCCCAGTACAATACAATCCATAGGCTACAGTAGCACCATCATGAAGCTGATATTTATGGTTTTGACTGAAATGTCCCAACAACTATTCAGTGCATTCACGATCCCCAAATAATGAATCCTTGTGTGTTTCTATATCTATTGGATAGTTCTTACAGTGTTTGCATACACAAGATGCAGTCTGTGTATGCAAGTATGTTCCTCAGAAGTTCAGGAAAAATCTCTTGGCATACCAACGTAATTCCTCCACTTATTTATATACTACATTATACTTTTAGAGGCTTTTCAACACTTTGATCTAAATAAAACACCTGCACAACTTTTAAATGCATTGCCATGACATTTTGGACACATATTCATGATCTCCAGAGGATAAATCCCCCTGACTTCTCTAGTGCCACTGTGAGGTCGAGATTTTGGATTTTAGCAAAGTGTCTGAACATTTAATGGACTGACTGCTATGCAATTTGATGCAGTTATTCACATCCCCTTTAGGATGAATCCTGAGGATCATGGTCCCAACATTTAGCCATAGCAGCAGATCATAGTTTTCAATTATTGTGCAAAGATTTGCTAAAGACATTCATGTTCACCAAACAATACTTTCAACAGTGTTCCACCACATTGATCTAAATAAACCATCTGCACAACTTTTAAATTGTCATGATCTCCAGAGGATAAATCCCTCTGACTTTGGCGATCCCCTGACTTCTATAGTGCCACTGTGAGTTTTAAATTCTGGATTTTAGCAAAGTGTCTCAACATTTAATGGACTGACTGCTATGCAATTTGATTATGTAATGCACATCCCCTTTAGGATGAATCCTTTGGGTCCAACGTTTAGCCATAGCAGCACATCATAGTTTTCAACTATTGCATGAAAATTAGAGTAAAGACATTTGTGGTTTTGATTGAAATGCACCAAAAACTAGTCAATGCATTGCTAAGAAACTTTGCAGACATTCATGATCTCCAGGGAATCAAATCCCTGTGTGTTTCTGTATCTAATGGACGGATTGCTATTTGGTTTTGTACAGATATTCAGATTGGACCGGCGATGCCTTGATTTGTCTTTCTTTTAAGCAATAGAAGCAGATCAAAGTGTTTACTCATCCAGTGAAATATCTCCACATCTGCTCAGTTGATTTGGACAAAATTTGAAAATTATATATTTTTTCCCCCAAACAGCATACGTTATAAATTAAAGAAGCATCATGGAGCAAATCAATCAAAACCTCAAACTTCACCAAGAACTGCTGCATGTATTTCTGTAGATAAAACCTACTGCTGCTTCTAAAACAGGCTTTTCTTTCTTTCTCTTTCTTTAAGCCTGGGTCCTGAGCAAAGGCTATACCTCAACGATTACACTTCTATATTTTCTGTAGTTATTGGAGCAGGCATGCTCTGCTTCTACTAACTCTAATATCATTTGCACTCCTATTCATTCTAGCGTTCTGCCACAATTCAGTTGACTTTCATTCATCAAATGGCCCTCCGCACGGGCTGCACAACAGAGCAATAGGATGTTATTGTGACCCAGATATTATAACACCAGGTACCATTCAGACGTTTTATTACACTGGAACCGACTGGCAAATGTTTCCTTGAGATTATTTTTAATACGAGGAGGAATTTCTGTGCTTTCAATAGAAGGTGCAAGAAGGCTCCCGAAAACACACCGCTGGAAAATAATCTTGTAAAATGTTTTTTTTTTTTCAGCTGAAAAAAAAAAATATATATTTCATTCAGCTGTGAGCATGCTTCGGATAAAAAAAGGCTGAACATGTAAGTGGAGAATGTATTGATTTTCATCCCCTGCTCGCGAATAATGAGGATTAAAAAAAAGAACATTATTGGTGTGAAGTGATGAGGTGTTGAGGAAAAAGCTATTTGTCATCGCCTTTGACCTCCATCCCTGATCAATGTTTTTAATTTGTGCATTGACAGAAGCGAACAGGCTTAATGCAAGGACTCGACGAAATGCTGGAGGGGGTCACATTAAAAATGCAAGGTGTGGCAGCAATCCTGAGTGCCCTGACTGGATGTTGTCCAAATATAATACTGTACCCCTGCAGCAATTATAGGGATCGCTGGAAGGGTGGCGACTGCACGGAAATGAACTCAGGATCAATCTCGGCACTTATCAGGATATAAGTGAGTCGGCTGAGGTTCAAGGAGACTCCAGGAATGCGTTTGGCACCTGACGCAGTGCAGCTCTGGCTGCGAGAGGGCGGCTGCCAATCAGACTCGACTTTTCAGCCCATTAATTATGCAGCACCTTTCCTTACGTGTGCCTCAAATGTAAATTTTTTGAACTTACAGTACTTCATCAAGGGACTTTCAAAGATTCATCAATTCCCGCTGACATACCTATTCTTCATTCTCAAAGATGCGTTTCTTTTCATCATCGTCCTCTTCTCCAATCTATTTTCAAAGTCAGGGCGATGTACAGTATATCTCACATTTAATTCTGCTGGCACTCGGCGCCGCTCGTATTCCCAGCACTGGCATCTGCCCTGCATTATAAATGGCAGCGGTCCTGCTTCGATCAGTTGCATCAGTCAATAAACATTTAAGATTTAATTCCAGGAGATGCACGCGTCGACTGGCTTGAGACCACTGCTGTGATTTTCCATCCGCTGAGATCGCATTCACCTGGCTTTTTTTTAATCATAACAATACCTGCAACAGACCCGAGGGCGTCCACAGTTGTTAAGGATCTCTTAACACACCTCTCCATCTAAATCAATGCGGTACATTGTGATGTAAATTACCGTTTGGGCTTCGGGTTTTCAGCTGAGTGATTGAGAGTTCAGACAGTCTGAATTATGTGCCAGTCCTTTCTAATGGCGGCTCATAATTTCACAGATCAATGAGCATTATCTGTAGCCGTAAAAAAGAAAAAAAAAAGTTGAATTTGAAACGGGGCCAAACTCAATATTCCACACCCATTGTTCAGCAAGGACACGGCCTTTTGAATCCCGCCGCGCTGCCAAGTACCACCTTTGAAAAACAGAATATCTCACTGCGTTGTATCTTTGCCCACTTGTCTCGATATTCCACCTGAATTGAGAATTTTCTTCGCCTCATTTCAGACACACTTCACGCTCTCCGCGCGCACATCGCCAAGGCTGAAAGACTGAACGCTGAAAGCAAGCAGTCCCCGACTCCCTCCCCCGAGGGCCCGCACCTCCGGGGCCCCAAAAGGGAAGGTCGCCGTGTATTACCTGGTTTGTGGTAATCTGATTAACTGGGTTAACTGTGGTCTAGAGTTCGCACGACAGTGAAAAACAGAGAGGCTGAACCGAGAGGAAAGGAGGAAGTTGGGGTTACCTAATTAGCAGTTTTAGGAAATGCGTTTGTTTTTCTGCAGGCTTAGACGAGAAGAAGGATGCCACTCTCGTTTACCTGTTAGTTAAATATAAAAATTGAGCTTTGAAGGGCATAATCGGCTTCACAGCGGGGAGTGAAAAGAAGAAGAAAGAAAAAGAAAGAAAGAAAGAATTTAAGAAAGAAAGTACGGGCTACCTTGTTAAAGAAATATGCCCACCAGCGCTGCTAAAGCTCACTAATTAACATGAGGCATATATCTTCTGTTTTATCTGTAACTCTCATCCCCTTGATGTCTCTGTTTGTTGCCTGGCAACCCAAGAGGAAGAAGACTTCGGGAAGTCACTTGTTTGTTTTCCCTGCTCTCGGTCTCCTTGCTAAGTTAATTAACTTCGACACACACGGATCATACTGGCCGTTTACCGAGGACGCCGATAACTCCGGCCAGTCAGTCTCATCGGTGTCCTCGGTAAACTGCGGAGATCTGGAGTAGCAGGAATATTCAGGGCTGTCGGGCTCCAAATATTTCAGCTGACAATTCTTTGTCAGGCCTTTGCAGCATTTTTTTTTTTAAATACTTGTGTTTTTTTTTTGTACTGTATTAATTGGTTGCATTCCTTTCACAATACACCATCGCCATATTAGAAGTTAAGCACCCTCAAGATTAACAGCCGGTGGCACTAATTCTCCCCCCAGGTGCCATTAAAACGCAGCAGAAAGAAAGGGGCGCAATTACATCATGCCATTAGCGTCGGTTAAAACTTTAAACAGTGGAAAATGATGGCGGCGATAATGATGGAAATGTGACATTTGTTGGTTTTGTGCGGCTAGTTTTTCATGCAGACGAATTGAAATGATTCCCGAGGATTGTGTGAAAGGATTGCAGCGAGGTGAAGTAGTCAGACAATGTAGTCAGACAGTGCAATCAGATGGCTCAGTACAGCTAAAACCAAAGATAGTGGATTTCCAGAGGTCCAGAAACCATCAACAGGGAGTGTGTAGAGGTGGTTCAGACCTATAAATACCTGGGTCTACAGCTGGATTGCAAACTGGACTGGTCAGCTAACACAGACCCAGTATACAAAAAAGCTCAGAGCCGTCTCTGTTTCCTCAGGAGGCTAAGGTCGTTTAACATCTGCCAGAAGCTGCTGGACATGTTCTACCAGACTATCATTGCCAGTGTCCTCTTCTACACTGTGGTGTGCTGGAGAGGCAGCACTAAGAAGGAGGACACCTCACGGCTGGACAAGCTGATACAGAAGGGGGACTCTGTGGTAGGGGCAGAGCGGGAGTCCCTGACATCGGTGGCAGGTGCAAGGACCTTGAACAAAGTCCGGTCCATCACGAACAACGTCCACCACCCTCTACAGGACACTATAGTCAGGCAGAGAAGCTCGTTCAGTGACAGGCTGCTGTCTCTGTCCTGCTCCACGGACAGGTTGAGGAGGTTGTTTGTCCCTCAGGACATACGCCTCAACACCACCTCCATGTGAGGAACCAACTGGACTGTGGTCACTGCTGTCAATACTGTATATTTTCTACACAGCATTATATATTCATATTATTATACAACTTAAATATCTTTATATCTGTTTCTATGCGATGAAGCTACTGGATACCAAATTTCCCACGGGATAAATAAAGTATCTATCTAATCTAATCTAATCTAACTATAGAGCTTGTTACGGGTTCTGTAAAGTGTCTTGAGATAATTTGTAAAGTTACTGACACTTAAACCTCATTGACTAACGAAAAAATAAAGAGTCATTGAGTAATTGTTTCACAAAGGTCTGATAATCTCTTTAGTTAAGTTCCCTGGCCTGTCCAAATATTAATATCCATTACAGCCTTTGGTTTACGCTGTCGTAATTATGCACAGTTTCTCCCTTGCAATGAAAAACTCCACTTCCATCTGAGTCCACCTCTAGAAAAAGCGCCCGTGCAGATCACTCGACAGATACCGACGGCGTTGTCTGCGACGTCTCTGTTCTCCCGCCTCCCCACGGTGACGGTCGTGCGCAATATTATTACTGACAAAAATGATAACCGCAGCTGTGACAAACTGGAGATGTAATAATCCTTTAACGGGGGAGCAGCCGCTCACTTTTGCCTGAGGCCCTCCTAACAGGTTAATGCAGCACGCGCCGGCTAGAAAACAGAATTTAGAGAAGGGCTCCTACGGTGATATTAATCTTTGTAATGTTCCGGCTCATGATATAGCTGCATCGCATCGCCGGGAAGGGGGCCCTGTTCTCGTGTAGAACAAACTAGTCGAGGCAACAAGGCCGGTGATTGATTATGTCGCAAACGCGCAATTCATAATGTAAGAACTCAGAGGGATAGATACGAGTTACCTTACAAACAATCTGTAAGCTCAGCATAACATTTTAACAAGCCACAAAGGTGGCGGCATCCATCCCAGAATAATATATGACCCCGAGCGAGCCTTCTGTTTCTCGTAAAGAGTTTAAAGAGCACGAAATTCAAACACAGGTAATGGAAGCCTGGCTGCATAATTACGCCTTGTCTCATGCAGAGGTGCTTCCGCTCCTCTCTTTTGCTTCGGGCCATCCCTGATCCAACGCGAGCATCCGGAATGAGGAATAAGGGAGGGATCTGCAGTATTAATGCAATTTTACAGCCAGCGAGTGAGTTCTTAGATAGTTGCGCAAAACAGAAGGAAGGGTTAAGCTATTATGATCTGCACAGGGCAGATAAATAGAGTCCTGCTGGGCACAGAGGAAAAGAAAACAGCAGTTTTTCTTCAAGATATGTTTACTGGACCTGCGGGCCAAGCATGCATAATGTGGGTGTAATTCAATTAATATGTCGCCTCCGAAATATCCTGAGCAAAAAATTTAAGCAAAAAAAAGAGAAAACCTGCTTTTTATTTGTACTACGAGATGTTGCGTGTTAAATGATGCAGCTCGCTGAGCAGAAATCAGGAACGGCGCAACAAAGACGAGGCGTAAACGTTTACGCGGAAAATTCAGATTTACATTTATAGACGGACTAATACTGTGCCTTGAAAGCGCATCCATCACCGTGGGCATGTGGCATTGACGGCCTGGGAATGCGAGGCGGTTTTATGGGCGCGTTATGAGCCGGCTGTCTTAACGGGTTTAAGGCCACATCACTCAGGGTGTCAAACACAACTGGTCCGCATGTATTCACTTAAACGAGTCCTCAAGCGTGACCGCGGAGGCAATAATATGTCGGTTCACACACACAAAAAAAAAAACGCTCACCATGATCCAATAATAGCCCAAGCTCCGACCATTTGATGTACAATCGCCTTGTGAATACTGTGTTAAATACTATAAGCTCTTTCTGTTATCTTTCTTTCACATTCTGCCGTCCCTGGGAACGGGTCTTGTTAGCCAGAAGTCCCAGAAGCTGCCAAAGCTGCGAGAGAAGACGCATCAAAGTGCCAAGTATTGTGGTGGATGTCGGCGGACCCTGTTAGCTGGAAACTCCAACCCCGCGCTCACGCCTACGCCGCCTCAAAAAGCGGCTCCGGTAATTGCGGAGGGGCTATTGTTTTTCCTCGGAGCGGAAATAATTGTGTTTACGAATGGTTGGCGGAAATTTGAGACTTGAGAGACGCCGGGTCAGACTGGAAATGACAGCTGCAGATTTGTGCATTGTTTTAACGGACACTTTTACCACCAAGCGCCATGTGTTGAATTATGGTTTTACAGAACTCCACTTTGCTGTCATTCTTTGCACTTTATAAAAGGGCTTAAATTAACAAAGCATGACATTATTGCAGATTTATCGGTGCCTGTGACTATTGAAAGAAAGAACATCCCTTTCTTTTCTGCTTGCAAGGCTGTTTCAGGCCAAAAAAAAACAAAACATCTCCTGGCTTGTTTATTGCTCGCAGACAAATTAGCGAGACAACAAAGTGGGAGGCAAATATATCTGGTGTTTTGTAGGCTTTCAGATTGAACACCGCATCTCCAACATGTTACACCGTTTCGACTGGAAGAAGTGATGTAAGCCGACGCAGACGGCGAGAACGGGTCAAACGGGAATTAGCGCTTTGAGCAGAGGAGGAAAATGAAATTCACGTTCTTGTAATCGAGCACGTGAGCAAGATAAGTTTTGCCCCTGAAATGAAAATCTGGTCTCAGGTCTTTTTTTTATCTTTAAGGACAAAGATTATAAACTCAAAATTATCTGTGAAAGAAAGAAAAGGGACACACACACACAAGCCCATCTGCTGCACACGATGAGCTGCTTAAAAAATAATGAGGGCTATAAAAGTAATAAGACGAACGTCCTCGCCGTCCATCACAACATTTACGGACCGGCTGGGTGTGCTGGCGCAAATTAACCGTGGACACGATAGAGTTTGACTTGTGGATGGCCAGTTGTGTCTTGTCCAGCCAAACGGAGCACGGCAGACCTTTGTGATGCTTTTGGCATCGCAAGCAGCAGAGGAGACGGGGAAATATACTCATCCTTTATAATTTCGGGAGCCGAGCGCTGCCAGGTATTTAGAGGGCTTCTTCCCTGCTGAGTTGCCCTGCAATTTAATCTGAAGGCGCACTCAAGCAAGACAGATGAATCTTGTCATCTTCCGTGAGAGCCGGAGAGTTGACTGATCTGAAATCTTCAGTCGGGAAATGGAAAAAAAACTCAATTTGGTTGCTCTTAGAGTGGATTAGGTCTAAAAGACAGGTCTCTAGAGCGCTGTCTGTACCAGTGACTTCCAAATATCAGTAATTCATGGACTTGTAATCTGCCAGGACAGTTTATCATGTTATTAACACATTTCTAGATTGTCCGTTATCATTCTGTTTCGGTAAGGCTTCGCCGGCACCTTGAAGGTTGCACCAAGGTTTCTCCACACAATGATTGAAGTAGTTTCACTTGGGCCGTCGCGCTAAAAATAAATGTAATGATATATTCTGTTAGAAACTTGTTCTAAATCTCCCCCCGTGTTCCATATTTCATGCCTACACCCGTGTTCTGCTGGGAAACTTTTTGACCTGGCATTCATTCGTGTGGATGTCACTTAGACATGTAGCACCCACCTAGACCAGACCAGACACCCCCACCCCATAGCAATGACACTCCTTGATGGCAGCAGCCATCCCCAGCAGGATGCAGCCTGACACAAAAACTTTTGGAACAACTAAAAAAAAAAAACATGAAGAACAGCACAAGGTGTTGACCTGGCCTCCAAATTCACTAGATCCCAAACTGATCAAGTATCTGTGGGATGATCCACAGAGGCCCCTCCCCTCACTAACCCCCACTAACAACATCCTGTTGATAGAAACCACAAGAGCACAAGGAGACCTACACAATATTAGGAAAGGTGTGCAAAACAGTATATCAAGATTGAAATGACACAAACAGTTGCTCTGCAGAATTACTAAATCCGGAAATAATGGCAATCAGAAGAAGAAGAAGAAGGTTCTGGGTTTGAATCCATTGCATGTTCTCCTTGTGTCTGCGTGGGTTCTCTCCGGGTCCAAAGTTCTCAACAGGCAGCAGTCTGTTTTTTGTTTTTTTTTCACCACTCAAGGTCAAGGTTTCTCTCCCACTGGAGCAGCTTGAACCAAATCATCGAGTTGGATTTTAAATGATCAGACGAGCCTTGCTAAAGGAACCGACCGATATTCATGTGGCGGGCTGCTTCGCTTTGGGGTATGTAAATGTGCTTCTAACAGGACTTTAACACTGCATACATTTAAAGTGTTCTCTAAAGAAATGTCCTCAGAGGAAGTGTGTGTAAAGGAAAAAGGAGAGAGAAGGAGAAACTCTCTCAAGGCTGATTATAAATGAATGAATGCGTAAGGTTGAAATCACACTTGTAAAACCAGCTTATTTCTTCCCGTGTATGAATGATAGATGGGTAATGTACAAGTTAAAAATGCGGCACCTGTTCACGCGTGCTACGTGGGTTTGATGAATGTTTGATGAAGGGTAGCAATGTGAGGCCACATAAGAAACTATCAGTGGTTGAAGAGTCAAATCTTGTTTGAGCAGCAGTCGCTGCAAAAAAAACAACAAAAAAAAAAAAACAAGAGGCTTAGGCTGTTGCTGTTTTTGCCGTGGAGTGGCAGCGTCGCAGGGGAGATAAAAACTGAGCCACAGGGAGCAAACAGCAACTGTTTGTTCTCTAGAGCCCTTTTTACACAAAGTGACTCCAGCATATTCGGGACTTACAGAGTTTTTTCAAAACCAAACCATGGCAGTCTTAGACAAGTGATCCCACAAAGCTGGAATTGAACCGCTTAAACAAGGAATTGGCAGTGGACTTTGTAAAAACAAGCTAATTACACGTTTCAGGCATCAGGAATAATGTTTAAGACGGAACCTTATTAAATAAGAATGTGGAATATGGAAGGCGGAACTGTTCCTCAAAAGTGAAGCCAAAGCAAGTAGAGCTCCCCCTGGTGGCTGGCTGCAGTATAGGTCATAAGCTCCTCCCCCTCCATGTTAGTGGATGGGACTTGAGCCAAACTAAAACATGAAAACACGTAAATTTTTTATTCATTTTTTGGATGGTTTCTGTCATTTTACGTAGTTAATATAATGTTGATGCATGTTCAAGTGTAAATTCTTTGGGATAAATTTTGTTTTACTTAGTTATTTGACGCTGTAGAAACAGGATGTGACATAATGCTCCGTAAAGTGGTCCCATGGGACCATGAGAGTAATAAAAAAAAATAATAATTAAAATAAGTATGGTGTATAATCCAACATTTCCTTATAACTGGTGGAGGTAAGGCAGAGCACAGTATTCATTAAATTAAAACACTCAGACTCTGGCTCCAAACTCACAAGATGGCGCCGCCTGTATCCCTGGGAAAATAGAGTCAGTTTGGCCAGTGCAAGGAAGTGGGGATACATTATCCATATATATACACAGTCTATGGGTTAGTTGGTTTCTTCTCTGTAATATTACATATGTCCATTCAATATAAACCACCTCACTTAGACTTAGACAGACTTTATTGATGCACAAAGGAAATTGCTTGGTCTTAATAAAAAATAGTATTGATAACCAGTTGTAAAAAGAAAAACAGGTGCAGAAAAAAAAATAAAAAAGTAAAAATAAAATATAAGTAAAAAAAATCTAGTAAAATAAAATATAGCATAAGCAAAAAAATTTACAAAATTTGTATGTGAACAAATGTAGAAGAAATAGAGACAGATATAAATATATATTAAATACATAGGAGGGATTTAAAAGTCTGTTGTCTCATGTAAATATAGTATTTTGTCCATGTTGTTAGAGAAATAAAAATATTCACTGCAATAATTGGATTCTCAGCCAGTACAGTGATTTCAATAGATGGCTCCGTGATGAATGGTCAAAAAGTGAACCAGCCTCCAGAGAGTGAAAGCGTTGAGACTAACTCTGCCACGTTTAACCCAGAGTCAAGGTTAAACCTGAGGTTTAACCTCCAGCTTCACTGAGGATGGTTGCCGAGGTCATTGCAGAAGAAAAGCAAATACGCAGGATAAATTGTGTCTGAAACATGTAGATAGATAAAAAAATAAATAAAATAAAGATGTAATACTAAAGCTAATGTGTTAGGCCCTGAAAGACCAATCTGCTACCTGCACACTGTGATAGTTTTGATTCTATTTGTTTGCGCTGCTCTGTCTCCCCTAACTTGCTTAAAGTGATAAATGCGATACATGCATCTAATCTCCTGCACCAATCAGGACTTGGGTACATTTTAATCAGAATTTAATTACACTTAAACTTAACACAAAGAAGAACTCATCCATTTTGACTCATTAGTTCTTAAATATTTCATGTTAAAGCAAAAGTTTTAACACATGACATAATTTTCCACCCTGGATAATCAGCACTGCATCGTGTTGTCACTAGTTCCAGCAGCTGAAAGCCTCACAGTGTTTGACCCGCGTGACTTCTGTCTCTTCCTGCAATTTAACACCAACAATTCACCACTGCTGGATAACACTCCTCGCCAATGCAAAGACACGTCAAAGCGCGGATTAAATACAACTGCTCAGCATATATGGGGAATAAAAAAAAAGGAAAAAAGCAAACAATCTAAATGCAAAATGAAAATTTGTCAGTGCATGTTATTAGTTTTAAATTGGGATGTGGGATTCGCCCTTAATGTGCTCCTTGCACAACCATATAAATGCATAGAATGTAAAGTATCGAAAGCCGCGTGATAAGTAACATGAGGAAAAAGGTGGATGGTTTACTATGGAAGAAATTAATCATTTTAACTTAACCCAGTGCTCTAAAGTTAATGAGAGTCATTTGAAGGTTTCCTATTCTGCATTTCCTGTTACGGTAAGCAGCCATTAAAAGCACGACGCAATGAACTAATGCATTTTGCCACTGGCATTTAGTTTCTGCAGATATGTTGACAAAGAATCTAGATTACATGCTCCATTTTATTGAGGAAGAGTACTGATGTGGAAAAGAAAAGCCCTTTTAGAAGGAGGGGGTATTTTCCAAGTCAGTGAGTAGTGCTGCACATTGACCAGAAGAGGAAGAAGAGGGTGATTGATTATTTCATTTAATCTCGCTGCCACACCTCCACTCTATACCAATTCTCCTCCCTTCTCCTTCGGCTCCACCAGTCCTTCACACTTACGCGTGGCTTTCATCATTACAGTAAAACACACCGACGCGTCCAATATCTCTTCATATCTGTGGCAAACAATTTCCATCTCCGCAGCTTTGTTCCATCTAACAGGCAATACAACCGCACTAAACTCCTCGAGCTTCTCCGTCTCCATTCTGCTGTGAAGAGTCCATCCATTAGCCTTGCACCTCATTGCTCCCGGCCGCCTGACCCAGAAACCGAGGGGAGAGCAGCGAGGGCCTCGCGGCGCTCACCGTCATTCATTCATTCAGCGTGGCGGGCTGTGGCACGCTGGCACCGCTTATTGGCTTTTAGGCAACGTGCCTGCACTGCTTTGTGTTATTGATGAGGTTTAAATTGTGCCCGGGAACAGTGTTTTACGCTTTAGCGCATCGGGAGTCACCTGGCCGTGAGCAATGCCGAGCCACTTTGCAGGAAAGCCCACATCGCACTATTCAACAAAAGTTTGAGTGCTGAGCTACTTCAACTGAGGTTTGATTTCCCCATCTGTTTATTAGCCGGAGGGTCAGGTGCAATAATAAGTACTCAGCAAAGTACTCAGCAAATACCCAAATACTTGAGCAGATTTAGAATCCAGCTTTTGAGCAAGATGTAGATTACACTGCACTGAGGATGATGGAGCTACGTATCTGCCCATGGGTGCCGGTAGACTACCGGTAGTTTAACACACCCACTATTTAATCTAGTAAACTTTTAGCTAGGTGCGGCACAGTGGTGTGATGGTCTGGGGCCTTCCTGTGTGGAGTTTGCATGTTCTCTCTTTGTCTGCGTGGGTTCTCTCCAGGTTCTCCAGCTTCCTCCCACCGTCCAAAGACATGCTAGTTAGGTTCATTGGTGATTCTAAATTGTCCGTAGTTGTGAGTGTGAATGGTTGTCTTTCTCTCTGCGTTAGCCCTGTGATAGACTGGAGACCTGTCCAGGGTGTACCCCGCCACTCGCCCGATGACAGTTGGGATAGGCTCCACCCCGTTACAGTTAACTTCTATAATTGGGTTTCTGGGGGTTAATATTGAAAGAAAACAAAGAGTGAAACCCTGCACCTCTACGTACCTAGGTTGCAGTCTAGGTACATAGAGGAACAGAGGAAAACAGAAAGCCTCTTTCTTTTATCACTTCGTGTGTAATTTACCGCGACATTTTTAACTGCAAAAACAAGTTTTACTTCTCGTCGGACACTGACCTCCCGCTGCAGTCAGGAGACGTGAATGCACTTCAGGTAGAGTAGGTAGAGTAGCCACCGTGGGCAATCCTTCACACCCACTCCACCAGCCTGTAGAGGAGGAGCGGAGTTCGCTCTCCAACAGACTCATCTGGCCTTGCTCCCACGGTGAACGCCATACAGGACTTTATTCATATCAACCACTCACCTTCCTCTAACAGATAGCTCCAACCTATTCATGTTAATGCTCCTCCATCCATAGTTTAACTCCTTATCATTTATCCTTCCTGTGTATATTTACTTCTATTTCTATCTCTTGTAGATTTGCTCATTCATATGGAAATCTTGTATATTGCCCGTACTGTTTTTACTTATTTTACTTATATGTTATGTGGGTTTTTTTATGTGCAACTGAGGTCCTGTAACCACATGGCTTTCATTTTCCTTATAGGCGGTTTCGTCACTTTGGCGCTGTAGCTATGGCGACAGCGCAGAGCCTAGCACCGCAGCCTGACGTGCATTCAGTCATCCATCTTCTGTAACCACTTGTTCCTGTGAAGGGTCATGGGGTCTGCTGGAGCCTTCCTAGCTGTCATTGGGTGAGAGGCGGGGTACACCCTGGACAGGTCTCCAGTCTATCACAGGGCTAACACAGAGAGACAGACAACCATTCACACTCACACCTACAGCCAGTTTAGAATCACCAATGAACCTATCTAGCATGTCTTTGGACAGTGGGAGAAAGCCAGAATACCCAGAGAGAACCCACGCAGACACAGGGAGAACATGCAAACTCCACACAGAAAGGCCCATGTTCCGCCCGCCTGACGTGCACCTCCCCAGAAATGTAACTACGCAGACCACAAGAGCTGTGATTGGTCCGCTTGGTAGTAGCGTGTTTCCACTTTAGTATTTCCGGCGGCTTCGCCATCTCCGCAATTTTTGAATTGTTTTGGATCAATAAAGGTGGAACACATCGATGGAAGTTTAACTGAGGATGTTCGCGAGATGAAAACATTTGTATGACTCACCTTTGGCGAAATTCCAGAGAAAGTTCAGTTTCAGTCATGGTTGTTGAAAAGTGGAGCAGGAAGGAGAAACAAAAATTAACCCGACTGGTAAAAAAAGAAACGGCACCGACTAACGTTTGGGTGGCGCTGTTACAGAGCGAGCCAGACTGACGAGGCACAAGTATAAATGGCTCGCACCGGCGTAGGCTACGTACGTAGGTTACGCCGTCTATGTCCCGCAGTACTTGTAATGAGCCTTAAGTCTAAAACTGTACAATTACGTGAGGTACAGTACAAATGAATCTCCTGAAACAAGTAAAAATAGTAGAAATATTTACCTGAGCACTATTGCCTTCTCCCCCACTTCATCGTCTCAACCACTAATGTCCTCTTCAGTTAAATAAGTCAACATACAGCTGTATTTAGAGTCTGTTTATGGTGACATGTCACATTACCAGTCTGTATCTATTAAGCTTTACTTATTATATTATCCAGTGCGTACATGAAGACTGCAGAAGCGCCCAGATCAGTCTCTATTTCAGGCTTACATCTGAAAAAGAGAGAGATCCACCGCTTCCACTCGAATGAACAGCAAACCATAAAACGGTATAATGCAGAACAGTGTTATGGGGGTTAATTTCTTTGCCACATCAGAATATAAAACCGAGAATTTTGCATAACAGGTGACTCTTTTAGGCTCATTTGGAGTTAATGGAGTGATGGAGTGGGTTCACTTCTCCACTAGGCCACTCTGTGGTTGAACCCATTACTCATTTCCTCGTTAAATATTAAATGTGCAATTTTTCCCTCTCTACTTTTCTGGGCGAGTCCGAAATATGTATTGATCACGGCGTTACACAAATGTGTGCAGCCATCAGCGAATCGCGCGACCCTTGACACCGCCGGCCCGTGCGTTTCCTCTGAGATGGGTGTTCAGGTGGAGGAGATTGGCGGTTTGGTGGGGTGAAGCGACATGCTTGTGAAACTCAGCACAATAAAGTGTGCAGTGTGCTCCAGATGGAGACTTCTCATTGCCCGGTGCCTGTTGAGTTCGACACTTTATTCTCCAGAGGTTAACAGCGCCGAAGGAGAGCTGTATTGGATGCCAGCTTAACAGGAGTGCAATCTGGATTGGTATTTAAAAGATAATGGTAAGGCAAAAACCAATTAGCTTTGTGCTCTGTGGCTGCCCAGTGCTCACAGCTGTTGTCAGTGCAATTACAGGGTCACTCCCGCTGTCAGGTGTAAGCCTATATCTTGACACCGGCCCAGCTAATTTTGCTCCGGAGCTAATTATAGAGACGATTATTGCTGAGGGGTGGATGACGTTTACCCGCGGAGCTTCTGTTTTGTTATCTTCCTACCTGAGTGATAAACATTATTTTAGCAATGTTCACCCCCTCATCCTTGGCTGAGCAGAGCAGAACCTCATTTGCACGTCTATGATGGGATGCAAATTCTGATTGCAAAAGTCAGACACGCTGTTTGCCTAAAACCGACCGAGCCGCCGTAATCTTAAGGGGTTGGTGCGCTTCAAATGAATTACCGTTGTGATGTCGGCGCTGAGGAGACGCTGTGCAAGTTTTCTGAAACTATTTAGCACATTTCCCTCCTTTAAACTTCTCCCTGAAGTACCAGACTTTATTCTTAGAATAAATGCATTTGTTGTGAGAACAAACAAATGCATTTATTATAAATGTCTTCAGTGTGCACTCTTTGTTGTGGTCATGAAATGTGGCTGCTTGGAGTGAATTGTCAGACAGACTTTTGTTTCAAGCAAAACTCTGCAAAACTTTCCACTTTATAACATACACCGATCAGGCACAACATTATGACCACCTTCCTGATATTGTGTAGGTCTCCCTTGTGCCTCCAAAACAGTTGAGACTCATCAGAGAATGGACATGGGCCTCCTGAGGGTGTCCTGTGGTGTCTGGCAACAGAATGTTGTTAGTGGGGCGGCCTTTAAGGGGAGGGGCCTCTGTGGATCATCCCACAGATACTTGATCAGTTTGGGATCTTGTGAATTTGGAGGCCAGGTCAACACCTTGTGCTGCTCTTCATGTTTTTTTGAGTTGTTATGCTATCAAGGAGTGTCATTGCTATGGGGTGGGGGTGCCTGGTCTGGTCTAGGTGGGTGCTACATGTCTAAGTAACATCCACACCAATGAATGCCAGGTCCAGAAGTTTCCCAACAGAAAACTGAATCGTCACAAGATGGTCGATGTTATTTACTTCTCCTGTCAGTGGTCATAATGTTGTGGCTGATCGGTGTAAAGGACACACCCCTTTCTTCATTTGCACTGATCGCTGGTATTGTACTTTAACCATGGGGGTCAGAATCAAGTGTAAATGTGAACTCTTGCAAATATATGCGAATTTTGTCAAATTTGCCACAAACCTCCTCTTGCACTCAGCGATGAACTGATTATATGTTGGTGATCCAAACGCCAAAAACAATCTTACACTGCTGCGGTGAAGAGGGAGTCGAGTTGTAAAGGCAAAAACATTGATTTACTAGTCCATCAACGTTCCCGACCTCACCCATGTTCGCCGACTTTGGGTAGCAGCCGAGAGAACGGCATCGAGGGTACAAGCGTCCCAAATTAGTTTCTTTTGTCGAGAGGCTTGTCTTGGCATCAGAGGGAAGCGAGAAGCGTTGACGTCCGAGCTCGGAGCAGAGATACTGCCCCTTCGAGTCAAA
The DNA here is from genome assembly GCF_963514085.1 of Chelon labrosus. Classification (NCBI taxonomy): domain Eukaryota; kingdom Metazoa; phylum Chordata; class Actinopteri; order Mugiliformes; family Mugilidae; genus Chelon; species Chelon labrosus. The sequence goes on from NC_140343.1 coordinate 4,904,826, forward strand.
AGGAGCCAGTCGAGGTGGATCGGGCATCTGGTGAGAATGCCTCCTGGGCACTCACCCCCTTGGAGGTTATTTTTTGCGGGCACGGCCAGCTGGGATGAGACTCTGGGGCAGACCGAGAATTCGCTGGAGGGATTACACATCTCCTCTGGCCTGGGAACACCTCGGGACCCCTCATGAACGGACGGAAAAACACTTAACGAACTTCGTCTTGCAGTCTTCCAGACTCCAGTCTCATCATATATTATGAGTCTGGACTTTAACTGCATCTTGCCTATAGCCAGGCGGTAATTATAATTTTATCGCCTATTTTATTTTCATTTTCGGGAGTACGAGTACTTTAAGAAGGTGTGTCGGTAAAGTCGACTTTTCTTTTGAATGCGCTGATTACTTATGTTTATAGTTTTATCGCTTCAGTGTGAAACAGAAACACGTCCGCTCCCAGTGCCAGGACTTAACTTGAGCAAAAACACAAACCACACTTTCTGAAATTAAAAAAAAATTACCGGCTATTATTTTAATTAAGGAAAATCGCCTCGAGTGACTTGAACGAAGCGGTAGAAGGAGAGATCAGACGTCGGGAGCACCTAATTCGCCTGCTCAGCTTTGATTGGCTTCAGACGCGTGTTTCCGAGGCCTCTCAGTAGCGTTTAACTCTGACAACAGAAGCAAGGCCTTCGGTCTGATTCCCGCGCATCCAGCGCCGAGGCCGAGGCGGCGAGACAGACAGAGCACAAAGTGAGCTTCCCGCGGTGCGACAGTCTGCAGGACAGTCCATCATTAACAACTAGACAGCTTAATTAAAGGATCAGAATAAGATCTCCGGAATACAGCTTGACATTTTAACTGCTCTTGAAAGTGCCGCCTTTTTTTTTTTTTATTATCGGCATGGGCATGAGAGGAACTGAGGTTATTACCCGGTCATTATAGAGGATAAAACGGCGGAGACTTCTCAGCTCGCACATCTTCCAACGGCTTTAATTTATTCTGCTTCATTGTGCATGTGCTACAGGGAAGGCAGTCAGTCTCAATACGAAAATACGGAAGAGAACATCCTTAAAATAGGTCTGAAGCTTGTTTTTACAGGTTTTTCGGTCTTTCTCTTTGAGCTTTTACAGCTCACCCGCCCCCACATGTGCACACAGACTAAAAGTAAAGACATAATGTAACTTGTGCTTGCGTGTCCACAAATCTTTTGGGTTTTTAAGACGTGTCGTGGCAATCTGCATGAACGTAATCCGCACCTGTTTGTGCAGAGGCGAAAGACGCACAGACACATGAAACCTCCTTCACGTTTTCTGCAATGAAACCAGCTCTACCCCGTGTTTTGTGCACTGCCATTTTATTATTTTTTTTTGCATGCATTCCACATCTTCTCCCGCAGATTCCCCCCGCACACCCACACATGACGGAAGCAGCTGGCCATTAACGGCGGCAGGACTGTCCATAATGATCTCACCTGTCAAGTGTGATCCTGCTGCACGGAGCCGCGTACGGCAGTGTGCAATGGCCACGGGGAGTTTCAAGTCAGCTCTGACAAATGGCCAAGGCTGGCAGTGGATCAGGAGACTCGGGGGCTGTCTGACTTATCACTCCACCAGCAGACACTATTACAGCCACTGGGTCTGTCTGCAGGCTGCTGTGCTCTCTCTCTCTCTCTCTGAGTCCTCCTCTCACCCAGCTCATACGGTATTCCCATTCTGTCAGCCCGCTTCTCTTTCCCCTTATAACTATTAATTCCAAACCGGAGTCAAAGATGCTGCATCGGCACGGCTCTTCAAAAATTAACAATAAGGCAGCTTTAAAAAAATAAATAAAAAATGGACCCGAGGGAGGAGGACCGAAAACACAGGCCTCTGTCTTCCCGATCGCCCCGCTCTGCATTCATGCAGTCGCGCACATTTACATTCGTCGCCGCTCAAGTGTGACCGGAGTATTTATTTATTTTATTCTCTGCAACCTGAACTGATCCCGACAAGTGCCCGTCCTGTCAGAGAACCCGCTTTTTTGATCCCCTTACATGTTTTAATAAAGATTCAACGCGCTTTTTTTATTTTTTTTTCCCACTGATTAAATTTTATGACCGTGTTGGGTAAGTCATTATATTTTAAGGCTGCGTGTTTTATGTTTGGCACTCAGGCTATATCTTTGTGTTTGCAGCCAAGGCTACGGGCTGTTGACGCTTTTCGTTTGTGTTGCTCGGCCTGAGAGATCATTCCTCTTTGTGTCGCCGCGCCGCGGTGCGTGTCGCACCGTGTATCCATCATGCCGTGACAACCTATTGCATTCCACAGTTAAGGCATGATTCCAGAGTCTGACGAGATGATCGCCGCCATACTCACTCACTCACCGTCTGTGATTTCTAGGAGACAAGGTTGAATCCACTGTACACTAGTGGTAGTTTCGCTAAATTTCCAGGAAAAAGAAAGGAAATGGGCAAGATTTCATTTTCCATCAATGCAATGAGGAAACATCCTTGATTAACACATTTCTGTAAGGTACAAATATTAGGAAATGCATTTGTTTTTCCACCAACTTTTCATTCCAGGGCATTCAGACTCCCGGGACTTGCTTAAGCTCGGAGAAAGCTGTTGATATTATTTGAAACAAGGTACAACTTTGCATGCAACTTTTACATTTAATTCAAACCCTAGCATTCTCCCAGCTTTAACCAATATCTTTTTATCGCCTAAGCCTGACCGCATATGGCTGTCTTGATGCAAAGCCCAGTCTTCTGATGTGAAAGTTGGTCATAATCCACTGTAATTCTTTTTCCCCCAGCTTAAGAAACTGATAAATGATTATCTTGCACACGAACTTAGAAATAAAAGAATCTAACTTGGCCTCGCCAGAAGACCTCAAGCAGATAAGAGGCTGGAATTTAGTGCTGAGCCGCGGTGAAATTTTACAGGTGCAGCTAGATTTTGCAAAATGGAATTTACAAAAACCTTGGAACAAAGAAAAGACACAGATCGGGCGTAACATTATGACCACTGACAGGTGACGTAAATAACACTGATTATCAACATGGCACTCATTTCGTGGGATACAACCAGCAGCAAGTGAACATTTTGTCCTCAAATTTGATTTGTCAGAATCAGGAAAAATGGGCAAGCGTAAGGATTTGAGTTCTGCTGGGAAACCTCGGGTCCCGTCACCCATGTGGATGTTACTTCAACGCATGCCAGCTTCCTAAGCACTGTTGCAGACCATGTGCACCCTTTCGTATTCCCTGATGTCTGTAGCCTCTTTTTGCACGATAAACAAAGATGGTTCAGGAATGGTTTGAGGTGCACAACGTCGTTGGCTTGGATTCCAAATTCCCCCAGATCTCAATCCTATCGAGCATCTGTGGGATGTGCTGTAGAAACAAGTCCGATCTATGGAGGAATGTACCACCCTCATAATTTACAGGACTTAGGGGATCTGCTGCTAACAACTTCAGGGGTCTAGTGGAGTCCATGCTTCAACCGGTCTAGACTGTTTTGGCAGCAAAAGGAGGACCAACACAATATTAGGAAGGTTGTCATAATGCCATGCCCGACCGGCGTATTGATACCTGACCACAAGTAGAAACTAAAGGAAAAACATTAATTCCCATCCTATGCAGACCAGTTGACGACAATACTCCCATGAAACTCCCTGCATCATATCATCTTCGTATTTAATTACCTGCATATTACTGGATTTATTTGGTCCTGTGCTCACTGGGCTTCAGATAACGTCACACATTGGAAGGGTAAGCCGAAGTCCTTTTTATCCTTTGCCAACCAAAATAATGAGTTTCCTTAGCAGAGCAGGAACGTGAAGTGGTGCCGCACGTGAGTATGTATCTAACGGATACTAACCATGGTGTGGGTTTAGGAGAAAGGGCAAGATTTACACGTTTTGATTTTACCCTCTGCTTATGAATGCACGCTCATTTTTAATGTACAGTCTGTATTGTATTTTTTCTTGTATTTTCTGGACTAGTTATTTATTGTACTAACCCCTACAATAAATCCCTCATACCTGTCCAATCTTCACGGCCTGCTGTTACCGACTCCTACCTGAATGAACAATTCTCCAACCTGCCTCTTATATTCTCAAACTGTCATGTAACATCATAAGCTACATCTTGTATTTGTATCATCTTCAGATTCTACATGTACAGTATGTGTCTATGACAGATGTATGTTTATCCCGTTCCTCCTATCCTCTATCTTCTCTCTCTTTTCCGTTCCTACCCGTCCAGCCTTAGGCTTAAGTTCTGCTCAAGGTTTCTTCCTGTTAAAGGGAGTTTTTCCTGCCACCGTCGCCTTCAGGCTTGGTCTGGGGGTTTCAGACCGGACTTTGTAAAGCGTCTTGAGACAATTTGTATTGCTATTGACGCAATACAAATAAAACTGGATTGAATTGAAATTGAATGTGCGAACACACGTGGCAATGTGTCTGATTCTGATTTTTATTCCACAAACAAATGGCTGCTCCTTCTACCGTGTCAGCAGCAACGCCACGTCTTAGCTCCCGCTTATTGGTGACTCAATGTAAACGTTCATTTTGGTGCTAGTAGCAGAAAGGAGACAATGCAACACGGTCTGCTGAACAGCAATGCGCTTTTTCGTTTTTTTTTCCACCCTGCAAAACATGTCTGCACCTCTTGTGTGTTTCTGCCTATTGCTGGTTTATCTCTCTCTCTGTCTCTCATTCTCATCCTGAATTGCTCAGATGTGATTTTTTTCGGCACAGTGTTTGTCTGTTTTTTTTTTGTGTATATACCACAAAAAAAGAGATACTGGGCCTTTTTTGCATGACGGCTGTTCAGGGAATGGCAATTTTTGTAAAAAGCCATAAACTCTGTGACGCATATTGTGAGTGAAAGCTGGAGACAGATCCTTCGGCGAGTGATAGACATGAATTATAGCTCCGGCAGACGTTGAATGATGTGATACGTGTTGTCTATCATCCTGTATTCCTGTAAACGCCTGGAAATGAAATAAACCTGAATTTTTAAAACATCAGAATGCATCAACCCTTAGGTCAAATGGTTACACAAGCAGTTTAGCTAAGAAGGAATCGCAGCACGGGTAAAGTCCACAGTGCGTTTTTTGTTTTTCGCTTCAGGAAGTGCTCTGGGGAAAGTGCCCTTGACCTGCATCCTGTGTCCAACTTGCGTCCAACTCTTTGCTCCAGGTTGGGAAAAGATTTTGGTATCATCTGATAATAAACAGATCTTTTGGGTGGGAAATATTAACAAAGGGTTACAGTGCATTAGCAATGTTGCCAGATTTGGTGATCGGGGACAGTTTGGGATTGGGATTGGGGTATTACTTTTCAGGAAAAAGTATCTAGAGTTGGGCAGGTGAAGAAAATTTGGGCTGGTTTTGGGATCATTCTGGACCAACAAGTTGCACACCACAAAGGCTATGGCCAACGTCCTGCTGGCACATAGGTTATGTGTCTGTGAAAGGAAACAACTCTTAGGCAAAATTAGAATAGCTACCATTAGCTGGGAGGCTAGGAGGCTAGGAAGGGTTAAAATCCGTTGCACAGAGCCGGCCTCTCCTGAATCATGTTGATCAGTCGTTCATTCTAGATGACCATGTCGTTGTGAACATATTTGTGGATTTGAACACAAATGGAAAGCTAGACAAGCTTTCTGTGTGAGCCTTTTAAACTTTGTTTACTTTCATCGCTTGTGTTTTTGTTGTCTTTTTCCTGCTTTGGTTCGCTAATCTGACCGGCCAATCAGAGAGATCTTTCTCACCGACACGTTCTGTTGCTGAAGTGAATAACATTGACCATCTTGTGACAATTCAGTGTTCTGCTGGGAAACTTCTGGACCTGGCATTCATTGATGTTACTTAGACATGTAGCACCCACCTAGACCAGACCATGCACCCCCACCCCATAGCAATGACACTCCTTGATTGCAGCAGCCATCCCCAGCAGGATGCAGCCTGACACAGACGCACACTTTAGGAACGACTCAATAAAACATGAAGAACAGCACAAGGTGTTGACCTGGCCTCCAAATTCACTAGATCCCAAACTGATCAAGTATCTGTGGGATGATCCACGAGGCCCCTCCCCTCAAAGGACCCCCACTAACAATATTCTGTTGCCAGACACCACAGGACACCCTCAGAAGGCCCATGTCCATTCTCTGATGAGTCACCACAAGGGAGACCTACACAATATTAGGGAGGTGGTCATAATGTTAAGCCTGATGTTCATTTGCTACGAGTTCATAGCCGCCTACTTTAGCTACACGGGTTAAACATATGCATCACATTCATCCCTTTTATCGCAGTGGGCTTTTTTTTTTTTTTTTTTCTCAATATGTTTATTGAGCATCAACAATACAGGTCCACAGATTGAAAATGGGGAGGAAAAAAAAAATTCCCCACATGAAACACAGAATGCTCACATTTTCAGTTTTCACCCCCCCCCCCCCCCCCCCACCCTCCCACCCCTTGGGACCACCCCCCCACCCCCCACCCCCAAATTGAAATGAAAATAAATAAATAAACAAAAAAATATATATATAAAAAATAAATAAATAAATACAGAAATAAAATAAAATAAAATAACATAAATAAAAGTTGCAATGCTCAAAGACTCAGATATCTTGCTCTTCAGGTGTAATATCTAGTGAATCTATAATGGACAGCAAGGGGTTCCAGGATCTATCAAAGTTTCTCAGAGAGCCTTTAAGAAAAAACCTTAGCCTCTCCAACCTTAAGTTGAACAGGACTTCCTTGACCCATCGGCTGTAGGATGGAGGTAAAGTGTGTTTCCAGTTGAGTAGAATTAAACGCCTAGCCAATAGAGTACAGAAAGCCATACAGTGTTGTGCTTCACTTGATAAAGTGTTGGTGTATGGGATACCAAAAAGAGCAGGCAGAGGATGGGGGTCGACCACAACATTGTAGGCCGTTTGAAGGGTATCAAATATTTTAGACCAAAAGTCTGTCAGTTTTGGACATGACCAAAACATGTGCATGATATCGGCAGGGGATTGGTTGCATCTATTACAGGTGTCTGCTACACTGGGATAGATTTTAGACAATCTATGATTAGTATAGTAGATCCTGTGTATAAATTTGCATTGGATTAGCCCATGTCGGGCACAGATAGAGGAATTGTGTACTAACTTAAGAATGTTGTCCCATTGTTCTTCTTCAAGAGTTAGCCCTAGATCTTGTTCCCATAGTTTTTTTGTTTGTTGTGGGAAGATTGAAGTAGTGGAGTCCAGGGCACTAAAAATATGTGAAATATTCCCTCTCTGATTGGGGTTCATCCTAAGAAGAGTATCTAACAATGTCTGTGGGGGGAGATTTGGGAAGTCAGGATAATTTTTCTGGACAAAATGCCTAATTTGAAAAAAACGGAAAAGGTGGGAGGGGGGGAGCTTAAATTTGGTCGACAGGTCAGTAAAGGACATAAAAGTACCATTGTTGTAAAGATCATTAATAGAGGTTATGCCACGCTCAAACCAAAATTGAAAGGCAGAGTCCATAACTGATGGTTTAAAATTGTGGTTGTGCAACACGGGAGCATAAATAGAGCAGTCTTGCAGGCCAAAATGCTTCCTGAATTGCAACCAGATTTTGAGCGACTGGTTGACTACTGGGTTAGCGCTTACATCTGTGGTTAACACCGAAAGTGGAGAGCACAGCCATGCCTTCAGTGAGGTATGAGATGAACACATTTCAATTTGGACCCAGGCAGGCTGATTGGTGATAGATTCGTCAGTCCAGTATAACAATTTATGAATGTTAGCTGCCCAGTAGTAGTTCAAAAAATTGGGGAGGGCAAGACCCCCTACCTGCTTAGGAAGCTGCAATATCTTTTTCTGCATGCGTACAGGTTTACTGGCCCAAATAAATTTTGACACGGATTTATCCAATTTAGCAAAGAACTTTTTTGAGATGAGTACAGGAATATGTTGAAAAAAGTAAAGGAACTTTGGCAGAACAGTCATTTTAATGAGGTTCACCCTGCCAGCTAAGGACAGGGGTAAGGTTGACCATCTAGCAAAGTCCTCCTCAGTTTTATTAAGTAAGGGGACAACATTTTTGTTGAAAGTATCTGCCAGGGTCCTTGTGAAAAATATGCCCAAATATTGAAAACCTTCATCCACTCTTCTAAAAGGAGCTATATTATCTGGAAGGTCACCAACTAAGTTGTTTATCGCAAATAGTTCACTTTTTCCAAAATTGAGTTTATAGCCAGACAGTCGGCCAAATTGTTTTAGAATGTCTAAGACTACCGGGAGAGATGTGGAAGGATTTGATATGTAAAGGAGTAGATCATCTGCATAAAGTGACAATTTGTGTACAGTACCTTGGCGAAGGATACCCTGAAATTTTGGTTCAGATCTTAGCCAAATGGCTAGAGGTTCAATAGCTATGGCAAACAATAAAGGGGATAGTGGACACCCTTGTCTTGTGCCACGGTGGAGTTGAAAAGGGGGTGAGATTGTGTAATTTGTTTGTACAGACGCTACTGGAGATGAATATAGCAATTTCACCCATGAAATAAAACCCGCGCCTAACCCAAATCTGTCCATCACTTCAAAGAGAAAGTTCCATTCCACCCTGTCGAAGGCTTTCTCCGCATCCAGTGACACCACAACCTCTGGGGTGCTGGAGCTGGGCATGTTAAGTATATTGAAAAGTCTTCTGGTGTTGTGAAATGAATGTCTTCCTAACATGAAGCCAGTTTGATCTGATGAGATGATCCCCGGTAGAACCTGCTGAAGACGAAGGGATAAAATTTTGGCAAGAATTTTGTAATCCACGTTTAACAGTGATATGGGTCTAAAGCTACTGCAAAGTGAAGGATCTTTGCCTTTTTTTAACAAAAGAGAAATAGTAGCATTAGTCAAGGTTGGGGGGAGTCGGCCAACAGACAGTGCTTCATTATATACATCGCTTAGGACCCTGGAAAGAAGTGGGGAAAATTTCTTATAAAATTCCACTGTAAATCCATCAGGACCCGGTGATTTGCCACTTTGTAAAGCTCTAATAGCGTTCGCAACCTCAGTTGGTGAAATTGGGCTGGCTAAACTTCCTATCAACTCCTCATCTATTCTGGGAAATTCAATATTGTTGAACGTATTGGCCACGTCAATCTGAGGATGATCTGATGCATATAGATCAGAATAAAATTTGGTAAATGTTTCATTTATATGTTTTGGATCGGTGAGGGTGACGCCAGATGGTGACTTAACACTTGGGATGAGTCTAGAGGCAGCTGTAGCCCTGGCCTGCTGGGCAAGGAGTTTGCCAGCCTTGTCCCCTGATTCATAAATTCGTTGTCTAGATTTGAGAAACTGTAGTTCTGCTTCATTGGTAGTTAAAAGATCTAACTCAGATTGAAGTTGTAGGCGCCACTTATAGAGTGCGGGGTCTGGATTATTAGAGTAATTGTCATCAACTTCCTGGAGCTGTTGTGTTAGTTCTGATTGTCTGGACATAGTCAGTTTTCTAAGGTGAGCTGTATAGGAAATTATGTGACCTCTTAGACACGCCTTAAAGGTTTCCCATAAAGTGCCTCTTGACACGTCAGGGGTGTCGTTCACTTCAAAAAATGACTGTATAGTGGATCTTAAAGAATCAACAAAAGGATCATTAGCTAGTAGATGTGAGCTGAATCTCCACGATTTTAGAGGACGTCTATAAGTAGGAAAATGTATGTCCAACGATGTAGGGGCATGGTCTGAAATTACAATACTATGGTAATCGCATGACTGTATATTAGAGAGTAATCTGTTATCTAAGAGAAAAAAGTCTATTCTAGAATAGGAATGATGGACATGTGAAAAAAAAGAAAAGGATTTTTTATCTGGGAATTTAAATCTCCATGGGTCTGACAAACCTAGCTCTGTTGCAGTGGAAGTTAGTAGTTTGGCAGAATTTGTAAGGGAATACGGTCTAGAAGAGGATCTGTCTAGATCAGCATCTTGAACTAAATTGAAATCCCCCCCTATAATTAAGTGGTATGTTTCAATATTGGGAATAGAGGTGAAAAACCTGGATATGAACTGTTCATCATCCCAATTTGGTGCATAAACACTAGCTAAAATAACTGGGATATTACACAGCCTCCCTGACACAATAACAAACCTACCAGATGAGTCCGCTACAACTTTTTCTGGCTCAAATGAAATGTGACTTTGAATCAGAATTGCAGCTCCCCTAGCTCTGGCACTGAACTTCGAATGATACAAATGACTGAACCTGCCCCTTTTGATGCGCAAAATCTCATTACTACGCAGGTGTGTTTCCTGCAGAAATACCACGTCTGCTTTCAGCCCCCTAATGTGAGACATAATCTTATTTATTTTAGTAGCTTGGTTTGCCCCCTTGACGTTCCAAGACAGGAAACGGATATTATTCACTGTGTTTTTACCTGCCATGGGTTAACTGTGTAGTATAGTATGCATAGCAATATCTGAAAAACGGAAGAAAAAACAAACAAAAACAAAAAAAAACAAAAAAAAAACCAAAAAAACAAAACAAAAAAAAAACAAAAAAAAAATAAATAAATACACAGATAGGAGTATATCCACCGCCCCCCCATTCCAAAATTGCCTTCACCTGGTCCCACTCCCCATCACCCCTACATCCACAACCCCTGCACAAACGTGCCATATTCACCTATCAAACTTCTTCCGGGGGTTCCTGCCCTCTCTTCTACCCCGCCACACATTTGTTTAAGTATTAATAAAATAAACCACAATTTGTATCAATACACTGCTGAACAGAAATTCTCGTCATTCTAAGCGTGACGTACCTAAAGGGGCTCAAAAGGCGAAACTTTAACTAGCAGCTAGGCTGAATACAGCACTCTCAGAGGGAAAAGCAAACAAACAATGAGTCCATCTTTCCATATCACAGCGGTTAACTTTAAGCATCCTATAACACCAATGAACATTTAACAAGCTCAGTTAACACAACAGCTACGTCCTTAGCCACTGGGCCACTCAGTGGCATGTGATCAAAATAGAGCAAAAGTAGATAATAATAACAACAATAATACGCAACAACGTAACATACCAATGTAGGCAGTCCATTCAGGCCCCAGGCAAGATTAACAATATCCCTCCGTTTGTTGACCTGTAAGAGCCGGCCTTGACTTATCAATCCTCCACAGATGAGGTAGGATTCCGGTACGTGGCCAAAAACTGCTCAGCTGCTTTCACCGATGCCAAACGCCGTCTGCCTCCGTCGTCAGCCCTGATGAACAGCCGTGCCGGGTACAGCAGTGAGGGCTTGAGTTGGAGAGTGTAGAGCCGGTGCATAACCTCTTTATACTCCGCACGCTGGTCCAGCACTTCGGGGCAGTAGTCTTCATATATGTAGATCGGCTTACCATCATACTTCAGCTCACCTCGCTTCCGACGGGCAGCGCGAATTACAGCTTCCTTAGTTTGAAACTTGTGGAAGCAGATGATGACTGCTCTGGGCTTCTCTCCCTCGGCTGGTCTGGGTTTGAGCGCACGATGGGCTCTCTCGAGCTCCGGAGGAGAAGGTAACACGTCTTCTCCCAGTACATCAACCAAGAGTTTAGAAAAAAACATTGTTGGCCCGGTACCCTCGATTGCTTCAGGCACTCCTATGAGGCGCACATTGCACCGTCTGCTTCTCCCCTCTAAATCCGTGAGCCTAGCTTTCAACTTTGCGTTATCTTCAGCCAAAGAAGCCAGCCGTGTTTCCAGTGGCTGCAAATGGTTCAGCTCAGATTCCATATCGCAGATACGTTGCTCATGATTATTCACCGTGGACTGTATCCCGTCTAACTTTGTATCAATGGCAGCAAGCTTGTTTTCGAATCTGACAGAAAGCGAGTCAGGTTTGGTCAACAGGTCCGCTCGTAGGTCGGCTAGCATGCTAGCTAAGGTAGCATTATCGACAGCAGAGTTAGCGGTAGCCGCCTGTTCTTGTTTTTTCTTGTCCGACTTGCCTGGCTTGGATGACATGCTGGCTGGCAAAACAATTTAAAGCACTAATTAGTATAATGCAGTCGCTAATTGCGATGATTTGAACGAATAGTGGTCAATATAGAAAGTGTGTGGCAGGAGCCTAGAAAAACACCGCTACTCCATCCCGCTCACCAACCGGAAGTCGCAGTGGGCTTTTTTGATGTTCCACTCGGCTGACCTGCACGTGTGAACACAGAGAGAACACAAACCCCACACCGAGAGGCCGCAGTCAGGTCGGAAACCCGCAACCCCCTTGATGTGAGGCAGCGATCCGCCGAGCCGCCACGCGGTCCATCAATAAGTCATTACCTCACTAGTTTTGAGACATTCCAATCATTACCATCAACAAATGAGTCCGCTGTAGAGAAGATTAGCAGTCTTCCTCCAGGTTTTTATTTTTGCTGTGTGCCATCAGGTCAGAACTGTCAGGGATGTTTTTTTTTTTTTTTTTGGCTTTAGAACAGAAAAGGATAATAATATGAAGCACGGTGGGAGAAGGACACTGTTCATCCAGCGCAAACCGAGGTAGGTGGAGAGAAAAGTCCTCCACATCCTGAGGTAAACAAGGATTCACAAAGGTACGCTGAGCGATGCCAGGTAGAGGTGAGGGGCCGCTGACTAACCCGAGATAAGTGTTAGTACCCATGGCTGTAATTTTGAAGCTAAACAGTACCATTATGCAATTAAAAACCACTGGTTCTCAGCATTTCAGAGTCAGGATCAATATAAGCGGTGCTGTGTTTATATTGATAATAATATCCTGTAAGTTAGGCTGCACCAAGGACTTGTTGGACAGTGGTGACTGATCTCTACCGCTGACACTTTTACATCCTCATGTTCAGTTAAAGAGGCTGAATTAAAATGAATTGTCCTCACTTTACATAACTCCCTTTGGCCGTAGCGACTTGTGAAAACAGTCAAATTTCCAAGCGTCTCTCGAGGGTATCGCGGCAATGGCTGAAAAACGAGGGTTGCCGTTGCTAGGATACAAGCGGTGTACTCGCAAGGCGCACGGCTTATTTAAGCACATAATTTTTCCGTGGCCGACAAATACCGATGCATGACATTTGTCACCCCGTCGCAACCACTCGGCGTTGGTTAAGTACCGGTGGACCTTGAAGAAATCTGTCGCTGTTTAAACGCATTACAACAAAGACAGCGAGGATGATTCAATTTGAGGTATTACAGAACACTTTGTCACAATAAAAAGATCTCAAACTGAATTAAACGCCAAAGAAAAAAAGTGGGTTTTAAGGAGGGATTAAAAGAGAGCAGACCTGAGTGACCTTAATGGGATGCGCGGTTGTAGGAGATCAGCGAGATATATCGGAGCCAGACCGTTCAGTGGTTTATATGCAGTCCCTAAAACCTAAGAAAAATCGATCCTAAAACAAACGGGGAGCCGGTGAAGAGAGGCGAGTTCAGGGGAAGTGCGCTCTGGTTTGTGTGTTCTTGTTAAAAGATGAGCTGCAGCGTAGAGGATGCTGGAATAGTCAAGATGGGATAAAAAAAAAAAAAATAAATAGACTTGATCAATGAATTTATCTGTTTAGCTAAAAAAAATCACACATTAATGATGATTTAATACACCGATCAGCCACAACATTATGACAGGAGAAGTAGTGTTGACCATCTTGTGACAATTCAGTGTTCTGCTGGGAAACTTCTGGCCCTGGCATTCATTGGTGTGGATGTTACTTAGACATGTAGCACCCACCTAGACCAGACCAGGCACCCCCACCCCATAGTAATGACACTCCTTGATGGCAGCAGCCATCCCCAGCAGGATGCAGCCTGACACATGCACACACACAAAAACAGCACAAGGTGTTGACCTGGCCTCCAAATTCACTAGATCCCAAACTGATCAAGTATCTGTGGGATGATCCACAGAGGCCCCTCCCCTCAAAGTAACAACATTCTGTCACCAGACACCACAGGACACCCTCAGAAGGCCCATGTCCATTCTCTGATGAGTCCCAACTGCTTTGGAGGCACAAGGGAGACCCACACAATATTAGGAAGGCGGTCATAATGTTATGCCTGATCAAGAATGACCTCTGTGTGACTGGAACACTACTGGAACACAACGTATGAACACTGTCATTGCAGAAAAAAAAAGTCCAGTTGCCTTTTTTGAACCTTTGTTGGACATACCATGACCTGGATGACTGAGAACCTTCACAGACAAAAAAACTAAAATAATAAATAAAAATGTAGACCTTTATCTATTATTATTTATTATTTTGACCAACTAAGTACATGAGCCTAAGAACTAATTTCTCAATTTTTATCTCAACTTCAAACATTCTGTCAAATACTTCTGTCCATAAACATTCAAATCAAACACAGCACAAATATAAAGCATGCTCAAACATAAAGTCATATTTAATAGAGCCACCTCTGACATCAATTACAGCGACGCCGGGAACCGGTTATCAGTTTTGCAGATCTACTCCACTCCACAATTTTACCCTTATTCTTGTCCTGTGCGATAATGGATTCGCTCCGCCCGCCGTCAATAGCGAGCCTTTGGAAAGGACGCGGAAAGATGAAAACCGGAGCGGCCGTGATCATTGTCTGGTCTCCATCAGCGAGGCGGCCCAGTTCAAGGTCGAGGTGGATCAGATGAGAGGCTGAAAGGATGTCAGGATTAAAGCAGCGCCACGCAACGGGGGGGGGGGGGCTCATCGGGTCAACGCAGGGAGGAGTGACGGCAATTAAACGGGCAAATTAGGGTTTAAAGAAGTATTCTAGAGATTTCAAAAGCCATCCTAATACAATAAAAGAAAAACCTTTTACTTTTATCCAACTGTTGCCATAAAATATGAAAGGCAGCCGCTAATGATTGTGTCATTATTGATACTCTGATTGCACTGAGGTATAAAGCCAACCGTTGCCTACTCATTCAAATGCCACACATTCTCACATTTGAGAAGTTGGAATCCAGGGAATGTTTGGCATTTTGGAGTCTATTGATGTTTTCATTGATTGGTTTTTCAGCAGGAAATGTTCCCACTTTATGTAGAAATCTCAGATGAAGTACAAATGTTTGATACACTCTCGCAGATTTAGAGAGATCTGCTGCTGAACCTGGATTTTCTATGGTGGTGTTGAGTGCTACAGGAATGACCCGTTCCTCTCCTCAGAAGACCCCCCCAGAGAAAAGTGTGGGCAAACTTAAAGCACCAAACACTGTTAGGATTGCTACGTTTCCATGGACACTAGCTTTCAGATAATGATCAGCATAATAGTCCAATCAGAAGAGAAGTTGCCCTATTGTAACCACCTCAGTTGGAGCAGACCGATTTGAAGTGATTTGGTAAAGACCTTTTATAATCCAATGCATGGGAACATATTAGCTCCTAATAACCATCAAAGTTCCCCCAACAAAGTGGAGGTTTGTTGTGCAGGTAATTATTCTATGTTTTGGCTGGTTTGGGGTCATTTTGCTTCCTTTGTTCTAATTCTAAAAGTGTGTGCGTGTGCCTTGAGGGACGTCAACGAATGTAACCTGAAGAAATTGTTCGCAGTGTGTGCTTCAACTTTTGGTGGTCTTTCTGAACATCTTAAGTGAGGACTATTTACGCCCTGTAAAGCCTTTACAAAGGAGATTTAAAGGCTCCTTTCAGTTTTATTTCACGTCATTGCAGATGTTTCTTTCTTCGTTTTACATCAAGTGTACAGCTGGTATAAATATTTCTGTTTCGTATCACTCTGCGTTGTGTTTGTCTCGTTTCTGGGTTGAGACGATAACTGAGCCTTTTGTAAAAGATTAGATAGACAAGACAGAATGACAGAATGATAGTAAAAAAAATAAAATAATTAACAGTTTAAACAGTTTATTAACACACTTAGTAACTATTAATACATGTGTATATAATAATACAATGCATAAATATACATTTTTATTGTGTTTTTAATTAATTTACTCACACTTTTTTAAATGATCTTACAAACCACTAACGGCTGGTTTGTAAATTCTTTAATATCTAATTCATAAATGAAGTATGGGAATATAATATAATTATATAGAAACACATAGATTAAGAATAAAACCTATCTAAACTGCTTACTAATGTCTCTAAATGTGTGTGATGCTTCATAAATGATGAATTTATTACTATTTACTAATTATTTACTAATGCTTCATAGTGTGCAGTTACTTTAAAGTGTTACCAAAACTTCTTCCGTTATATTTCCAGCAGATTTGACGGTCTGCAACGGGAAAAAACACTTTGTGCGCGTCAATTATGTATAATAAGAATCCATGCAACCACTGTAACAAACGTCTTTTCATTTATTGTTTTAGGAAAGAATTAAACAGTACAGATGCATTCTTTATGTACAGCTTTCACTGAAGCACAAATTACAGTTGTCCTTATGGTAACCATGACGCTCCTCATCGTATGTGGTTTTAGATTGACAACTCTCAGCAATGTCACCATATGTCAATTTTTACACAGACTGTTCGTCGCCAAATTAATAAATGTAACACGCCCAACGAACGCAAAAATGCTATTTATTGAAAAATGTCAAACAACCTTTGTTCTGCAGCCATGGCAACGCTGGCGTACAAATATGATCCTTTTCCCAAGGTTATTTAAAGGCACTGAGTTTTTAACTGTAGGGTTTTGTTTGCTGTTCTCAGCAAATCCTTGGTGAGTATACTTGTAAATGTGTTCAAAGAGTGTGCCTTCAAAGTTCTGCAGCCCACATTGTTTACTTCGGCTTTTATCTTCTCCCTCATTGGTGCATACTTGATGAAAGCACTTTGGGATCACCACCATCCGACTGTCACCGCCGTGCATCACGTCATCTGGATTCCTGGTTGCCATTAACTTTACTTTTTAAGGTGTCAAACTGATTCTGCACCTGCTGCACAAGGGCAACATTGGAACACAACTTGCAGTAGAATCCATGGCGCATAATCCACAGCTTTTAAATGAATGTAGCACTCGCAAATGGATTAATCGTCACTGACACCAGTGCACAATGTTTCCTCCGGGTACAGTCTCACATTTTGGAGCTGTACATTTGAGCATCGCTTCATTGTATTTGTAGATACCGAATGCCTAATTTGTCTCGCGCAGAGAGGCTGAGCAGTGTGGAAAGCTTCAACTGCAGTCATTTTTAATGCATGGCGTGTCTGTTTCTTTGATAGGAGCCGAGATTGCTGGCAGCTGGCGTGTGAACTGGGGAGGCTGAGCAGCAAACGAACAGAACATCCTTTGAGAGTTTGTAGACTCCTTAAGCCTAATTCTCCGTCTTAAATAAAAAATGAATTTAAAAACTGCGGTGAAAAAGTTTATCGAGTTGTCTAGCGTTCCTCGGCGATAGCGGTTTATTGGCTGCAAATTTCTCTTGAGTGCAGGGAACGGCTCAGGAGGTTATTCACTCCTTCTGTCGGTGTGACAGCGGGACTCTGTCAGCTAGAAGAGGTGACGCAAAGTGTGGTCTTCTGCCGCTTTAGCTGGTTTGTCTTCATGTGCAAATGTAGCAGTTCATGTGGTTTTGTCATACACTATCCCATACGTACATCTGCAGCTATTATACAGTATGATGCATATTTTTGTTTGCCCTTTTATACTTACTACTTACCGTCTTTTCTGGATAAAAAACTGACCCAGAGCAAGAATTCCTTCATAGTAAGTGTCTATACTTTAAATTTACAACTTCAGATCTACATAGAATGTCTTAATAGCTTACACCTCATTAATAAATGTGTGATTAATCCTTAAGAAACATTTCAGAGGGCAGGGAGAGTGTATTTCTGTGTATTTGCTTTTTGAGAAAAACATCTACTGTTGCACAAAACCATGTCCTGTTTTATACATAAGATATAAAAGCATAAAAGCCATTTTGAATTAAATATATCTGATGGAATTTGAAAATTGCACGAACATCTAATTATCTAAATTCTAAAAGAGAGTAGGTCAATACCCGGAGGAAACGACTCCAGACGCCAACATGAACTAGCTAAATTTTTTAAGCGATGGCTAGCAAAGTCAGATTGTTTACTATAAAAGTCAATTCTTTACTATAAATTTATTTTATTTGCTTTTACTTTATTTAATCTTACACACATTTGTCCACAGAAAGCCACGTCTCAACTGCCTTTTTGTTCATTATTCATGCAGATGAACTGCACAGGCTGTTGCTGTTTGTCGCTAAATCCAATATTAGCATCATTACGGTAAGGATGGACTGATAAAAACGCATGATCTTGTTGTATGTGCAGACATTTCATCTTCATCTTCATCTTCTGTAACCGCTTGTCCTGTGAAGGGTCGCGGGGGGCATGAGGCGGGGTACATCCTAGACAGGGCTAACACAGAGAGACAGACAACCATTCACACTCACACCTACGGCCAATTTAGAATCACCAATGAACCTAACCAGCATGTCTTTGGACGGCCAGACATTTCATATAGTGTATAAATAGTTTTTAGTAGGTTGGATAGCATCATAATGAGGATTTTTAGGGTTTTTTATTAAGAGAGTTTAATAAAAACGCCAGGGTCTCGCAAATTCTTGTGGGAAACAATGTCTTGTATGTAATGGGCCCTCAAGGGACTTAAGTTATGAAGTGAAACTGAATGTAGATCAAATTACATGGGTACATTTACTGGTCTTACAGTTTTTTCAAAGTCTCAAATTCAAAGCAAAATCCTCAATGAAGTTTCTCTTTCTCATCTCAAAAACTAGACGGAGTCTCCCACATTGACTGACTCTGAGGACCAGTTTACTCCGCTTGTCCAAAAAAGAGATGGATTGCATGTGATGTTTATGCTCGTTAGAAGAAAAACTAGAACGTAGAAACACCGCTGGAAAAACTACTGCAAGAGGAAGTTGAGCAAAAGCAGTTTTAAACGGTTCTGATGTTACGCGTTCAATTTTTAAACTCCGCTCCTAACTGAGCAGCGCAAAGACTGCTGGTGGCGGTGAAACGGAGTCGGATGAGAAATGAAGCGTTTTCTGTTAAAACAACCCGACCTATATATTTAACATAGTGCTCCAAATGGATGCGCTGTTTCTGTAAATGCATTTAACTTTGCTTTGATGCAAATTCGCACGACACATGGTGACACCGACATCTTCCTGCAGGGTATCGCCTGGCCGCTTTATCAATCATTCACGTTAGGGCTGCATTGAATTAGAATAATAATAATAAAAAAAAAAAATGTCTCTTACACTTGTGCATGTTTTGTATTCATGAAAAATGCATTCCGCTGCCCTCAAGGTAAATATTCTCCATTTTTTTCTGACAGTTTGATGTAAGAGGAAATGCTGTTTTGTCATGTTCCGTACAGTGCTCATCAAGTTTCACTGTAGGGAGAAAAAGCAAATTAGATCATTTCAGAATGTTTTTATCATCATTTTCTCGAACTGAAATGTTTGTTTGCGTGTCCCTTAGCTGTCACCATCTTCCTGTACTGTCACACCACCACCTTTTTCTTCTTCTCCAGTGGTGACAGTTTGCGATATGTTCATCCTGTTGTGTCCACTTGCATCAAAACATCCATAAAGGTTAAGAGTATTTTAGGAGAGAGTGCACAAATTACATTTTTTTGCAAGTAGAATTGAAAGTTGTATCCGTGATGATGATGTTTTTGCATAAATCATGAATTTGTGCTGCACTGCTGTGTCTGGACAAATGTGCGTTCCGTTGAAACTAACCGTCAATGAGCGTGCTCCTCTAGGCCGTCTATGTTCAGCGCCGGCGCGACTGATTTATTCCTACAGCTAGGGTCAGACTATTTTTTCAACTTGCATCCCTTTTTGAAACTTTCAACAAATGCAGGTGGTCATGAGCGCCACATCTGCCTCGCCGATTATGTTGCTCCGAGCACAGAGGCCTAGATTCAGTGGAGGTGTTGAAAGAGAATAAAGCACACTGTGTCGGTGAAAATGGCAAATCGGGATGCCCCGGCTGCTGTAGTCATTATATTCATGCCGTTTGCCGTGTTTGAGCAACAAGTAGGAGAAATGTCTTGTCCTTTGCACCTGTCACACTCGCGCATATCTAAAAAAAATATATATATTTTGACCGCATAACGTGTTATCTGTTTGAAAGGCCGCATCCCAAAAAGAACTCCGGCAAATGACTTTTTGAGATGCCGGCGGTGAAAAGCCGCCGTCGGCGATGCCAGGTATGCAAAGGTATCATCAGTGAGTCACACAGGCCAAGGGGAGGTGTGTCCACTCCCTTTTAAAAGGGACTCAGGGTCGCATAGAGACGGGCTTTCTAAATGTATAGCGCACAAATTACTTTGGAATTCTTTATTAACGCTGAAAGGCTCAAATTGTAATCCTGCAGCAGCACGGACATTCTGTAAACGACAAATTGCAAGCATGTGCAGGACAGAAATAAAAATAAAATATGGCCGACCTAGAATCTTCTTGTTGTTAAGCATCAGTGCTAACCACTACACCAAGATCAACATGTTCGTAACTTAAATTAACCATTAAAATCAACGTTCCAGTTGTAGTAAGTAAAACTAAATCTTCCTTTGTTCTCTTTTGGTCAACCCTACAAATAGCTAGCAGTAGCTACGGCGTCAAATTGCCTCAGAAGTATAAACTGCACATTAGAGGTCCATATGGTGGCTGCTTGATTGCTGTGTTGTCCCCTATATTAACTGCACTGCTACGGAATGAATGTAGAATAATGAGCACAGTGTAAATCCCTCCATCCTTTAAAGTATGACCTATTGAAAGAATGAGGTATAAAGACATTTACTGGATAAAATATGCTCGGTGGAATATTAACATGATTATAGACATAACATTCTACGTTTATCAGCTACATACTGTAAGGCCAATTCAAACGGACTCCCACGGAGTTCATTTTATACATTTTGAAAAATGAAAACATGATTATCATTTAATGAGACACGGACATGCATACATATTCTGCAATATAGCCGGCTAACAGACAAACAATCAATTCGCTGACTGACTCTGAACCCAAACTATTGAGTGGAGCTGTAATCTGATCTCTGCCCACTGGCACTGACTGGGCGTCACTCCCACTACTTGTGCTTTCTCTATGCATTCTATGCTTTGATAACGAGCGAGCAGCATCAAGTGCACTAAATCACTTGCTGCACGATGTGTAAAGGGAAACGAGGCAAAGAGACATGCACAAGAAAAGTACAGAAACTCTCTGCAACTTAATATGGCAGAATTATCTGCAAAATGATCATTAAAATGTTTCCTGGAAACATTCTACATGTGTTTTTCCGATAAGTGTGCACATGTCTGTGAAGGTTCTCAGTCATCCAGGTCATGGTGTATCCAAAATCCAAGAAGAAGTTTTATTCAAGTAGCTTCAAGTAAGCTGGTGTTGGGGTTTAAGTTCGAACACCTGGGTCGCACGACTAGGTTCTGTTAACGCCCAGAAAAGTAAGTGGTTCCTGTAGTCTGCAAGTTTCCTCGATGTCTTCTCACGCTCCCACACAAGTTTCCAAAGTACATGGCTGTACACCGATCACCTGTGGAACGTAAGGCTGCGACTATCTGTTACCATTTGGTCCTGTCCTGTGCAGGATGCTGTGCCTCGCCCCATGATAGGTTTGCCGTCTTCAGATATGAGGTCTCAGTTTTCCGCCAGGTGGTTTTTGGCCTCCCTTGTTTCCTCTTTCCAGGTGTGGTCCATCTCAGGGCTACTTTGGGAATACAGTCTTGGTCCATTCGGAGGACATGTCCGAGCCATCGATGTTTAATTTCTATCACCGCATTGGGACAGTAACATTGCTGTTATACAGCTGGATCTTGGTTTTGAGGCTGTACTGGTTGGATTATCAGATGGTCTGAAGGCTTGCAAATGTGCTGCCAGCTTCCCTAAGCCTTATACACCAGTCAGGCAAAACATTAATGCAGCCTGACACAGACACACACACAAAAACAACTAAAAAAAACATGAAGAACAGCACAAGGTGTTGACCTCGCCTCCAAATTCACAAGATCCCAAACTGATCAAGTATTTGTGGGATGATCCACAGATGCCCCTCCCCTCAAAGGCCCCCCCACTAACAACATTCTGTTACCAGACACCACAGGACACCCTCAGAAGGCCCATGTCCATTCTCTGATGAGTCACAATTGTTTTGGAGGCACAAGGGAGACCTACACAATATTAGGAAGGTGGTCATAATGTTATGCTTGCTCGGTGTATGTCTACAAAGGTTGTCAGTCCTCCAGGATATTCACAAAACAAGCTGAAACAAGGGTAACTGGACATGTAGAGTTCCAAAACACTAAGAGTTTGGATTTAATTAGGAACATTACGCTTGGTTAAAGTGGAGTTCCACCTATCTAAACTATCTTTATCTTAAAGCTAATCTTGCCTAAACTGAACCACACACCCACACCAGACTATCCGGACCACACCAGAGTATCTAGTGTCAGTTTATGCCCACCACCTTTTCACGTCTTCTATTCACCATTGGCAAAACTAATTTAATTTCTCAGAGACGTGGTTGAACTAAAAAGAAAAAAGAAAAGATAAAAAAACGGTTCAAACTTCTGAGACATCTTAAATTAAGTGAATCTTTAGATCTTCTTTTTACTTTGTTCTGTTAAATGTCAAAGCACCTGCTGAAACATTTGTCAAACAAGAATGTGGTCACAGTTTAATAGCCAAGAGATAAACTAAATGGATTTCTCTCCACGGTGTTCTTTCCTTAAGATTACAAGTTACATCTGAACTTTCATCCCCGTTTTGTTCTCAGACTGTTCTTTATCTAGCGCATGAATTCTTCATGAAAGTTCGACCGCGCTACGTCTGTGAATACGGGATGAGCGCGTTAATGCTGTATCAGATGATTAGGTTTTATTTTTTTTGTTTTCAGCGGATTGATGACGGGCCTGTAAAACGGAAGCGTGAAGGTCACACTTCCGGAAATATAACAAGCTGTCACAGATCGTTTGCGGGAAAACCTGAATTGCCGTCGAGCTCGTCCTCTGCAGCCTCTCAGTCCGGTGAATTTCCAATTCACCCTCCCTGCCAGGACCTATTTTTCATCTTCATTTCACAGCCCGAGCGTCAAAGGTAGTTTTTCGGTGTCCATTAAGCTTTTAATGCCGAGGAAACAATCCATTCTCTCACGGCAACGTCCCCTTCACTGTGCATTACCTCTGACCCTCCTCCGCCGGACAGCTCTCCCACGGCGATTTTGCGAGTTGAAAGGTGCGGACTTAACGGGCTCTCGTAGAAGGGTTGTTGGATTTCACATCTTGGTCTTGATAAAGGAGAATCACTCACCTGGAAGTGGGCAGGATTTGATCTACGGGGGGAAAAAAGCAAAAAAAAAAAAAAAGCTCTGTAGTGGATTTTGTTTCCTTTAAGAGCACTGGGAAAGATTTGTTTGTGTTTTAATGAAGTGGCAGGAGAAAAGGGAACGCCGCTGCCTTTAAACCGGAGTGTTTGTGGAATCCTGGCCGTCTCCAACTGGCAGCTGAGGCAAAGCAACCTAATCAGTAATCAGCAAACATTGTTGTTGTCATTAAAAAAACATATTCCATCAGGCTGGCTAGCAGAGAGCAGAGATTGAAATATGTCTTTTTTTTTTTTTTTTTAAATTGTAATATCGTGAGGCTTTCATTGACGAATAGATATGCGTTTTTTTTTTTCTTACGTTCACAAAGAGGTGACAAATCCGTTTTTCGAAATTCCACTGAAAACCCAGCGTTGCGGCGGGGGTGAGCGCGCGCATCCTCAAGTGAAAGCGTAATTGCACCAAATAATGTGCAATCACGCCAGCCTCGTCTCTCCCTCCCTCCCCTTTCTGCCTGTCCCCCTTTAAAACCGTCCCAAATCAGTTTTGTATGAATGTGTAATTATTTTTCTGCTGCACAGATAAAAAAAAAAAAAGGAGAAAAAAAAACAAACAATTGGCATCCTGTAATTTGCTTCCTCGTTGGAGGCAGTGTACATCTGAGAGCGGGGTGCGTTTCTGCAGCCAACATTATCACCAAACATCCAAAAAAACAAACCCACTGGCACTTTGTAGCGTTTCTTCTCGCCACGCTGACATCTGTGGGTCTCCACTGTTTCCATTAACAAAGACCATTTGGGAGGAGTGTGAGTGAAAGATAATAAAATGGGATTTTTCCTCGACAAAAGGTGACTGTGTGTATTGCTACACAACAGCGAACTATTGATTTGAAATAATTACAGTCTTTACTGAGCCGTGCTGGTGGCTGTGGGTGTGACATTGTGCTTCTCGTGCAGACTGCAGACTCGTGTGCGAAACTGCAATCGTGAGGGGGGTGAAAGTGCGTTTTCGCCGGGGAACGTGTCAGGCCCGTGTTAGGCCATTGTGTCGCTTTGAGGACGGTAAAGCACGTCATTCGGCAGACAGTTTTCAATAAAGTGCACGTGACAAGGCCTGCTGATAAGATACGGGTGCCTGTCGGAGGGGAATCTCTGACGGCGGCGACTTATCGAGAAAGGATCTGTCAGAGCCGTGGAAGGGGAAGAAAAAATATGGTATATAATCAAATGAAATCCTGTCACACAGACGTTCGTATTCTCATCAAACTCATAGTGTAGAAAATACAATAAGGTGAGCGATAAAAGGAACATTCCTGCGGGACGCATTCTGTCCCGTACGGAGAATACAAACTATGTTCAAATGTGACATTGCTTTGGATTTTATCTCTCCTGATGTGTTTAAAGGGGAACTACTGTTTTTTACAACCTGGACGTTATTTCTGGCATAAAATACGATTGTTTACTCACCCATATAACTTTGGTGTCATTTTTAGTCCTTCGGAAGATATTTAGCGCCGCGTATATCCATATAGTGGGAGTGATTGGGGCACCGAAACGCAGCCTCTAAATAACGCATTATCTGCCGCGAAACTTGTTAATTTCACCAATATTTTGTTATGATACGCTAGTGCTATTCCCCGTTGAGTCCAGAGCTACCTGTTATCATCATCCGGGGTCTGTAGATTGACCTACTAACCTCTAACCTGGATGATGTCATCTCTGAGCACTGCGCGGCTCGTTTACCTGTAATTTGCTACTGCTAGTTTTTTGCAACATGGCTGAATATTTTTCCGATTCTGAGGTTGTGGACGACGACTTTGTTTATGATGGACGCCCTCACCGTTTTGAGCCAGAGTATACGGATGAGGAGCTCGTTGAAGGAGGATGAACAACAAACCGCTGCACATCCTCGAATACATAACAGGTAAATCCGGACTCAACGGGGAATAGCACTAACGTATCATAACAAAATATTGGTGAAATGAACGAGTTTTGCGTCAGATAATGCGTTATTTAGAGGCTGCGTTTCGGTGCCCCAATTACTCCCACTATATGAATATACGCGGCGTTTTACTGGAGCTAAATATCTTCCGAACAACTAAAAATGACACATGACAAAGTTATGTGGGTGAGTAAACAATCGTATTTTATGCCAGAAATAAGGTCTAGGTTGTAAAAAACAGTAGTTCCCCTTTCAGTCATCTATTCAGTGTCTGTAAAGTGGAACCTTCTGATGTACCGTAAATGATTGCTGACCTTGGGAAGTGCTATACGGAACATTTGCAAAAACAATGACCTGATAATGTGACAAGTTTGGATTTTATTACTACTACTACTTTTCCTTCAGAGGATTGTTATTATTCCATAGTGCCACCAGTTAATCAAACCTGAGACATAAAGGAGACTGCAATTTATTGCAGAACAGTCTCTAACAATCTGCTGCAGAGTCTTATAATCTTAAAAAAAAATGAAATGGTCGCGTATGTTACGTGAAACCACCTAAACCGTGAGCCTTGCATGGCTAGTCCAGGTGAGCAGAGAACCAATTCCGTATATGTGTACATATATACAAGTCCAATAAAGCTGATTTAATACTTACTTTTTGTGTACGAATAGAAAATTATCTATCGGACATCAAGTTTCTAAAAGCTAAGATGTCCCAAACTGTGTAATGTTTGCTGGTTTGCTTAGAAATGGGTCTGAGGTGGATGGCAAGTGAATATATTGCAATTCAGTTGAGTTTTCTTTGTAATTTTATATGTTTGAAAAAATCTAAACGTTCCCAACGTTCCCAATTGACCTACTAACCTCTAACCTGGATGATGTCATCTCTGAGCACTGCGCGGCTCGTTTACCTGTAATTTGCTACTGCTAGTTTTTTGCAACATGGCTGAATATTTTTCCGATTCTGAGGCTCTTTAATTATGCCATTTTTTTTTTTTACACTGTTAGCCAGTCGTTAGCTTGCTAAACTGCAAGCGTCAGGGGTGCAGATGTTCTCGCAGATGCTGCCGCTTGAAGGGTGAGCATTTTGGGTACACTCGTCGCAATCATGTTCCATTTGAAGGCAGCGATTGTGTGAATAAGCGCATGTTAAATCTCCTTGCGGCGGCGCCGTCTCCGTCGTAAGCACCAGAGAAGCTGGCTCAAGACTTAGCGTTGTCCTGTAACGAAACGAGCGTTGAAAGTAGAGAAGGGGGACTCTTGACCCAAATCTTTCTGTAAACCCGACCAAGTAGCTTAAACCAAACTATAAAACTTTTAAAATTTTAAGTAATAATCCAAAGCGCGAATGAAAAGTCAACTACATGGAAACGTGATGATCTGACAAGGGATGCGTAGCCCAGAGTCCTGGGGGAAAGGTCAGCGGTTGATTTGAACCAATGTCATTCCCCTCTTTGTCGCTCTTTATCTCTCCACCCCACCTGTCTGCAAATGTGTCACACAAATGTCATACATGTCCCTTCTGATCATTCATCATTGCTGGTGTCATTGGCTATTATGTCAATTACGGTATGTATTGAGGTGTTGGTTCCTGTCATAACCCATCATCCACAGTTAGTTTTATTTTTGCCCACTGCCCCTCACTTCTGCATTTCATTGTAGGATACTACTTCTCTACACCAGGAACACAAAACCAAAAGATTTTTCCCAGGAATCCTGATCCTGATCCTTTTTGTAATTGCCGATATGATCACAGTGCATACTGAGGACATTCTTTGAACAAGTTTGTACTATGCTATGTAATGCCCAAACAAACAAAAAGTGACAATCCAAAGACATGAACATGATCTAACAGAAGACACAGAGCACAGACTCTCGGGGCGAGGGGAGGTCAGCATTCAATTTCCACCACTGTCATTCCCCTCTTTGTCACTCTTTATCTCTCTACCCCACCTGTCTGCAAAATGCGTCATACAAATGTCATACGTGTCTCTTCGGATCATTCGTCATTTCTGAAGCCGTTGGCTATGATGTCACTTACAGTATGTATGAGGGCGTTCGTTCCTGAGGATTTTAAACACCATCCACAGTTAAATTTATGTGTCCAGCTGTGCACAAACTCTTTGCAGGACACCATATGAGTGCCACAGAACCAAAGGTTTTCTGATTGCACATTCCTCCACTGTGGGATAAATAAAGGATTATTTTATTTTATACTTTTAGTACTTGCCAGTATGAACACAATGCATACTGAGGACATGCTTTGAATACGTTTGCAGTATAGAAGTCTGTATTACCCATGCGATGAAGCATAGACTGTATATAAATATGGACAAAGTGCCCCCACTTCCTTGCATTGGCCGTACTGGCGCTATTTTCCCGGCGATACGGGCAACGCCATCTTGCAAGTTTGGAGCCAGAGTCTGCGCAGTACAGTCCGAGAGTGGAGCCTTGTGGAGCCACAATATCAATGACCCGATTGCACTTCTGCCAGACTCATTCGTGTTTTTGGTTCTAACCTCCGCCATTTACAAGGAAATGTTGGATTATACACTGTACTTAAAAAAAATAATAATAATTTTTACAACTGTCACGGTCCCATGGGACCGCTTTACGGAGTGGTTGGCATGGCAACTGGTAGTCGCCATTATGTCACATCCTGTTTCTATAGCGTCAAATAACTAAAATGAAACTTGTCCAAAAAAATGGCACTTGAACATGAATCAGCATTGTATTAACTACCTAAAATGACAGAAACCATCCTTGAAAATTAAATTATGTGATGTGTATTTTAGTGTTTTAGTTTGGCGCAAGTCCCATCCACTAACATGGAGGAGGTGGAGTTTATGACCTATACTGCATCCAGCCACCAGGGGGAGCTATACTTGCTTTGGCTTCACTTTTGAGATGTTGTTCCACCGTTCATCTTTATACAGTCTATGTGATGAAGTCATAAGTCTTCTCAGCATTTTGTGATGCCCGTAACGCTGCCCTTATTGCTTTTGGTGTGTGGTAACAATCAAAGTTATACCTGCTGTACGCGAGCGTGCATGGATTTTTATCAACTCTTCTGGGATTTAAGCTGGACATGAGAAAAATATGAGGGACTAGAATATTGAGAATATTGAGAAATAATGCAAACCCTGTCGTTCATTAATAAATAACTTACTGTGCGTTAATGGGGTCGCACAGAGCTCAGAAAACATTTCCTTTTTATTATTAAAAACTAATAATCATACCATAATAACCCAACCTTTTCCTTTCTTTTTATTGATTTTTTTTTATTATTATTATTTTTTTCGGCTCACTCCAGAATCTCAGCTCAATTTACAGAAGCAATTCTCTTCTCTTCACAGCTACATGGTAGCTCCAGCACAGCTGTACCGGGTCGATCCCGAATTCCAGCTTCTGCTCTCTGACCGTCAGTTTAAGGCCTCAGAGGTGCACAATCACGCAATATAGGAAAGCTCGCTCACAAAAGCTACTGGACAGTTAAACAAGAGCAGCCTGTGGAGGCATGGCTTCTAACCGGTGCACTTTAATACATTTTTATGATGTTTTAAGATATTCTTCATCTTTTGTGTTAGAAGAGCCGCTGTGTTGTTTCCATCTTTATGCGTTTGATCATCTGCTTTCTAATAGAAAGTTTGACACTATGAAGACAGCTCCTTTATTTGGATTACAGACATAACACAGCAAAAATCTTTCTTTTTTTAGAAGCTAAAACATCTCTTTGATAACACAGTAGATGCATGCTCTCTCTAGACAACAACAAGTCTGCATATAAATCAAAGTTTTAGCATAATTAAAAAGGAATACACGTCCTTTTGTGCTCTGATGGATGAGTTTATCTTTATAAAAGAGATCCTCACATGTTAAATGTCACTGCCACTAATGGCATTTAACTCATTTAAGCCGTCTTAAATTAACACGTCCCCGTATAACAGGATAGCAGTGTGTGCACACACACGAGGTGGAGCGCGCACACGCACAGCCCGAGTGCCACATGCTTCCAAACGCGGGAAGGGGCCATCTGGCAGCGCTGGCAAATGTCAAAAGGCTCGTTCTGGGCCGCGACTCGGGGAAAATCTCCTTTCCAAATTGAAAAATAGTCAAATATTTGTGGGAGAATATGAAAGCTCCGCGGCAAGGCCATTTCGCCGGCTGCAACGCGATCAAATGCGGCAGTGAAACCAATCTAGATTTGAATGACCAGCAATGAGCGGTGGTTATTGAGTGCACAAAGAGGAAATGGCAGCGCTGACCATCAAAGTGTCACAAAGTGGCAGCATCAGACACAGGATCGTGTATTTGTGTGAAAGGCTCACAAAGAGAAAAGGGCGTTTGTCTAGTGGTCATATTTCTATTATTATATCTTTGTCCACAGTGCATCCCTGGCCAAATAAGTTATCCTATGACAGCCCTCAAATACTATTACATATATTTAACACTTTCATCTTGTTATCTCATAATACAGCTGCTTAATTGATGAATATTTTCTGCTGCAGTTTTAATGTATTTCATTAATTTGTGGTAATTTGTCTCTTTATTTGTTCCTCCATTTATGTGATTGTAAACAGAACCTCAGCTTTATTCGTTTATCTGTAATTCTCTTGTCTATTTTAATCATTTTATTTGATTGTAATTCAATTTTGTCACCTTGCCAAATGCCTTGCCATTTGTGAGCTTGTGTAAAAGATGTCTTAATTGATTGATTGTATCAACAATTTAACTTGACGTGCTGAGACTGTGGAAACCCTTTTTTCTTTTTTTCTTTTTTAAAAATATATTTCCTCCAAAGGATAATGATTGTTTTGGGGGAGGGCTTTTTTTTCAGCCTGACAATGGATCCCTGTCAACACAAACATCCTCATTTACTGATGACTGGCAGAGATGGTACACCAAGAATATTATGCTTCATGTTTCATTGAACAAAACCATTCAGGAAAAAAAAATAAAAAATGCCTCCACCATACCACCAAAGCTAAATGCCTTAAATATATGAAACATTTGTGAAACGACTTGATCCTATTAAAGCAGTGTCGGTTCAACCCAAGCCAGAAGCAAAAGCAGAATGACAGTCTGCCCTAGCTAACAGGAGCTATTCAACACAATGTGCCATCTGCAGGCAAAGGGTCCACTGGGCAGTCAACATTAGGACATAAGGAGTGAGGCTGTATCTGTATTAAACAGCTAAGGTTTATTATGAATCAGTTGAATCGAAGAAGCAGATCGGTTGTTCTCGCTAAAATCAGACGACTTCTGCAGCAATGGAAATGCAACTGGGGCCAAGAGAGTGATGGAAACGGGACACGGGCAACACAGACAGATGACAGAGTTGCAAAAATAAATAGTTTAGTTCAATGAATTACATTAAAAAATGTGAGGAGTAAAGGGTGAAACCAAACTAAGCAAATTTAGGACTTGCGCACTTGCACTTAATTTGGACTTGACAAGTTCGATTACGAAGACAGATGCGTTCTTTGGACTGGAACAGTAATTGGCACAAGACAAGAAGGCACATGGATGAACTCCCATGGTGAGCTTCTGCAGCTAAAGAGTGGTGTCCTCTCTCATCCTTCTGCAGACATGCCCCTATATCTACACCTTCTCACGTGTGGCTGTTTAAGTTAATAAAGCCCATGCACCAGCCAAAGACCCTTTGCACGCCCACTAAGCCTTGCACTTGAAGTGGGACGCGCAACAATCACAGGCACAGTGGCCTGCTCATGCCACCATGATGCACTTTCCATCCTGCTGATTACTCTTCCACCCAACCTCACATCTCCAGATGCATGTTTTGAGAAAATATGAACTCACTGATGTGTTATTGTGTACAAATGCTTGGGACTAAAACAGAGACCAAAACATTCATTTTATGTAATGAACTGGCTGGTTGTTGATGGTATTGACAATGCCCAAAGTGCAAGCAGGAGGATCAGACACGGAGAAGAGGTCAATCAGGATGCAGGTTTATGTGCACAGGAGAGTTTGCAAGGCTCTCATTCTCTGCGTGCCCTTAATTCTTACATTTTGTCTTAGTAAGTTGGCCTCCATTCTTAAATCAAGTTTTAGTGAGTCTGGAAACAAGTAAAATGTGCTTAAGGCATAGCTGTTGATATGGCTACAGACTTTTCTGACAGTAATTTAAGGTAAATCTGCTTAAAACTAGTTTTATTGCCTAATTAAGGTAACTCAAAGATGTTTTTTCTTGAAACAAGTCAAATATCACCATCCTTAATGAGTAAATAAACACAAAAACTAGTGTGACAAGATAAATATACTGAATATAAAGCAATTAAACTAGAACAGATTTTCGTTTTTTGCAGTGTACCCAAAACTTGGTCGAGGTCAAGGCCTCAGCTCCAATCACACTCCACCCTTATTTACGCTTAAAAGACGATGCCGCCCACATCACAGATTCAAAAACAGCTCCTCGGAAATCCTACGGTCACAGTCAACGGTTGAGGTCCGGCGTTGCTGAGAATGTTCCGGTCTTTTAAATGCATCTCTGAAGAGACGAGGGAGGATACAGACAACAGAGATTCAACCAGTGCCAGACTTTTCCATTAAGGCATTAAGAAGACACATTTTCCAGTTAACATGCAAAATAATGCACGACGTTAATGCCCGTGTTCTCTATAGGAGGTCTGAGCGAATGAGGTCTATTGTTCCTGCCCTATGGTGCTTTATGGCGTTTACGAGACCCAGGCAGATAACATGTAATGGTGACAATACAATTTTCCACACTCCGTTCTCAGTGGCGGATAAAATGATGGAGAGAGATTTCCAAGGAAAAACACATTAAACGACATCAATGGATCAATTTTAGCAGAATAAACAACGAGCGCTCTTCGTGCTTTAATACTTATACTGGTAATTACTGGAGTTCCTACGAATTCGCTTTTCTGTAATACAAATAGACAGCAGGGAACGCTACTGTGCCTCCTGTAGAGTCACTTGAATACTTGCGAACTGTAACTTGTCATCCCGATAAGACATATTAAAGAGCTTCTACCGCTGGCTTTCCCTCCACGTGGAGTTAGAGATGCGTCTGTTTGATATCGTTAAACAAGCGCAGACAGGCAAGCCCAACGTGGCGGGAACTTATCAGAAGAAAGTAATTATTCTCTCATTATTTTCAGTTTTCAGATGTGGAAATCGTCATGACGAGTTGTCAAACATTCCCTCCCGAAGCCGAGGGATCCCGCTGAGCCGTTATGACGATTTGCAGCGTGTCGACATGGCTGAAAATTGATTAGGAATCCACAGTTTTCGTGGGTTTTTTTTTGCTCAAGTCGGAGCTCGTCTCTTGAAAAACAGAGGAGGAGAGGCCAAGCAAGACGGAGTACTTCCCTCCACCCTCCCCGGTGAGCGGGACAAATTGATTGTATTATTCTGGCTGTTGGCAGCCACTATAATGTGACACCATAAACCAAAACGCGACCATAGGAGCAGCGGGGAGTTTATGCATCACAGGAAGATAGTTGATGGTTATCATTTTGAGAAGAACACATAAAGCGAGTTACTCACTCGGACGGCGCTGGCCCTCCCACCACCACAGAAATGACAGTTGGAGGGAGGGGGGTACAAAACAACAACAACTAAATAACGCAGTTTCTTTGTGTACGCAGCAACCTAATGGAGAAAAAAGACAGCAGTGTTCAGCGAAATATCTCTTTAAGGTTTCTAGGAGAAAGACGAACGCACACAATGATGAGTCTAATGTTTTTGCAGCTTTCTTTTACAAGTATTAAAAACATAACAAAAGCTAGTAATCCTACTGGTGCATAGACGTTAATGAAGAGAAGGTTCACCTCTCAGATGGTAATAATTTGAGGCATTGTCACTTTGGGATTTGTTACATTAGCAGCATTGTTGAAGTTTAATAGTTAAGCGTTGAAATTTTGAACACGATGAGGGGTTGAGACTTATGCCATAACATTAAAACCACTGACAGGAGAAGTAAATAACATCGACCATCTTGTGACAATTCATTGTTCTGCTGGGAAACTTCTGGACCTGGCATTCATTGGTGTGGATGTTACTTAGACATGTAGCACCCACCTAGACCAGACCAGGCACCCCCACCCCATAGCAATGACACTCCTTGATGGCAGCAGAACCGCAGAAGGTGTTGACCTGGCCTCCAAATTCACTAGATCCCCCCCACGATGGGAACTGAATATACCCCGAGAAAAATTTACCTGCGCATTCGTAGGAACTGGGTGAGGGACTGGATAGTAACAGCACGATAGTCGACTAGTCAATAGTTGACTTTGTCTGTAGCTCGTATTGTTTGTTGACTGTCCTGTTGTGTGCAGCATCTTATGTTCCCGCTGCATTTTACAAAATCGTAATTAATCAAACGGCGTAAAAATAATGAGCGCTCTTGGCACACAACAGCCTTTAATAAAGGAAATATTCCTGTCGATTTACTGCGAGATGACAATTATTATAACTACGATCGCTGTGGGATTTAATAATGTTGATTGTTAGTCGTCAGGCTTGTTTTGTTGATTTTCAGAGTGGCTTTTTGATTTGAGACTCGTTTACAGCGTTTCTCAGCAAACTGAAGTGAAATGTCTTTGATTGAAGTTCACAAGCCTGATCATTCTAATGAGATCATTTTAACTTGTGTTTGGCGGGGACAGAGTGCAGGGATTATAATCCCGCAGAGCAGAGACGGCAGGTGTCTGGATGTGAATTGGATTAAAAATGTCAGAGTGTCCCGACCTTGTTTGTCACGTTTATTGGCAAATTATTTTACACAGTTCTTTTGAAAGCCGCATCTTTTGGCCCTTGGAATGATAAATTTTAACAGCCACCCTGTATTAGCCTTATTGGGCTTCTCAAATCTCCGCTCCTCCTCATGGGCAGATTACTTGTTGCCACTTACTTGTTGGGCCCGCATTCACTACATCATTGGAGGAGATCTGCCACGGATCTTTATAGGCCCTGTTACACACCAGTCACGGACCAGTGGAAAAATTCTGGGTGGCTGTACCTGTGTGCTAATAGGTAATAAATACCACTGCCAGTAAAGCTGTCAAGTTTGGTGAGTCTATGGCAGTTAGTCACCTTAAAAACTCGTGGTATGGGACACTAAAATAAAGAAGAACAAAAAGCAAAACCTCAAAAATAAAAGAATGCAAAACATCCAGGTAACACCACACATAAAATCTTATAATTGATGATAATATTAACATAACTAAAGCCATGTGCATATTTTCAAAATTAACCCACCTGATTTAATTTCTTCGGCACTTTAGGGAGACATCGTGCATTGCATCCCTCGGAGCGTTTTCGCTGGAATAATGAAAGAGGCTGAACTGTTTGGCGGGGTAATCAGTAACCCGGCTCTCCTCCCACCATAGAGCCCACTATGCTGCGGTCCTACAGTGACTATATCACACCCTATTAACCAGAATGACCCAGAACCCAGGTGGTGGGGTACTTATTCATCTCGCTGCTTCTCATGCAGCGTGGTGTAAACTCGGCAAAAAACTGTTATTAAAACACTTCCCCGGGACATAATTTAGCTCGGGCCAGTGAGTGCGGAGAAAGGCCGGCGCTTTAAGAATCCATTCCGCCGCGCGGATGCCACTGTGAGAAGCTCAACGGTAAGTCGGAGGTAATTGCTACAGCAACCTATGAACCTCTTTAATTTCCATACATCCTGAAGGGATCGAATGATTGCCCCCCGAGTGCGGCGTCGCATCGCGCCGGGATGTTATGTTTGTGGGGGAGGCCCGACGCGTGTTGTCCGACGCTGCTGACAAGGGCTGCTGCTGTGCACACAAGGGCCCCTGGGAGCCCGGCAATATCTGGACAGAATGCAGGAGGTGTCGCGGATGAAATATGATTTGAATGCTCACTCTGAAATGGGAAGTATCACGTTAGAGGTACAGAGGATGCGTCCCCGTGCCCTAAAGATACAGGCCTTCATTATGCACCGGCTGTGATGTATCTGGGAGAATTTCAGTGTTTATCGGCGTGGTCTCTCCCGTCGCCGTGGCGCGCCGCATTAATATCGCACGGCCTCGCTGTTGTATTTTCTCACCCCCCCTCTGCACTCAGCATGCAGAATGGATCGGCGTGGCCTCATTTGTCTGCCTCGGCTGCTTTCCGGGTCAACAGCGAAACACCGAGTAAATTGTGTCAGTGTGTTTTGTGGAATTTCGTCCAATTTAAATAACCGGGGGGAAATCAATGTTTTGTGTTTTTAAAGCAGAGACTTCGGAAATAGACCTGTGGCTAAGGGAGGGGGGGGGGGGTCATTAGAGGGGGGTGACGAAGATTGTTATGGGTGTCACCTCGTGTGTTTTGCAGAGCATGATAGCTCCAATCACTGCGGCTTAAGGGGGCTCACACTCTCAACGCATCATCGGTACTCCATCAGTGAAGAGGAGACGAGCACGGGGAAGGGGGGGGGGGGGGGCGACACCGTAGCCTTATAAAGCGCTTTAAAAGCAAGTCTGAGCACCTTCAGAACAAAAAGCAGTGTTCATCCAGCGGTCATATCCTGAGTCAGGAACTGTTCCGCCATGAGCCGCTTACATCCAATTAAAAATGCGTCTGATTTCCTGGCTGTGGGACACCTCGCACCTTTCAAAAACACAGCGAGATCTGTTTCTGGCACCTTTCGACAGCCGGTTTTTAAAAAACCCGGCCTCCTCGGTGCATTATGATTAGCGGCGGATTTGCTGCAGCCTGAACATTTTTAGCATCTTAAAAGGTTGCAGAGCCCGAACCCCAACCGGCTGTGCCATCAGTCTGCTTTGGTCAGCATTAACCGTTACAAATGTGACGATTTAGATTCCAGCAGCTCAGCTTTTTTCTCCCCGCACCAATCTCACGACCACTTAGTAAGCTATCCTCTCTCCATGCTTTACACTGTATGGCAGCCAACATGTTGATGAATACATGTATCATGCGTGCCGGTGCATTTAAGTATTCTCTGCTGGACAATAAATCGGACGAAATCTGCAGATTTTGACCTTGCTTCAGGTCTTTATGCTAAGTTAACATCTTCTGGCGCACGTATCATAATAACTCAACTGATTTCTAAACCTTCAAATACAGCTACGCCCAATGGGCAGAAACTATTTTTATTTTGTTAGTTCTCCTCAATACCTACCCCATTTTCTCTATCTACTCCCTTTAGAAGACAAAACACGGACTCCTCAAGAAAAGAAAACTTCTTACAAGAAAATTACTTTTCTTATTCTAGCTCAAGGGTCAATTTTGAAAAATGTGGGCGTCTGCTTCATTTGATCCCTCCTGATTTCAGCTTTTCAGACCACTCTCATGATTTTCCAACATCACGGTGGCCGTTAATGAAACAGTAACACATTTCAAACCAACTGATTTGTCACCGAGGGCTCACATTTTTAATTTTTAATGATGCAGAGGCCAACTTTTGGCACTGCCGTCAACAGGCAGCCCAGTCCCACGATGCAACTGTCACATTTTTATTATTTTATCAGAGACGGGACATTCGCTGTGGAGGTTTGAGTATTGGGATTGTTTTTTTGTTTTGTTTTTCCAATTTAGTTTTCTGTTGCTTTGTGTTGCACTTTTCTGTGTGGCTTTTCAGTTGCCGCTTGGTAAGTTTTAAGGTTAAAAAAAGATTCTGGTTGGGGTTAAAAACATTGTTTCGAAAAGGTGCTGCAAGCCCGAAAGATGCCGCCAGCAGAAATACGCAAACTCCCATGAGGCTGTTGGGGAAGATCCATAACTGCTGACCATCGCTGACCATCTCCCATCTTCTTCCTTATGTGTCTAATCTGAAGTACAACATTAAAAAAACACCTGCAAATATGACCGTTCATGGCTTTTGTACCAACTCCACTTGGGATATTGGCGCAATCAGAATTTGGTCCAAACCAACCCAGTATCCAGCTGATATTTAGTCAATTAAACATGAAAACTTACCCAAAATGTGTCGAGTTACCAATTACCCGCACCTGCCTATATAGACGCACCTAACCTCTCCTCGCCCGTTTGACTCAGTTCTCAAACTCCTCCACCCCGACCCTCTCTGTTCTCTCTTCTCCTTTACAATCTCTTTATAGGAACCGGGGGGTCAAGGAGCCGACACCTCCAGAGATATGCCCCCACCCTGAATCTCTCTCCCTGGGGTCCTACGTCCAGTCGTCCAAGGATCATCATCAGTCGCTACTCAATTCTCTTTTCCTTCCCCTCGACCCCTCGACCCCTCGACCCTTCCGTTCGATCTCCTATCTTTCCCTTCTCTTTAACCTGGTCAAATAAACTTCTTTGAATATCAAGAGGCGTGGTCTTGTTAGTGAACTGTTACATAAATATGTTGAAAATGATCTGTTTTGTTAAAAGAAGGAAAGAAAAAATAAAGAGTTCTGCTAATATAGTGTCGCCCATGATGGAATAATTTTGCTTTCAGACATGTTCTTTTTATTTTATTTCCTATTTATATCAGTTACATGTTTGGGAGAGATTGATCAATCAAGTTGTGAGAGGGCATACACTTTATCTATGAAGAATAAATCACATTAGCCACTTTCATTTCGCGAGGAGATGCACAAAATATTTTATTCTTTTTCTTATTTTAACTTCACGGGCAGCAGTTGAACACACAGTAGATTATGAAAATAGAATAGAATAGAATGCCTTTATTGTCACTATGCGCATGTACAATGATATTAAAAGCCAACTCCAATAACAGTGCAAAAAACAGTGTAAAAAATATGTAAAAGAACTATGTAAAAACTTAGTTGGAATAACTAAGTTACCATTTTAGGTGCTGAAAGACGAACATGGTTCATTTCAGTTAGCATGCACATTATTTCATTTCTTTAAAAACACAAAACAGAGTGCAGTCAGACTTGTTGACAAATGCTGCTACAGTAATTGGTTTGCACTGTAACATGACCTCCCTGTGTTAGCACTGTAAGTATGATTAAGTTACATCAGGGTTCATCATTTTCCATAGACAGATTTTCTGCCTCCTGTAGCTTGTTAGCTGGCTTGCTGTGCAGAATATAAGTGCTGTCATATATATATATATATATATATATATATATATATATATAAATGAGTATAAGAACAAGTTTGGAAACATCGGGATATTTTCATAAATGTAGACAGCACTGCGGGAGTTAGCGAGCTCATAGGCGACGTATCCGACGGGTTTCGGCAATCACTCTCCTATCGGGGGGGATGATCTAGCCACTGTGACCAGATTACATGGGGGGAACCCAAGAGGCTCTCTTTATAATTACTTTGCTGATTGGAAAAATAAGAGCCCTCTAACAAGCTCTGTCAATCAAGCGGGCACCGTTTTCCACAACGATTATGCAGTGGAGCCCTTTCTGTGTTATCATATAGGCTACTGAAGCTAAAAGCTGGCTAATTTACCAATTATACAAACACAACAATGCGACAGATAAAACCTGCGCACTCATAAACATGAGTTTCAGCCTCAGTGAGTCCATCACCCAAAACACATGCTGAGATAAGGTCATGTGTTTATCCGCGTGTGCATGTGCGAGTGTTTGCATGTGTTATTAGACCTTGTGTCCAACACGGTCTAAACCAAATCCAACAGAATGTGTTTGTTTGCTCGTGCCTGCTCCCGTTGCAGTCTGCCCTCGTGCTAATCCCCGTCTGAGGACTTTTTCTGGTCCGCTGTTTGGGGTGAGATCCTTATGGATGGCGAGGCTTGGCAGGGAGGGAGGGGAGGGAGGAAGGAAGCCGGCGCTCGCTCTCCTGCTGGCGTGTCATTGATGCACGCCGTCAGGCGCCATGTGTCACATTCTCCAGCTAGCACATGCAGCTTTTTAGAAACGGCGCCACACAATGCGGCGCAAATAAGGGGCGACCTGCTGGATGGCATTCGGGGAAGATAATAAGGACAGCCAGACGCTCAACATGAGAGAGCCTGGGCTGCATCTGCACATGCATAGAGGGTGAAGTCTGATGGAGATTTAAACCAGGCTGTTGTGTTCAGTATCTGCCTTCCTATCAATCCAGTGTCGGCAGCAGTGAGCGCAGCAGAGATGCCAGTATTTACCATAATGGCAAGCTGGACGTCTCCCTGAATGCTATGTTTAACAGAACACACTTGGACATTAGGTGCATTAAACGGAAAATTACAGAGCTGTTTTCATTCTTCTCCTCTGTTAAATGACCCGGCAAGTCAAATATCAAATCAGCCCCCAAACCACACACTCATGCGCAGCGCACGTGAACTGTACATACACACTGCCTCTGGTGTGCACGCCGTGGCTATAAATAGCAGCAGAAGGATGCTACACTCTTGGAAAAGAGGGGTCTTCAGAAGACAAAAAAGAGAGAAGGAGCAGCTGTCTTGAAATGTTGCGGGCAGCCATTAAAGGCAACACAGCCTCTGGTGCCACATTCATACGGTTTTCCGTGTGAGACTGTAACACCCCGGCAAATAAACAAATCAAAAAGAAGACAAAACAAGTGGCTGTGATGAAACTGGGCTGCAATGACACGTAATTTAGCCCGAGCGGGGCGCCGAGAGACGCGGACCTCTCGCCGTCATCCTCTGAGACAGCTGCTGCGACTGCCGTGCTTTCAAAAAAAAATGGAAGAAATGGCTGAACACAAGAAAGGGAAAAAGCTCCTGACTTAATTCAGGGGCATCGCTCAATTACGGAAGGAGTTAGTTATTGGAAAAACAGATTTTCCATTCTATATGCAACTAAAAACGTTATTGCTTCCTCAGCAGGCACAGGAAGAAAGCCTTTGCTTTAAAGCGCGCTCACCGTTTTACATCTGTTGTTTCTTCACAGGGCAAGTGTTCTTTTATCGAAGTGATTGAAATCCCCCAGAGGGAATACAAGTTGTCAGGATTCGGGTGCAAGCCGTCATAAAGAGACGCGCGCACTGACTGGCGCCAGTCTCCAAAGGGGAATACGAAAAGTTTAAAAAGCTGGAGAGAGCCAAAACAAACTTACACCCGCCGGTACAGCCTGCAATGCAGCCGCAGATCGCATATTCACACACACTGTTCGAAACTTTCTACTGCGGCGGAGGAGGGATGATTCATTAATCATTGGAATATCAGTTAGAAAGAGAAAGGCAAAAGAGTGCAAGCAAAAAAAAGAAGAAAATAGGTGGTCGCGTCTGCTGGGACTTCTGCCACACTCTTTATTCTTTGCTCGATCCGAGTTTAATTAAAAATGCAACAGAATTTAATTGCACAATGGTAATGATGATTGCAAAGAATAAGGAGAATAGGTATTCATATCATGTTAGCTCTTTTGGAGAGAATAAAGGATCAGATGTACCCTTGGATTAAATGCGGTGGTGAGCTGCAAGGATAAAAACATCCTCTATCAGTCTACACTCAATCTGATACTACCAAACAATATATATATATTTTTTCAGTATTAAATTCTTCATAGATAATTGAACTGGACAAAATGTCTGTTTTGGGGGTAATACTGTGAATAAAATGCCCGATGGATGAAAGTACTAAGTTCAGCCGTGCATTAATGCAAAAGTTTCCTCAGTGACCTTATCGCGCATATTAAAGCTGGAAGAGGGTGGTATAGCAAAATAAAATCTCTGGGGTTGGACAAGTGTCTGTTAGCTGAAGGTATATGTCAACATTTCCCACGTGGCTACCGGCGCCACTGCTCCGCCATGCTAATTCCTCAGAACATGTGACACGACAGCAGATGCTCTCACGGTATATAATATTAGGATATATGGTAGGTTGATTTCTTCATTTAATCCTCCTTAATGAATTCTGCACATTTCAGTCAACTTGAATCTCGGGCAAGTCGTTGGCGCTCGTGTTTACGCTGACAAATAATTAGGATTCGAGATTCCTACTTGTCTGGAAACACTGGGATGTAACTATGGGACGCACATGGAAAGGCGAGTGAGGAACGCAGGCTGAATGTTAAGGGGGGAAAACCACAGACAGAAGACAGGGACAGGACAATACACAGATCAGGCATAACGTTATGACCACCTTCCTAATATTGTGCAGGTCTCCCTTGTGCCTCCAAGACAGTTATGACTCATCAGAGAATGGACATGGGCCTTCTGAGGGTGTCCTGTGGGTGTCCCACCTTTGAGGGGAGGGGCCTCTGTGGATCATCCCACAGATACTTGATCAGTTTGGGATCTAGTGAATTTGGAGGCCAGGTCAAAACCTTGTGCTGTTCATCGTGTTTTTTTGAGTTGTTCCTAAAATTAAGTTATATAACCTGGGATCAGGGACAGATCCACACCTTTACATGTCCAATTACCTACCTGCATAGGAACGTCCAACCTCTCCTCATCCCGTCATCGTAGCTCGCCGTGATCGTATAGTGGTTAGTACTCTGCGTTGTGGCCGCAGCAACCCCGGTTCGAATCCGGGTCACGGCATTGTCGCAGCAGATGGGCTCCTTTTTACTGCATTTCCTTGCTCTGTATCTGTACATGTGTAATGACAATAAAGTTAAATCTAATCTAATCAGTCTCTACATCTTTCTTCATCCTATCCCTCCTTCCCCTCTCAACCCATCCCCTCGACCCCTCTCATCCCATCCCCTACTATTCCCTCCGCCTTAACCTGGTTAAAATAAACTTCTTTGTAAATACAAGATGTGGTCTTGTTTGTGTGTGTGTGCCTGTGTCAGGCTGCATCCTGCTGGGGATGGCTGCTGCCATCAAGGAGTGTCATTGCTATGGGGTGGGGGTGCCTGGTCCTGGTCTAGGTGGGTGCTACATGTCTAAGTAACATCCACGCCAATGAATGCCAGGTCCAAAAGTTTCCCAGAAGAGCGTTGAGTTGTCACAAGATGGTCGATGTTATTTCCTTCTCCTGTCAGTGGTTTTAATGTTGTGGCTGATATAGACACATTATGATTCAAACCATTTTTCGTTTGGGATTTCACTTGGTAACATAAGCGGCTCAGTTCAATTAAAGAGCTCCATTATGCACGAAAACTTTACTGTATTATAATCATCACAAAAGGAAAAAGGCTTTTTTGTGTTTTTTTTTTTTTTTTTTTGGTCCAATATTCGATATAAGAAAGAGAGAACGCTTTTCGCTCACTTAGGGATTTAGTGCGATTTCAAGAGTCTTTTTCAATAATAGGCCATTGGTGAAAACAAAAATCCCTTACAGCTACCAGTTATTTCAGGGCAGAGCGTTTGAACAGCGGTGCAGGAAAGTCCCGGTGCCCCGAGGCAGAATAAATAAATCACGAGAAAAACTGGCACCGGGAAACAACAGAGAGGGACGGTGATGATTTCATTAATGCCCCCACACATTTTAACAATAACCCGCAATACGGCGTGGAATTTCCTGGCGTTGTTGCTCTTGACTTCATTAAAAGATCGTTTTAAAGAAAGGTGTTGTTGTTTTGGTGTAATCTTACACCGGTTTGGCCTCGTGATTTGGCTGGCTCTCGCAAAAATATGGCAGGGAACGAGAGACGAGACGACTTTAAATCAACTCGTGTCCGCTGCCATCAGGCAATAAAGCTTGCATGGCATGGAAACAGCTTAAACTGTACGCAGAGCGGAAGAGTTATGGCTAATTCTGGTTGCATCGTTAATTAATTTAGCCACACTACAGGCTCAAATGTCCTCAGCTAATTTCTCTCCAGTCAGTCATACAGATTGGTTGTTGTTGTTTTTTTTTTTTTTGCCTCCGTACCAGCGGTAGGCTCGTGATTGGCTGCGGCTTTTAGTATAATAGCCCCGGCTTGTCTCTTCTCCCTGTTCGGTTGTTGCCGAACTAATTTCCTGCTCACACACTCAAGGAAACCTTATCGGAGAAAAGATGTAGGATCGCGGGGTACAAAAGTTTTAATGACGAAAGTGCCAGCGGCAAATTGCGACATGATTCTCCGGGGGTCTGCGAGAGGCTTTTTTGACGGGCGAGACAAGCATCAGTAAAATTAAAAAAAAAAAAAAAAAGAGATAGAGAAAGAAGAGGCGGCTGATTCAGGAACAGATTTGCAAATAAGCCGGAAATAAATGTTGGCAACTTATTAAATAACCTCTGGAGCAACTTAATTTGTATCTTTAATGATTTCAGGGGACGGGGGGCTTTTGTGAAGTTATAACAGTCTTTGGAAATTAAGAACCTTTACTCATTACAATGCAAAACTTCCATAAGGGTTTCTTCTATTTATGCCGCTCTATTATTCATGCGGCTGCTAATGGAATTAGTTTTCCTAATGCAGAGTCAGGTCTTTTTCTCTCAGACATCCATCAAACTCCTGCGAGATGACGAGTAAGACAAATGGTCACGCTCACGTTAGCTATACATACACACCTACAAGTAATATTTACACACGACACCGTTAGATAAACAGTCGCTTAATTGCGCTATTCCGCATCCCATAAAGACTCTCGGCATCCATTAACGCGAGGCAATTAGTCGTAATTTGCATCATTAAGGACAAAACAATAGCATAATCGTTTATGAATACTCAATCAGAGGATAATTACCTAGCGTTGATCTGCATCTTCAGGCTGGAGAGATGCAAAATAAATGCGAAGGAGGGCGGGGAGTCTTTGTTCTTAGACTGAACAACGCGGGCCCTGCCTCCTTTAACTCCCCTGCTGCCCCCGCGAACACACTGCTCCGGCTTTAA
The DNA here is from genome assembly GCF_963514085.1 of Chelon labrosus. NCBI lineage: Eukaryota > Metazoa > Chordata > Actinopteri > Mugiliformes > Mugilidae > Chelon > Chelon labrosus. The sequence goes on from NC_140343.1 coordinate 4,948,636, forward strand.
CAAACCCCGAAATTTGGATGTTTAATTGCCGTTGGCCCACTTTTTCCGCCTCTCTGTTCTTTTTCTTTTATTTTGCGGGGAGTGGGAAAAAAAAAAAAAAGGAAAGTGCACAACAAAGTGGAAGCTTTTGTCTTATGTTGAAGCCTGCAAGACTTTGTCTGCAGAATGGCATGCCTCCTTTTTGTTGGGTATAGAAAGCGGGGATCATTAGTTGCTGAGACGACATAATGAGGGGAGAACTGGAATAGTGTATGCTGCGTGTGTGATGTATACGAGAAATGCAGCGTGTGAAAGCTGGAAGTATCACTGGATGCTGCTGCTGCTTATGAAAATGACATAATGTGTCTGGTGCGTGGAAGGCCGGCGATATGTTTCAGTGTTGTTAGAATTAAACAGTCATCTGCAGCCAGTCTTTTACTGACGATCACGGTGTTTGAATGTAACTTAAATAGTCTAAAACATCTTCTCTGGCTTTGGGGGAGCTTAGAGGGGGAAAGAAAAGCTGAAGAAACGCGCTGAATTTGCCAACGAGTATCTGATGGTGAAATGTATTGACTAATGAAGACATAACTTTGAAAATTACCACTGACTTTTATGCACTGAAATAATTCATTCTTAAAAAAGTGTTTATTTGAAATAAAGTGGTACGTTGGCATCTCTATTGGCCAATTTTTCAACTTAATATTATCCTCCTTAGACCAGAAGCTTTGGTTCGGCTTGCATTTTAGATTTCTTCTAGCTATTTGTTAAGCACGGTTTATGCCTCTGTGGGACATAGACGACGTAACCTACGTACACAACCTACGCCACTGCGAGCCATTTACTCGTAAGTCTGGCTCGCGCTGTAAAAACGCCACCCAAACGCTCGTCGGTGCTGTGTCTTTTTTGCCAGTTGGGTTCAGTTTTGTTTCTACTTCCTGCTTCCCTTTCAACAGTGACGACTGAAATTTTCGCCAAAATTTCAACGAGTCATACAAATGTTTGTATCTCCAAACCTCTTCAGTTAACCTTTCCTCGATGTGTTCCATCCTCCACAACAATCAATTTGAAAATTGTGGCGGTGGAGAAGCAGCCGGAAATACTAAAGTGGAAACACGCTACTACCAAGCGGACCAATCACAGCTCTCTAGCACGTAGTTAAGTTTCAGGCTACGGCGCTAGGGTCTTCATTGGGTCTGGGCTGTCAAATTGATGCAGAAGCATAAACCGCGCATTAGGAGCTAGGGGGAACTAATAAATGTAATAACCAGATGTAATCTTTGAACATGAAGCTCTTACTGGAAGAAAACTGTTGTCCACATATGTGGACGATCTATTTCCTCAAAGCACAATCAAGATACCATTGTGTAACAAAGTGCAAATCTCTTTTATTGCACTGTGTATGAACATTTCTCATTGTCACTGTTGCATATAGAACTATTTCAGCTTCTAAACATGGAAATGTAAAAAACTAAATTTACAACATCTAGCATATTGAAAAACCTTGACAATTTGCTAATGTTCTGTTTTTGTTTTATTGTAACGCTCCAGAACTACACTTAGAGCCTGAACATTTTTTATTGCATATACAACTGTTTCAGCCCCCAGTGCACTCCTTGTCCTGCAGAAGCAGAATCAGAAGGAAAAAAGTCTTTATTGCAAAGTAAGTTTACACATAGTTTACCCATACATAGGACTCACTGTGGTGTATTGCCAGAGACATCGCATAAAGAATTCACTGTGGAAAGAACAAGTACGTTGCTTGGGTCGTCCTTGAAAGCTCTGTCCCGGCGTTGGCTCTTCAGGGTCATTGTTTGAGCCATTAGAGTCAACTCGCTGAGTCCGACGTCTGGGCGTGCACCAAATGGAAATGCTACTCTCTGAACGATAACCTGTCCATCTTCAAATTAAATACGATGACTGAGAAATAATAAGAAAGAAAACAAGCCGGAATGAATCAAATATTCTGTCAGTCATGCGATCAAAGAAAAAGGAAACCAAATGGAAAGCACGAGCATTTGAGTTTTCCACCTGAATTTTTAAAACTCTTGAAATTCGCCCGGCTTCCGATTATCCTGTGGTGACTGCAACACGTTTAATTAGCGTGAATTTGATTTAAAACACTGGCTTAATTCGGTAATCATTTCCTTATTACATAAATAAATGTTACAATTTTTCCTTCGCCATCACTGTTGGCATTGAGAGATCGAGACGGCGACATTTTAAGAGACTGCTGAGACCGCTGCAAGGGTTTGAGAGATGCATTAGAGTCAATGGAAACAGCTGCATCATGGGAAACGGAGGCTCGAGCTTGCAACAAAGACGAAGAGTAATTTCGATTGTCCCGGAGCGAGGTTTCTCTGGGAGCGGCCTGCTATTAATTGTCAGTCTACTACTTGTATTTGGTCATTTATCTTCATAAACGAGACGAAAACACTCCTTACCAAGAAGCTGCAAGCTATGCTGTCACTAATTTAGCACCTTTTTCTTATTTTTTTAACCATATACAAGAGCTGCCTGCAGAGAAGAAAGTCATTACATATTCATAATGTCCAACACACACACACGTTCTCTAACTACCTCATACACACCTGTACATGTCGGCTCCACTCTGACAGCTGTCTTACCTCTTTGCATGATGAATTTAAATTAACGAATTAACACACGTGCATGCACAGGAACATTGCAACAAAAAACAAAAAACAAAAAAAAAACACATATGTACACACGGCTGCCCTCCAACCACCTACGCTCTGTCACTCGCATCACACACACACACACACGACACACAACGCCCCCCCCCAACCTAACCCAGATGGTCGGTCCAAGCTACAGAGCTGTGAAACACTGAGGCCGCAGAGCATCAGTCCAAGGGATTCTGACTTCCCAGCTGAGCTTTTAACATGAGCAACAACGGCCCACAGCCACTGCACATGATGCTATGTCCCAGAGAGAGAAGAAAGAGAGAGAGAGGCAAAAAGAGAGGGAGAAAAGAAAGAAAAGAAAGAAAGGGAGCTAAAGAGAGAGAGAACGAGCAGACACAGAGACACAGCTCCCCACAGTGGAGCTCTATTGTACCTTCTACAAAATGCCATAGGAAACGTAAAAAAAAAAAAAAAAGAAAGAAAGACATAAAAGCGCCAACACAGGCAGAGAGCTTTATTTACGCTACCGACAACACAGGTTTTCACTCTGGCGCCACACAGCACCTGTTAGACCTTCTTTTAAAGCTCCAACGTGGGTATTATTTATCGCACGGCGGCAGAATAGCATTAGATCCGGGAAGAAAAGCTTTGCAGGGCCCCTGAGAGGCACTCTCGGAGCCGGCAGCGTCGAGATGTTCATTCCAGAAGTACACTATTAAATTATATATTTATATCTGTGTGCTGCTTCCTGTTTTTGTTATTGTGCGGACTCATTTTTCTATTTTTCTTTTTTTTTTTTTACATCAAATCAAATTCAGCGCGCGTCGGGGTGGTATGTTATATTTGCATTCAGCTGCGAACGGCGCAACGCCCTGTGAGCATTGTGTCAAATGTAATGTAATTAGAGAATAGGGTCGACACAGCCAAACAGAGGTGAGGAAGGCTAATCAACTCTCCGAGTCGCTCTCCGTCTGTAATCAGAGGGACAACGCGAGAGAGCGAGAGAGAGAGAGAGGCCGAGGCAAAGGGGAGACGGGACTGATTAGAAATTAAAATCCCAGATCATTTATGTTCTAAGAGAAGTTAATTTACAATTAAATTGATCGTTTGTTTGGATTTCGCATTCATTTCCCCAGTCTCTGCCTCGGCACTGCCTCCTTTCACCTTGACAAACATCGAGCTGACAGTTCTGACAAAGGCAAAAGTTTTATGCGAAAGTATGTGGACAAGGACGTGCATCATCAGCTGTGTTTCCATGGTAGAAACGTAGAGATTGGTAGAGATTCCACCGGTTAAATGATTGTTACATATGATCGGGCATAACATTATGACCACCTTCCTACTATTTTGTAGGTCTCCCTTGTGGCTCCAAAACAGTTGGGACTCATCAGAGATGGCATGGGCCTTCTGAGGGTGTCCTGGCAACAGAATGTTCTTATAGTGGGGGCCTTTGAGGGGAGGGGCCTCTGTGGATCATCCCACAGATACTTAATCAGTTTGGGATCTAGTGAATTTGGAGGCCAGGTCAACACCTTGTGCTGTTCTTCATGTTTTTTTTGAGTTGTCCCTAAAGTGTTTTTGTGTGTGTGTCTGTGTCAGGCTGCATCCTGCTGGGGATGGCTGCTGCCATCAAGGAGTGTCATTGCTACAGGGTGGGGATGCCTGGTCTGGTCTAGGTGGGTGCTACATGTCTAAGTAACATCCACACCAATGAATACCAAGTCTAAAAGAACTTTTTTTTGAGTCAAGTAGTCAAACCTCTGCGGTCATCAAAGAAGATGACCAAGACGGCGCCATGTTTTCAACGCTGCTGCACACATCGATTTCAGTTTCCTTCATCTTTTTCAAACATTAGTTTTGCCACCTCCACGTTTCTGTCCCTTCTGGAAACTTGCCACACAACCTGAAGTTATGTACAGTGGAGCAAACATATGCCGAAAGAAGATGATAATTTTTCCTATCGAACAGATTTTCATGGGCTTACGCCACCCTTCTTAATTCAACTGAAAAGAATATGCTAAACAAGCCAGTCTGAGTCATTTTTCGTCCGATTTGGCCAATTAGCGTCCACGTAAATACAGCAATTGTTAAACATCTCTAGCAAAAAAAAAAAGAAAAAAAGACATAAGCTCCAACAGCCGCCTCCACAGGAAAACCTTTCACCCAATTTCAGGACCTGGCTGCAGGGATTTGCTCCCATTCAGTCACAAGAACACGAGAGAGGTCAGCCACTGATGTTAGATGATAAGGCCTGGCTCGCGGTCAGTATTCCCGGATCATCCCAAAGGCGTTGGACGGGGTCGAGGTCAGCGGCGCGAGAAGGCATGTCAAGCTCCTCGGCATCGACCTTGTGTGACTGTTGCTCTATGAAAACTGTTTTGCGCATAGGAGTGATGTCCTGCCCCGGTCCGACTGACAAAGACGGAAGCACACTGCCGTCTAAATAAAACATAATGATCTGCTGCAGCATTAAGAATTTGGTACCAATCCAGAGAAAAATAAAAATAAATACAGTCTTACATCAAAACGTGTTTGGCCTTTCCCAGTTATTTTCTGGCAATTAAACATTATTATGCATACTGGTGCACCGTGACTGTTAATGACCACAGTGCCATTAGCGTTTCCCAGAAACGATTCACCCACTCCAATGTGTCCTCATTATTCAGAATGCACCAAATCGATAGGCATTTTTATTAAGTGTAATGTTTCTATCATTCTTTATGTCTCCTTGTTCTGACTACCGTGCACAGCTGCATTGGCCTGCAGAACAAACATCTAGCATTTGCTTCGGGATGATTTTATCAAACTTTTTTTTCCACTTGGCACAACCTCCCCATGTCCCCATGGGTCTGGTGTATGTTAAAGTGTGTTTTTAATCCTAAAGAGAGGGGACAAGCGGAGAGGCTGGCCAGCGTCTGGGGGATAGTCAATTGTCTGCTAAGTATGCATGAGCTGCACTGGTATTATTCAAATAAGCACTGCCTTGGTGAAAAGGCAGTAACCTGGGAGTGTCTGTTGCCAATTCAAATATCTGCAAATGAGTCTTTCCTAATCTGCCGCTTCAACAGTAGACATTTTTTGCGGTGTGTTTTCCTTTTTTTCGCCCCCCTCGAGGTTGTGAGTGTTTAACGATATCACAGAAAACAGCCTGCGATGCAGAAGTGTAGCGGCGGTAAAGTGGGAGCCGTGGAGCTGTAGTAAGTGGTTACCTTTGGGAGCAGCGTAGGGTCACAGGTTCACATCCCCCCCCCCCCCCCCCCGTGTCCATTACTTAGGTGCCAATAATACTCGGGGTAGGTTTAGTTAGTTGTGAACCATCACTATCATTAGGCTGTGAATGTGGCCTTCACACTCCAAATTACCGGCATCTTACATGAATGGTTTATGTAAATGAACGTGTGCGTGTACAGTTTAATTATGAAGTTCCCATCAGCAAAGGTGAACTATTGAAGACAGACCTTGATGCATAATTTCTAAACAGATGCTCTCCCCGTGCTCAGCTGTTATATCATATTCCCATTGTGCGGCGTGAACCTCATGAGCAGGCGGAGGAGAAACGTCCTTCATGCAGCTCACACAGTAACAACTCTTATTTGAGTGCTTTGGGAATCGAAGGCATCCCATCAACTTGTATCTCTAAACAGCACCACTACCATTATCAGCCTTTATCGGTACATGAAATGTACAGTAATGTACATGATTATGAATACATTTCACATAAGAGCTCCTGAGACAAGGTCATAAACCTAGGTCAGGAGCTTTAGCTTGAATAAAACATTACACCGATCAGGCATAACATTATGACCACCTTCCAAATATTGTGTAGGTCTCCCTTGTGCCTCCAAAACAGCTGGGACTCATCAGAGAATGGACATGGGCCTTCTGAGGGTGTCCTGTGGTGTCTGACAACAGAATGTTGTTAATGGGGGGCCTTTGAGGGGAGGGGCCTCTGTGGATCATCCCACAGATACTTGATCAGTTTGGGATCTAGTGAATTTGGAGGCCAGGTCAACACCTTGTGCTGTTCTTCATGTTTTTTTAGTTGTTCCTAAAGTGTTTTTGTGTGTGTGTCTGTGTCAGGCTGCATCCTGCTGGGGATGGCTGCTGCCATCAAGGAGTGTCATTGCTATGGGGTGGGGGTGCCTGGTCTGGTCTAGTTGGGTGCTACATGTCTAAGTAACATCCACACCAATGAATGCCAGGTCCAAACTTTTCCCAGCAGAACACTGAATTGTCACACGATGGTCAATGTTATTTACTTCTCCTGTCAGTGGTTTTAATGTTGTGGCTGATCCGTGTATATTAGCTGTTACTATTACATGAAATTTGCATTAATGTCTTTTCTTTGAACCATAACTTCTGATAATTTGGTCACCTGGGTGCAATAAAATGAGCTGTGAACACAATCTTTTGTTTCTGACCTCGAGCAGATGGGTCCTCCCATATGAGCTGGTTTCTGCTCAAGGTTCTACTAAAGCATCTTGAGACAGTTTGTATTGTTGTTGATGCTATATTAAACTGAGCAGAGCCTTAAGTTCATATGGAGGGACCCATCTACCTAAGGCTGGACGGGTAGAGACAGAAGAGAGAGCGGGTAGAGAGCTATAAATAAATAAAACTGAAGTAAAACTGAAATAAAATGAGCAGAATAACAAACTGCTGCTTCTTTCCACATCCAACTGACAAAGCCCAACTCCAGTTTTCATTTGGAGGCAGCAGCGTAATATTCCATTGTCTTCTTGCTGTGTTCTCGGAAAATGTTCTGGCTGTTCAGCTGTGGTCAGTTAACTTTTGCTGGTCTGCCTTTTGTTGCTAGACACAAGGTTATACAGTCGGTTTATTAGAGCATTGTTTTTTATAAAAAAAAAACAAAAAACCAGTTGCCTCTTCCTGCGGGAAATAAGAAAATAAATCACAAGCTGCATCATAAATTATCGCCGCTCAGAATGAATCCATGATTGACTGACCTTTGGACTTCATTGACTTTGCAGTCAGTTATGTTCATACTTCATACGGAGTGTGTTATTTTGCCTACATAATGGTTGCTTAACACCGGAAAAAAACGTGGAAGTACTGTTCAAATCAGCTTCTATTCATGCAAACTTTACTCCTTAAGCAAACAAACTTCAGTCACATGGTTTTCAAGTAAGTTTTAGCACTTGCTGGTAGTGTAGTACCATATGAAAGTTGAGCATGTCGGACATGGTTAGAGCTACGGCTATGTGCATTATGTACCAGTGTGAACTTGATTCTGACCAAATTGATACAAACATCTTGTTAATTGACTTTTGGCCAACAAAACAATATAAGAACTTACCGCAAACATCATTCCTGCACTTACCGTTAAAGGTGTGTCCTAACCTGTGTTGCCAGATGGGAAATGAAGAAATATCGTACTGTTGCTTTAAAATTGACGTATTTTGACCCAAACTATCAGAAATAAACACAGAGGCATGGCCATTTGAATTAAACAACTGCTTTATTCGTTGCCAGTGGCAAATATTTGCCCCTTTATATCGCATAGGCCCTAAAACTATTGTATAAGTACGATATCTGGCAACACTGGTTCTAGCCCTCTCCCTCTCTTTTCATCTGAGTTCTCAACCCCCGCTATCCCAATCCCTCTCTTTTCTTTCCTTCCTCTACTGTACCCTTCCCTGGGTTCCACCTACATCCCCGTCCCTTCTTGTTTCGTCCCCTTCGACGCCTCCATCCATTTCCCTCACGTCCTGTCTACCAATAAAAGTCTTTGCACCAATCAAGGTGTGGTCTTTTGCAGTGAAATTGCAGCACAATGTGTCCCAATGTTGTATCAGAATAGTTTCTTCAATTTAGTGGGCTCCACTTCCGAAGTGACCTCGAATGAGGAACACCATAACAAGATGGCAATACCAAACCCTGTCCTGTGAAGAACAAGGTTTGGTATCACCTACGGCCAATTTAGAATCACCAGTGAACCTAACCAGCATGTCTTTGGAAGGTGGGAGGAAGCTGGAGTACCTGGAGAGAACCCACGCAGACACAGGGAGAACATGCAAACTCCACACAGAAAGGCCCAGTCGGCCCATGGATTCGAACCCGGAACCTTCTTGCTGTGAGGCATCAGTGCTAACCACCACTCCACTGTGCCGTCCGATACCAAACCCATACAGGATAAATCAAATAAAGGCCACACTGACTCAAGTTGCTCTGCCTCGCTGAAGATAACATGCTTGTTGCACATTTTAAGAAGTGGAGCTGCAGGTGCACCGCGTACGTCTGGATCTGGGTCACATCCTCACGTGGAACACTTCCACCTCACCTCGCTGTTACCCGAGCTTTCACTGGCAATCACTCTTGCTCTTAATCTGAAGCCCTGATCTCCACACACACTGATGGACTTGTTCAAGAACGCTGCAGATGCCGGGTCATGAATATGAAACGCTGTTGATGGTATCTGGGAATTGAATTTGTGAACCCCTCTCGCTGCGCAACGGGGAAATCTCCTCCAGCAACATCTGCAGAGCACATATTGTTATATAAAATAATGTTATAAAAGAACATGATTGACCCATAAAATAACACAAAGTGAGAAAATTGCTAAGATAAGCAACATCTTATTGTGTTGAGGAGACAAGAAGAGCCATTTCCATCATGGTTCAGGTGATGGATGCAGCTGAGCTGGTGATGAATACCACTCAGTGTGTGCGCCTGACAGGCTTTTGTTCGGAACGTCATACTCTCAGCATCTCTACAAGGTCATTACAGATGCAAATCCCTGTCGCAGCGGCGTTTTATGACACCTGTTCTTGTTTTCCAGGACGGCCCCGGCAAGTGTCCCGTCGAGGACTTGCAAATCAAGACGGAAAACGAGGGATGGGCGGACAGGTAGACCCGCTCAGCTGTCAGCGTTTGTCCCTCGTCTCCCTTCACTCCCCCTCCTTCCCTTTCCCCCAGATCACAGCTCTGCCATTTCTGCTCCCATCAGTCATTTTCATAGCCTCATCCTTCTCGGCGTCTCTTTCTCCGTGTTAGATGAGGACATTGCACCCCACCTCTTCCTGATACTCGAGCATCTGCCTGTGTCTGCCCATTTTTCTCCGGGGAGTTTGATGTTTTTTTTGGAGGGGGGTGGGGGGGTTCTGTGTGAACTGGGTCAAAGAGACTCCCATTTCCTGTACAGATGTCTGGTGCATGCAAGGGAAATAGGCCCCAGTAACATATTTAGGAAATGCAGTGGTACAAGCACACTCCATGGCAGGAGCTGCATGCTAAAACGGGGCATTGTTATCAGCATGAATCACAAAAGGATGTTGAATCAGTGGCGTAGGTTCAGTCTCCCATAGGCGGGATGAGAGATTTATCACATTTTTGGCTAGCTGTAGGAGTTACAACTGTGCGAACAATTGGTAAAGTTTAGCAAGCCTGGAAGTAAGAAAGGTTTGAAGGTCAGGCTGTTTGCAAACTCCCTGACTGACTGGCGACTTCTCTGCATCTTCACGGCGTCTCTTTCTCTGTGTTAGATGAGGACATTGCACCCCACCTCTTCCTGATGCTCGAGCATCTGTAACACATTCAGGAAATGCAGTGCTACAACCACACGTCAAGGCAGGAGCTGCATGCTAAAACGGGCCATTGTTATCAGCATGCATCACAAAAGGAGGTTGAGTCAGTGGCGTGGGTTCAGTCTCCCATAGGTGGGATGAGGGATAGTTGCAGGAGTTACAACTGTGCCGACAATTTGTAAAGTTTAGCAAGCCCGGGAAGTTAGAAAGGTGTGAAGGTCAGGCTGTTAGACGTTCGTTTGCAAATTCCCTGACTGACTGTCAACCAAGCTAATAAATTAAGAAGAGGACAAAAGCCGCGCTGATTAGACGACACAGAAGCGCCTCAGAAAGCAGTGAATGGATTTGTCATGTACATCACACGTAGCAAATTTACAAAGATAGCGCTGCCTAATTAGTCCTGCAGCATGACAACGACCCCCCGAACTAAGCAGCCAGAGTGGAGCAGTTCGTAGTCGGTCTGGGGACGTGTGGAGTCGCAGAATGAGGCGAGACAGCCTAAATCAGACCGCGGCGAGTTCTCCGGGATGCCGAGCGCCCTGTCTGGCAAGAACCTGGTGGAAACCGTACCTGGGAGACTGTTTTAAAGGTAAATAGTGCTCAACCCCCAGTGATTGGTTGGGTTTAGTCTATTTCTGTTTATTGAACCTGTGCTGAAAGCATCCTCAGTCTACTGTACGTCGATGTGTTTGAAGAACTTCTTGTTAGTCCAAAGTCATTCAAACTTCACTTTCTACACGAGTCTCAGTATTTCATGACCTTCCTGCATCACAGATCCGCAATTAACATCTGCCAAGTTTGGAGAACCGTTAATATCGGCCCATCTTTCTGGTTTATAGTTTACACTTGAGATTGATCCCCTGCTATGCTGTTTCATCAGGCAACAAAGCAAATAATGAAAAATATAATAATCACAAAAGGGAATTTATAATTCTAGTTGCCCCTGGGGACTACCACCTGAGAGAACATTAATCATGTCAATGGTTCATGTGAGTAAAAGGTGTTTTCATTATTTTGATTGAAAAAAAGCTGCATTATTAACCCTGCTTTTGAAGTGCGCACTTTGTATAACGCTAATGATTCTTTATCCCTGTAATTGTGTCAGACAGTAGGGGTGGCACAGGGGCGTGGTGGTAAGCCCTGATGCCTCACAGCAAGAAGGTTCCAGCTTCAAATCCAGGCTGACTGAGGCATAAATTCCCTTTTGTGATTATTATTTGCTTTGTTGCCTGATGAAACAGCATAGCAAGGGATGAATCTCAAGTGTAAACTATAAACCAGAAAGATGGGTTGATATTAACGGTTCTCCAAACTTGGCACTGAGCAGCAAAGTTTACACAATATGTCTCGATACCAAGTGTTACTATCTGCAATAGTTGCACATGGTGGTTAACTAAGGCAGTGATGTAGTGTGCGCCATCTAAAACTCTTAGGTTTAGGGTATGATTGTGAACATGGTCACCAAGAAGGCGGATGTTAATTGTGGGTCTGTGAAGCAGGAAGTCATGAAATACTGTGTGGAGTTTGCATGTTCTCCCTGTGTCTGCGTGGGTTCTCTCCGGGCACTCCGGCTTCCTCCCGCCGTCCAAAGACATGCTGGTTAGGTCAATAGCCCTGAGATAGACTGGCGACCTGTCCAGGGTGTAGCCCTCCTCTCGCCTGCTGACAGCTGGGACAGGCTGCAGTAACTGGGCTGCAAAAACAGTAACTGACATTGTTATATCCACCACTGAAGTGTTCTTGTAGAAGTATTATCTGAAGGTTTTTCTTTGTTGCAGCTGTTTTGTGTTAAATCTGTGAATTATATCAAATCATGTCTCTGACCTGGGCGCCTGAAAGAGTGGCAGCAGGCCACCAGCAGTCGCTCCCATCAATCACCAGCGATTGGCAGAGAGTTGGAGACTTTTGCGTCAGTGAGGGACAGGAGGACACTGGACACACCGCTCTCCATCATGGACAACAGACTGATTCAGCTCCAGTCCCACAGTGAACGCTACAGGAAGTCATTCATAAACCCTACTCTTTCCAACTGTACAACAATTCACCTTTCTGTAACAGATAACTCCATGTTATTAATGATATTGCACATTATTGCAATTTAATAATTTTTCCCATGTATATAATATGTATTTACTTCTGCCTCTATTTCTAGCACATTTGTTCATATGCAAATTGTGTACCTTCTTGATTATACTATTTTATTTTATTTTTCCAGATTTTTAGCTATATTTTATTTTTATTTATTTATTTTATTTTATTTATATATTTTAAGAATGTTTCATATGCAAATTTTGTACATTTTTGATTATACTATTTTATTTTATTTTATTTTGCCAGATTTTTAGCTATATTTTATTTTTATTCATTTATTTTATTCTATTTTAGTTATATATTTTAAGAATATTTCTTAATTTTTATTTTTCATTATTATTATTATTATTTATTTTTTTTACTCGTGGTTCTCAAGAGTGTTGTTTTATGTGCAACTGAGCTACTGTGACCAAGCAATTTCCCTTGTGGATGAATAAAGTGTAAGTCTGTAGTTTCCCCATGATGCGCTAACCGCTAACCAAACTAGCCCGTGCATTCAATTTTTTTAGCCCATCTTATTTGAGATACCCGGTTGTTTTCACTTTCTCTGGGGTCTTCATCCTGATATTGTTTCCCCATTTTTTCTTACTATCCGATGCTGGCTCATTTTCATGATAGCTTTTGTCCAACTTTAACTCATTATGTCTCTTATTTTTTTTGGTTAACCATCATTCAATTTGTCTGTAGTGTTTTTACAGAAAATCCAAAGGCCAGCTCCGGTCTAAAACCTCCAGTGAGGGTGAAGTTATGCCGCTGCACACTGTAGCTGCACACATACACGTGTACTGGTGGCTAAATAAATGCACTGGTGAACTCTTCCACTGTAGTTTATTAATGACTATATCAATTGTTCTGATTTAATATGGGACATTATAAGTATATAAAATCTTGGCGTCTGCGATTAAATTTGCATATTTCTCTGACAACTGCACTTCTCACAGCAGATGTGTGCTCATCCCCGAGTGCCAAAACCCAAATCCAGCCACAGCCGTGCCTCTCCGTCACTGCACACTTTAAACTGTAAACTGAGGATTTGCTTAACGCATTAATCACATTCTGCTGGATTTGGAAAACCAAAAAAAGTGTGCATTTGCTCTGATAAAACTTAATTTCTGTGGAAGAGCCCGAGAATGAATACTGACATTTGTGTCAACCCTGGGCGCGCCTGTGCTGAAACTCAACATGCACAGGCTTGCACCTCCAGGGTGCCAGGCAGGGATAGAGGAGCCTGAAAAGTTTGTCGAACACCACACCAACATCCACAACACCGAAAAACATTCGTCAGTGTTTTTGGCAACGGAAAACACATGTTGTAAGTATGAGCTCCAGATTGACTCTAGGCTTCCAGACTTTGGACAAACTAGTTGTCTCGCGCTGAGCATTTGGGTACCGTTGCGCGTTCTGAATGTTTTACTTCCCCTCCGGTTTGCCTTGTACTTCTGTAATGACTGAATCTCTCTGATCTTGCCCAGCCAGTAAGCATGTTGCTAAAATAAAACCGGGATGTGTTTTGCGGATGGTTCTCTCTTGTCTGCGAGTTTGCGAGCAAGTGTTTCTGATGGGGCTCCTGTGATCTTGCGCGGTTTTCAGTGGAAGTTTCTCCCTTCTGTTTTTTTTTTTTTCTCTCTCTCTCAGTGCGCCTGCAGCTCTCTCTCTTTCCCTTTCCCTCCCTAAGAAAACATGAAAAGGGTCCAGAGACGAGCGAGGGTTCTTTGAGCTGAATGTGCTCTCCGCTGCATCTGATGCAATCCAAAAAAATAAATAAAAAAAAATGTGCGCTCGTGTTCGGATATAGCCTTTCCTCTGATGCCTTGTCCCTAACTTCAGAGAGACTGATTGATAATGCATCATTTAAAAGTGCAGTTCAAAACAGCCCTCTGTGAGCTGTCAAAACTTTGGGGCATTTCCACGCGGCGTCATTGGACGAACAACTTTTAAATAATTAGTTTTTTGTTATCAAGATTTTATTTTTATTTTTTTAGGAACCGACGCCAGTAGCACTCGGGCAAGTAGCGAGCCAAACACAGGACGGTTGCTTAGCCAGAAAACTGATCCTTTTGTGCTGATCTGATTCTGGTTTTGCAAATTTACACATAAAATGTCAAATTACGCTTTCCTGTTCACCAGTAAAACAGCATATTGTGTCTTAATTTTCATGCCTCTTATGACGATCGCCTAAATCTCCGACCTTTAGGGCCACATTTGGAACTAAAGTACATATTATTAACGGTTAATTTCATTTAATTATTATTTAAAAGCATGCACACACATTGCTCCAGAAAGTGGCTGTTCTATGCGTGTCTCTTGGAGGACATTTTAACCCGCTTTTAAGCTCCACAGAGCCCCAGAATTAGACAGAAGATGAATGGGATTCTGTCCTCTAGAATCTGCTGGTTTTGCTAGCAGCACAAGTCTCCAGCAGCTCTCTTGTTATTCCTGGGGAGTTATTCTCAGTCAGTTGGGCAGCTGTCACAGAAGACAGGACCTATGTGACACGCTTTTTTATTTTTTATTTTTTTTGGTGCAGCGGGCTGCTGGACTGTGCTGCCCAGAGTCTGGCTGCTGCTGCTGCTGCTCCTGGCTTAATGGCATGCCAAAAGAAAAGAGAAAGAAATCTCGACACCGCCATGCATTTTTAATTGCCGGGCCCGGACCGAGGGACCACACGCGACCGCATCCTCCAACACTTTCTATGACCTGACTCATGGACCAAAAGACAAAGTGGCAACTTTATAAAAAGAAAGGTTTTACTACAATAGATAAATAGGCAGACTAGGTGGAAAGGTCACAGAGGTGCAGCAGCAAAAGTCCTCTTCAGGTGGGGTTTTTATCCACATCTACTCAGTTGTGGGGATAATTAAGACAAGAAACCCCATCAATTCACCAATTAAAGACCAGTGCAGCTGTAGTGGGGCGTGACAGCACGTATATCTTGAGAGCTGAGAGTGTCAGACGGTATTTGTTCAGTCGGATTTAAATTGGGAATACAGATTCCAACCGATAAAAATATCTGAATAATTGTTGGTGATTCTAAATTGGCCGTAGGTGTGAGTGTGAATGGTTGTCTGTCTCTCTGTATTAGCCCTGAGATAGACTGGAGACCTGTCCAGGGTGTACCGCGCCTCTCGCCCAATGACAGCTGGGATAGGCTCCAGCCCCCCGCCCGTGCCTCTTCACAGGACAAGCGGTTACAGGAAATGAATGAACACAAACAACATGCCATCTGATGTTTACCCCATATGGGGCCAACATGTGCAGAAAAAAGAATGGATTTATTCAAACCAGACAGACATAACCGGGATCAAACATTTAAGTAGGCAGTAAATTTTAATGACTGAACGTTACATGAGGAATTTTTATTCTGACTAGGCTATTACTCTGCTTTGTTCCAAGAAAACACAACAACTGTCTGGAGCGCTGTCTTCCAGAGGCTGCGGACACACCAGCAGCTTGTCCTGTGCGACAGGGGCAGATGGCTCTTGTCCTCATTTTTATCCACTTTTTTTCATTTTTATTTTGATGCAACACTTGAAAGAAAACTGTAATGGGACCCCTGGGGACTTGTGTGTACACCCATCAGCCACAACATTAAAACCACTGACAGGAGAAGTGAATAACATTGACCATCTTGTGACATTTCAGTGTTCTGCTGGGAAATTTCTGGACCTGGCATTCATTGGTTTGGATGTTACTTAGACATGTAGCACCCACCTAGACTAGACCAGACATATAGTCTCTCTTATACCACCAAGATGCATATTAATATATGCCACAGACGTGATCTCTTATGTGAGCAGGCCTTGCACAGACGCTTGAGCATGTGATTTTGTCAGCGGAGACACCAGTCTCTTATTTATTTGCTCTACTTTCCAGCATGTTCACTCGCTGTAAATCCTCGCATAACACTCGCCGCTCAGACTTATTCTTATCGGATTCTCTGCCGCCGCAACGACCCAGTTTCTCTGCGGGGATCGTTAAAATTGCGTCTAATTTTCAGATCTCCAAACAAGTAAACTAACGACAGAGAGACGCTTATAGTTTGGTATAAGAGTCAGCGGAGACAAGCTACAATTAAACTGAATTGAATCTTCAGTATGTGTTAATGAGCCCAATCTGCACGGCGGTTTAAACGGCTCCAACTGCAAAACATTCATTTTGTTAAAACGTGGAGGTGAGCCAACGCAGGCCCGCATGACACCTTTAATCACAGCTTTCTGTGGAAAGAGTCGTGGAAAGCGACTGAGCACAATTAGTCGTCTAATAAATGTGAGGTATTTTACAGGTTTTCTAATCATCTCAGGTAATTCAGCAGTCAGGCGTAGTTTACAGATTATACATTGGACTTTTATTTAAAATAATTTTTCAGCGCACAATATATTTTCTTTTATGTTTTTCACACAGTGGGTACGCCACATTACCTGCTTTTTTTATACTGACATATACGTCAAAATCTATCTGGAGTTTGTAGGGTCTTGTAGGGTCTTGTAGGGTTTATGTAGATCCATTCCTTATTTCTTATTTTTTTTTAACTCTGCTTTGGTCTCAGCTCTTAGACCAGAGAAATCAAAGGCTCTACCTTGGGTCAACTGCACAGCCAAAGGGATTTTTTCCTACTGCATTCAGCACAGTGTTAGCTAGTTGTCAGTGACTGTCACTGTTGTACACATTCTGTCCTCATGCCTCTACATATAGTCCTGTCTGAGTTCCTGTGCATTACCCCTGTGGGCAGTTCCAGTTAGGTTGCAAATTGCCCAGATCCTTCTTATAGACTCTTATATTAAGGCAGAACCTCAGACACTGCAATGCAATTTGAATACACACCGACCTACTATTGTGTAGGTCTCTATGGTTCCTCCACTCATCAGAGAATGGACATGGGCCTTCTGAGGGTGTCCTGTAGTTTCTGGCAACAGAATGTTGTTAGTGGGGGGGCTTTGAGGGGAGGGGCCTCTGTGGATCATCCCACAGATACTTGATCAGTTTGATGTAGTGAATTTGGAGGCCAGGTCAACACCTTGTGCTGTTTTTTCATGTTTTACTGTGTGTGTCTGTGTCAGGCTGCTGGGGATGCCTGCTGCCATCAAAGCCATCTAGATGAGGGTCCAAAAGTTTCCCAGCAGAACACTGAATTCTCTCAAGATGGTCAATGTTATTTACTTCTCCTGTCAGTGGTAATAATGTTGTGGCTGATCGATGTATGTCACCTGTATTTTCTTTATCTGATCTTTCTAAATCACTGAGGCATCTAGGAAATGTGCAAACAGCTACCAACGTGTAGCAAAAAGATATTTTTGCTGGCGGCCATCAAACGAAAAGCTAAGCCAAGGAGAACTTTCCAGGATAAAGTCACTTTTCACATGAGCCTATTTCTTTTCAGACCAAACTGTTTCATTTTATGGTGCTTTAAAAACGTCTCGATGCTCGAAATGTTGAAGTGTAACGTATATAACGCACAAGAAACTAACTTTAAATCTGTTTTCATGTAACCGTGGTCGGGAAGGAGCTCCCATCCGGCGGACGCCACTGACTGATCTGATAGCCGCTATTCAATTAAGAGCCAGTATCGGCTGAGATGTGAGTCATCTTTAATTTCATCCTCTTGGCTTAGGAGTCTGACTAAACGAGCAGGGCCGTCGCTGCTTTTGATAACAATGTGAGTGATTCATATCGGTTCATTTTAAAGTGACATTTAAGCGATTAAACGTTAATAATTAGCCGATCTGATGGGGGAAGCAGAGATAAATTGTGGATTTAAATTATTTGATGAACAGTTAATTATTACTGGCACGGATGCGCCCGAGTCCTGTATGACCTGACATGACCTTGTTGCTCTGCAGGGCTCCTGTTGATGATGTCGCGGCATGGGGAGAGTCATTCGACCATCTTCTGGACTGTAAAAGTAAGCCCATTCACGTCAAACGCTGCTCTCTCTCAAGTCTCCGTCCTCTCTTCTCACCCTTTCAGCTCTCCGCCGCTCGGCCCCGCACATCATCTCGATCCGCCCTCGGGCTCCTTTTAGGATGAGGATAGAGGATATATTCCTCCTTCAAGTTCATCAAACCCTTTCGGAGATATATTTAAGGAGGACGACGCTGCGGCATAGATAAGAGGCGTAATCTGAGCTGCCGGTGTAGATAGGATGATTCCTACCAGCTCGCGTTCATTTATAAAGCCGACGCTCACTCGTGGCTGTCACCTGACCATATTTCTGGCCTCTGGTTGAAAATGACAGAAGCGGAAGATAAGTCCTTTCTTCCTCCATTTCCGCTGTCCTCTTTCATTACTTCCCCAAAATGGAGTTAGCTGATCTGCAATATTTTAGCGCGTTGTCTCCCGCGTCAAGATTAACTGCCCGCCAGAAGATAAATTTTGCCCCCCTTCCCCGGTGTTGCTCCATTTCCCCTCTGGAGAAAAGCGCTGACACGTATGACGAATCTGCAAACAGTGGCAGAAATAAATAGTCGCGCATGTGGCAGTCGCATCCCGATTCCATTTATACACCTTTGCATCTCGCGCGACTGCAAAGAGTCGACTCGGCGGTGACTGATAGCTCGGTTATGGAGTGATTTGCAGATGAGAGCGAGCGGGCCCCCTGAATGCGGTTTGTTTCCTGTCAATTACTGTCAAGGCACCAGCTGTGATTTATGTACAGCACTTTGTGTGAATAACACCGCCGCTCGCAGTTAGCTGTTTGTTTGCTCTCCCAGAAGACGTGCTAAGTATTTAACACCTGCGTCGGCATCACAGCTCCGTGAATGCGCCCGTAACAAAGGGCAAGAGGGTGCGGAGAGCAGATAACACGAAATATACTGTAGGTGCGTGCAATTATATGATGCTGAGGCAGCGCGCGTCGGGATGCTGGGTCTGGGGTTTTGAAGGTTTTGAAGTTAAAAGGGGGCCTCCAGACATCTTCCACAATACCTGGCAGTTTTTCTGCATCGCCTCTTTGTTCCCCGACTTCTTTGAGCTGACAAACACGGTTATGAGGAGGGAGAATGTGAGTGAAAGATAACAGAACTGCTTAACGTTAAGTGAAGTCTCATTTCTCTTGTGATTTTCACCTAAAGTACAGTATGCATTAATTTTAAAACAAAAAAAAAACAATTACGTGTCCCCTTGGCCTCTAGTTTCTATTAATGAGATGAGTAGTAAATGAGAAACAACCACAAATGAGCTGTTGATTGTATGTTAAACGTGGGAAGCGTTGGTCTCGGTAGATGTGACGAGACTGAGAGCGTTTGTTCACATTAGGACTGTTGACGTTAACACGTTAAAATTACATTAACACAAATTAACGCTGTGGAAAGCAAGCAGAATCCGAAGTGTGGCTGTAGTAAATCAGTTTAACCTGCGGGGGGCAGTAATACGCCCTGCAATGTCAAAACTGGCAAAAAAATCAAAAAAATCCCCAAAAGAAGAAGAAGAAGACAGCTTTTTCAATTTCAAAGCCCCGGCAGACGTTCTCTTGACAAGAACAAAGTTATCTGTATTAACTGCCGATATGAACGGAGATACCCAGGATCAAGCGCACGCCTGAGAGCAGTAAGTAAAAAATAATCCTTGCAGATGCATTTAAAATAAGTTCTTAAAAAAAAAGTGTGATTAATTTGCTTCAATGTTGCGTCAATGCAATACCAGCTTGTTATTTAAGACTCTCGCAAGGCAGAGTTAATGTTAAATGGCATCAGTACTGGAGATAACAAGTATAATAACAGATTCTTTAGACATGTTTCGTTACCAGAGGTTGCAGGGCATTGCATTAACCTGCTCTACCAAATATCTGGCCAACAATACAATGAAAGAAGTGCCCTTTAAATTCATACACTCGATTTGTCCAAACAGTTTCTAACAAAGAATAAAAATGAATCCTGGGTATTTTGTAAGAATGACACAGAAACAAGTGTGCATTTATTTTACGATTGAAAAAAATCTGAAAGGAAACCCAATATCCATCAGTTCAAGAATGAAACGAAATCACTGTTAAATCAAAAAGCTACCCGGACTTTAAAATCCTCTTTTCAGTTCTGAACTTATATGAACATACATTTATTTTCCTTATTTTTATTTTCTCTCCTCTTTGTATTACTTACCTTATTAGGTTTTGAACTTTTATAATATTATCCACTTTTAAGAAGGTCCTAGCTCTTCTGGTTTTTCTTTTTTGAACGACGGATACGGACTACTGCCCCCTGCTGGTATGGAGAGCATTCGTCTTTCACACAGGTGTAGAAGGACGTACCAGCCAGGCCCGCTGGCTGTAGTCTCTGTGCTGTGTGGGTTCAACCGCAACGTTTTAGTTTAGACGCGACGTGTCTTCAAAACCTCTAAATCTTTAATGTTGACGTCAGGGCCGCAAACGTTGCAATTCATTCTTTTTATTTAATTGATATGCAACTTAAAAATGACACACAGCACAAACCCAAAGTCAGAAAGATTGTATTTTTTATTATCTAACGACCAGATGGAACCTGTCATACACCGATCAGCCACAACATTATGACCACTGACAGGAGAAGTAAATAAAATCGACCGTCTTGTGACCAGACCAGACACCCCCACCCCATAGCAATGACACTCCTTGATGGCAGCAGCCACCCCGAGCAGGATGCACAAAAAAAAACATGAAAAACAGCACAAGGTGTTGACCTGGCCTGCAAATTCACTAGATCCCAAACTGATCAAGTATCTGTGGGATGATCCACAGAGGCCCCTCCCCTCAAAGGCCACCCCCCACTAACAACATTCTGTTGCCAGACACCACAGGACACCCTCAGAAAGACCATGTCCATTCTCTGATGAGTCACCACTATTTTGGAGGCACAAGGGAGACCTACACAATATTAGGAAGGTGGTCATAATGTTATGCCTGATCTGTGTATACTATCTTGTCTGCACAAAATTTAAAAACTGAGATTGATTGTTTGTGGTTATCATGAAAACGTCCTTGTGCTTGTGTCTGCTTGTGTGTTTGCGCAACCAAATTTGCTCCACTGAGCTGAATGTTATTCTCAAGTGTTTATCTGTATCAATGGATATTGGAGAATGAAACCTGGTTTCACAGTTGTGTGCAATAATTCCAACAAAACCTGTTCCAACCTGTCTTTTAGTTTCACATCAGTAATTACAGTATAGTTGGTTGCGAGCCTGCGGTTTAAGGACCTTGCATAGTCTGCCATAATTCTGCCTTTTTTATTAAAGACTCAAATTCACAGCTTTTTTTTTTGTGTGTGTGTGTGTAATTGTACTCATGAAGTGTTTCCGTTCCATCCGTGCAGCAGGCCAGCTGGTGTTTGAGGACTTCTTGAGGACAGAGTACAGCGAGGAGAACCTTCTATTCTGGCTGGCCTGCGAGGACTACAAAAAAATTACCAGCATGACAGAAATGACAGACGCTGCCAAAAGGATTTACGCCGAGTTTGTCCGAGTTGATGCGCCTAGACAGGTATGGCTTCTGTAGAGTGAGGCATGAGCGGAGTGCGACTTCTGTAACTTCAAATACTGTCAATCCTCCACAGCTTCATTCATTCATACTATAAAAAAAAGAAAGAAATTGTGTGTTTACAGCCATCTCCTCTTTCTTTGTGCTTCATAATTTGACTTTTTTTATATACTACAACTTTAAAGAATGCATCCAAAACGGAAAGAACTCACAGGTGAAATAAAAGCTGCTGTTTTCCGACACAGATAAATATTGACTGTGTGACGAGAGAAGAAATCAGTGACAGTATCTCTCAGCCGGGGCCAAATTGCTTCGACAGGGCGCAGAGGTTGATATACAGCCTGATGGAGAACGACTGTTACCCGCGATTTCTGAAATCGGAAATCTACCAAGCTCTCCTGGAAGAGGCCGCGCAGCGATGAAAGCGGCGTGGAGAAAAGAAAAAAAGAAGGAGAGGGGGGAGAAAAAAAAAGCTCGTCGGACGCCTGAATGATTGATTCTGCACTTCAGAGGACTCTCCTTAGAATCTGAGTTTAAGCAAAAAACAAAGAAGATAAAAAATGAAAAGAAAGAGAAGCCTGCCTGACGGAGGAAGCAGGAGTTAAAGGATTCTCTGGGCTGTTACGGGGACTGACAGCATCTAAAAGCCACACATGATTTAAATACTGTATTAAGTTGTTTTTGAAGTCTTGACATTGCACAAATGGGTGAAAAAAGAACAAAAAAAAAGAAATGGTGGCTGACATCAAGCTTTGGAAGGCTGACATTTGTTTGGACACGCATCACGAATAAAACATTTATAATCCGAAAGCTCAAAGTAGTAATGTGTACCCTTAAATTATTCAGAAAAAAAGTATATTTTGTTTGTGAAAACAATGTGTTCACAGCCACAGAAACTAATAAAAAATGAATAAAGTCGACCATTATGCGTTATAGATCTTGTTTTTGGCGGCTTGCTAAAGTTCACCGTGTTGATATGTGATAAAAGATTTTGCAGAGTGCCGTTGGGTGCGTGAAGACGAAGCCACGTAATGTTGCACGCACTGCCTCCACGCGGTGCTTTTATGTTTTGCCGCTCGTTCACTCATTCACACACAGATGGCGGATGGCCATGCAGGAGAAGTTCGGCCCACTGGGAATAAAACCACCAACCATGTGATTGATGCACAGCAGCGGCAACTTTTTAGCCCCTGCGCGCTCCCCTGTCAAAATGTGTTTCCAACTCTAAGTGCCGCGTTTCAAACCGCCGCCTTGTTGTTTTTGTCGGACAAAGTGCTGCAGCTGCTGAGGCTGATTGCGACGATTAACAAATGTGTGTGTATGAAAACGCTGTTCCAATCTGCGAGCGCACACGTGCCAGTGCAGCGATAGAAAATGTGGGAAATATTCCACGCGCTCGGGACAGATTTCTGACTTCTAAAGCCGCTGGAGTGCAAAATTAAATTAACTAAATAATTAAACTGGAATGAGGTCAGGGCCAAAGGAAGATTTTTAGGAGAAATACTCTATTTAGATCTCCTCAAAGTGTCAGCTTTCCAGATATCCGGTCTAAAATATTGATAGCAAGCTTTTAAACCCATCATGTTTCATCATTCAGAAACGCAGCAGAGGGCATGACCTCGGCGATAGCGTCAGCCCTGGATGACAGGTGTTTAACTGCTCACCTGGCCGACGCCGGCATCTGCTGCACGACCCCGTCTGCAGAATAGCAAATGATCCGTGAAAAGATACTGAATTCTCCTAAAGGGGAAATAATGATGTGTGTCCCGAAACTAGAAGAGAATGAATACCTCCTGTGAGATTACTTAATGCTCTAAATTTAGAGTTCCTAACTGAAAGTGGTAATGGTCTGCATCTGCAAAGGCATAAATATTTTACAGTCATTTCGTTTTTTTTTTCTGTGTCTTAATAAAGTGGGTTGCTTCAGTCTTACCTAAGAACAATTTGGAAATATACCACAAAAATCAGATCTGTTTGACTTAGACTTTATTGATCCACAAGGGAAACTGCTTGGTCACAGTAGCACAGTTGCACATAAAAAATAAAAATAAAAAAAGAAACACAAGTAAAAATTAAAAAAATAAAATGAAACTCTAATAAAATAAAAATAAAATATAAGTAAAAAATTACTAAAATAAAAATAAAATAAAATATAAGTAAAAACACAGTAAAATAAAATATAAGTAAAAATCTAGTAAAATACGATGAAAATATAATATAAGCAAAAATCTAGTAAAATAAAATTAAATAAAATGTAAGTAAAACTTTAATAAAATAAAATTAAGATAAAAATCTAGTAAAATAAAATAAAAATACAATATAAGTAAAAATCTAGTAAAAAATAAATAAAATGTAAGTAAAACTATAATAAAATAAAATAAAAATACAAATCTAGTAAAATAAAATAAAAGTAAAAATCTAGTAAAATAAAATGTAAGCAAAACTCTAATAAAACAAAAATAAAAATCTAGTAAAATAAAATGAAAATAAAATATAAGTAAAAATTTAGTAAAATAAAAATAAAATATAAGTACAAATCTAGTAAAATAAAATGAAAATATAAGTAAAAATCTAGTAAAATAAAATAGAAGTAAAAATCTAGTAAAATACGACGAAAATATAAGTAAAAATTTAGTAAAATAAAATAAAATGTAAGTAAAACTCTAATAAAATAAAATAAAAATCTAGTAAAATAAAATAAAAATACAATATAGGTAAAAATCTAGTAAAAATAAAATAAAATGTAAGTAAAACTATAATAAAATAAATAAAAATACAAATCTAATAAAATAAAATAAAAATAAAATATAAGTAAAAACATAGTAAAATAAAATATAAGTAAAAATCTAGTAAAATACGATGAAAATATAATATAAGTAAAAATCTAGTAAAATAAAAAAATATATAAGTAAAAATATAGTAAAATAAAATAAAAATCAAATATAAGTAAAAATATAGTAAAATAAAGTACAAGTAAAAATCTGGTAAAATAAAATAAAAATATGATAAAGTATGAGCAAAAATGTACAACATTCAGATTCAGAAAACTTTATTTGTCCCCGGGGGGAATTTAAGGCAACAATTTGCATATGAACACATGTACAAGAAATACAGGCAGATGTAAATATATACATAGGAACTCATGCATGAAGCCCACTCTGTGGTTTTCAAGCAGTCAAAAGTGTCAGGAGAAACCGGAAACATAATGCTGCACAAAGCTTCTATACCATCATTAAAAACAGCGTTTCTGTACCTGTTTTTCTCCAACCAGTTCCTTTTTTTTTTAGCTTTTCCCATCATATGTGTTCACCCTGCAGCTGCGGTACTCTGCCAGTTGATCTGCAGACCTCTCTCAGGTGCTACTGATACACATGGGAGAGGTCGATGGCTCTGTTGTGGTCGTCTGTACCAATAAACCATGACAGTACGATGGCGAGCCAGCGTGCACGTTATAAATGAACTGAAACTGAATGATATTTAGCCACCGTTAATGTGTTTCCTACTCCGATGTGTAGAAATATCATATGATGCTGTGGTTTTCCTGCTGCAGCAGTACAACTAGTCTTGACCTCTGCTCACCTTTCGGAGCTCACCTAATGTATTAAACATTGCTTTGGACTGCACGCCTTACTTACTTTTTACACATTTACTACAATGTTCAACACTGAGAAAGAAAGAAAAAAAATAATAACCAAGCTGTGGAGAAAGAGAGAGAGAGAGAGCTGAAACCATGAATGGAAAGCTGATGAATTCCAAGATTCGTAAAGGGCTTAATGGTGAACTATTTGGACGGGACTGAGAATGAGAACAGCCAGTTGAAAGCAAAGGAAAAAAAAAAACATATGCAAAGGTTAAGGTTATTCATTCAGCCGTATCGTTATGGCTTCTCCAAATCACGGCACCGAAGCCGTGAAGAGTAGAGGAGTTCAACAACAGAAGTCTGCAGGGCCTGTTTTCTAAAAATACCCTTCCCATCTTAAAAGTGATTTAACTCTACATGCATGACTAGTGTTTGTTTCTTAAGGAGCTGGTGAAAAAGGCTCCAGACTTTACACACATTTGCATAAAGGTTATATATATCTATAAAACAACGGCTGTTTTTGTGGGGGATTAAGATGCACCGAGACACACAAGTGAGTTTAACAAACATCATCACTAACCCTTTACTAACTTCCAATTCCTCATTATTTTAAGAGATTTCCTTTCTCCTGTGGGTTTTTGAAGGCATTTTAAAGTAATAGTCCAACATTTTAGGCAACCATCATCTCTACAGCTCACCAGATAAGATGTTATTTGTTTAAAGGAGCAATAGGTAAAGCAGTGTAGTGCCTTTCTCCAGATGGGGTCGCTGTTCTGCTTCTGTTATGCACACTGAGGCCACTTTCATGAGGATGTGCTCTGCTATGACGTACATAACGGAGTAAGGTGCAGTTATTTTTAAAGCTGATATAATAAAATGTTAACTGAAGAGCAAAAAATAGTGGCACATGTAGCAGCCACTCCGGCTCCTTAAAGGTGCTATTTTCTGTTTCTTAACCTGGCTTTCATTTTCACGGCACACGCACATCAGGCCAACCGGTGTTTGAGTCTAGCATCTTCAGGCTCTGCTGTGGCTCCGGGTTCAATCCCCGGAACATGCCACATGCCAAAGTGTCCTTGAGCCAAGACACTGAACCTCTGCTTGCTCCCAGTGCCAGTGTGTGTGAGTGATGGGCAAATGGGCAGATGTGTCACTGTGGCTCCGAGTAGAAAAGTAGGTAGAAAAGTGCTGTATAAATACAAGACCATTTACTACTTTGGCTCGTTGTCGGAATATGAGTCTCGTACCATTTCATTTACTGAGTGTTTCAATCAATAAAGGATAGTCCTACAACCATTCAGAGCCATTTTGTTGTAAATAAATTCCACGGTGCTCAGATGACGTGCATACACACCAATCAGGCATAACATTATGACCACCGACAGGAGACGTAAATAACATCGACCATCTTCTGACTATTCAATGCTCTGCTTGTGTGGATGTTACTTAGACATGTAGCACCAACCTAGACCAGACCAGGCACCCCCACCCCATAGCAATGACACTCCTTGATGGCAGCAGCCATCCCCAGCAGGATGCAGCCTGACACAGACACACACACAAAAACGCTTTAGGAACAACTAAAAAAAAACATGAAGAACAGCACAAGGTGTTGACCTGGCCTCCAAATTCACTAGATTCCAAGCTGATCAAGTGTCTGTATGATGATCCACAGAGGCCCCTCCCCTCAAAGGCCAGACACCACAGGACACCCTCAGAAGGCCCATGTCCATTCTCTGATGAGTCACAACTGTTTTGGAGGCACAAGGGAGACCTACACAATATTAGGAAGGCGGTCATAATGTTATAATAATAATAATAATAATAATAATAATAATATATCCATGTAATCAGAAAACAAAGCTCCAGGAAATTAATTAGAGGTGTTCATAAGTTGATTCTTTAACATGTGGACGGAGACAATCTTAATGCTAAGCTAAGTATTTAGCTTCATATCAAATGGACAAACATGAGAGCATCTTCTCATTAAAACTCTTGTCAACACGGCATATTCCCCAGAACGTCGGCGGGCATCAGTATTCCAGTCACCGTCCTCATCCGGTCCTCATCTTTTTCGTTTCCCATTCTGTGACATCAGATTTGCATAAAACCTCCCCGACGGCTGCGGGCGTCGTGAAAATTAAGACTTTTTAACGTATTCAGCGCGAGAACACAGAGGAAGAGGTGCGTTCGGCCGTGCATTCTTCTTCAGGTGCATCCTTTTCAATCTCCCTCTCTGTGAGGTGGAATTATTTCCCGGCATTCTCGTTTCGTGCTGCATGCGAGAAACCTTTCCGAGACCTTACGCCCGGCAAGTTTGTGTGTGCGTCTGTGTGTAGTTACTGTGCTGCGGGGAACTAACTTCTGCAGCTGTGATTGGTCTGCCGTTATCTGATTGTATTTCAGGCCCTCGGTGGAACTCAGTATTGGCTTAATACTAAGGATAGGATAGGATAGGATAGGATAGGATGTAAGAACAGTGGTCGGAGAAGAAGGAAAGAAAATAAGGAACCTCTAATTTGAAAAAAGGAGTGCAGTCTGGGATTAAGAATGGGTAGAAGGAAGGAAAGTCAGGCGCCAGTAATGAGAAAAAGAAGGATTTGTTGAGTTTACAATGAAATGTGGGTTGAAGGTATTAGGGAGGCAGTGAGGAAGGGAGAGGTCACAAAGTCACAAATATTGGAGGAATGGTTGAAAAGAACGGGGGGGGGGGGGGGGGGGCGAGGGAGGCAGAGAAATGGGAACCAATTGAAGGAAGGAGCACATGGGGGCAACAAACAAATAGGGGTGGAAGGATGGATGGAAGGGAGAAGGGGGAGACGGAGGACTGCGAGGCGGCGAATCCCCAGCAGGTCGACATCGCGTGAGCCGCTGAGGCAGAGATAATGCCCCCGGGGACTTTGGGCTCGGGGAGATGCGAAGCGGCGGAGTTAGCAGTGGGTGGGAGATAAGGCGACAGAGTCTCTGCTGACTGCCACAAACTGTTCTTTCTTCGCGGCCCGGGGAGCGGGAAACTCTGGCGACGTCTCAGCACACAAACTGGGAAAGATTAACTCCTCCTGTGGCTGGCTTTAATACAGAGGCTTTCCAGATATAGCAGAAGTGATGAAAGAGCGTTTTTTTTTCTTCTTCTTCTTCTTCTCGTCTATCCTATAATCTAAGGACCCGACAACATTTCTCTTGCAGCCTTGCCGCGTGCTGTGAGTGTCTGCATGAGCCTTGCTGTGTCAGTCGTCAAAGCTTAACGCCGCGGATGTGTAAAGGCGCTCACAGACCCTTCTTACGCCTGATTCATGACGACAAACTACGAAATAATCATTTAATTAAAGGTGCGCTGTGTCGTTTTTGAGCTCTGGTGTAGCGTCCTGCACATTTCTGCTGCAGGTGTCACTTCAGGTGCAAACAAGAAACTCAAAGAAGACTGCAAACTAGCAAACAATGCAGACTTTCAAGGTTTTTCGGACCATAACGATACACTAAATGTGGTTTTGTGAAGCGACGAATTGTCGTTTATTAAACTAAACTTGCAAATATTTGCCGGGTCCCGCATCTGAAATGTTTGAAATTGGATTCATGTCATGGATAATTGAGCACTTGGTGGTTTTAGTCTGTTGGTCACAGACAACGAGCTACTTTTATGAATTCTAATCACGGGTAAAAAAAAACAAGAATTAATGTGGCCGCTCACATTCACCCTCACACTTGGAGGAGTTTAGCGCTAAAACTGGCTGTAACTCAACTCGTCTCTCATTCGTGAGAAAGAAAGTTTTGAAATACTACGCATCATACTTTTGAGCGATTGTACAGACTCGTTTAAATCGAGAGAATAATGACTAGTTCTAATGAGTAATTCAGTGTTCTTCTGGGGAACTTGAGGCACCCTTACCCCATAGCAATGACACTCCTTGACTGCAGCAGCCATCCCCAGCAGGATGCAGCCTGACACAGACACACACACAAAAACACTTTAGGAACAACTCAAAAAAACCTACACAATATTAGGAAGGTGGTCATAATGTTATGCCTGATCTTTGTGCAAACTGTGCAGTCTTTATAAATCAGTGTTAACTTTACACCACTAGATGGAGACAGATGCCTGGTCTTATCAAAAGCACAGTAGCAGCCTCATTTGAGCAGCAGGTGAAGGCCTCAGTGCATAAAAAAAATTAATGTGGCATGGTGAGACATCAGTGTTTTTATTTGCAGCTTTGACATCTTAAACCTAAAAAGAAATTGCACGAGTTGTAGACTGGATATTGCACGTTCAGATTACTTCCATATTAATTTAGTTTTAGGCTTGGTAATATTTATTACACTATAAAAACAGGAAAAAAGAAGATACTGCGGACCAGGGACTAAAGTGAGACACTCGAAGCAGGGACTTCTGTCTGAGGCACGGGAAGGGGGCGGGAAGCCATAATAGGAACCTGTCAGTTTGACTTCCCTGAATCGCCCTCGGCCTCTTGTCCCTCGGCTACCGAAAGCTGTTTCACTTCCACTCACGTCTCATGGTGAAACACTTGCAACAACGGTTCCCCGACCCGGCCCGGGCCGTGGGTGCAGCAGCAACCGGTCCTCTGCAACCGCCACAGAGGATGCCCAGTGCAAAGAGAGAACCACTTGAGAAGAAAAGAAATCGGTGCACGCTTCATAGCTCTAATCATGGGACGGAAACCTCACATTTTTTGGAGTGAAGTGCTAAAACAGGCTATAACTCACCACATCTCTCATTTGTGACAAACAAAAACCTAGACAGGGACTTCCCCTGAAATATGACTCATTTTGACTTTATGACATTTTCCTGCCAGACACTTGTTTTGGTTTTTCTTAGCAGTCAATACATCACACACACAGATGGTACTTTTCAGTGTAACACGTGTTTAAGGAACCAAAAAAACAACCAAAACCCCTTTTCTGAAAACAATTGCTTTACTGTGGAAAAGAGTACTGGAAACCTTCACTCCCCCTCCCCCGTCCCCGGTCGCCCATCCCCCACTCGACTGGTCACTCACTGTCACTCACAAAGACGAGACTCTGCCCAGGATGATTGAAAAGCATATTTCAGGCGACGGGGGGATTCAAGCATGGTCTCAGAGGGTCAAACAGAAACTGACAAGTCATGACAGCAAGATCTTATCTGAAATCCGTCCCGTGCCTTCCCCCATTCACGTCTCACTGCTGCAACTGCGGCGCTCTCATGCGTGACCCAGAGCACAATGGGATGTCAGGTGCTTAATTATTTCGGCATTTGTTTTGGGCTATCCGCATTCAAGTGGAGCGCCGAAATCATTTCCATTCACAAATTCGCCGACACACATAAATGTCCATACGCCACAATGACCAGGCACTAGCCCCCATCGCGTGGCGCTATAAAAAGCCTTATCGGATTGATAAGATCCGATTGTGACTCAGATGGCAGAAAGACTCGCCTTGATTCTCTCGAGTTATATATGCGGGCATCTGTGCCAATTTTAGCTGGTTTGATAAAAGATAAACCAGCTGGTCTTATCAGATATAAGGCTGCGCGGCCCAGATAAGAACACATAAACACCCATGTGATCAAAATGAATGGCATCCTTAGAAGAAATTACTTGGAATGGCAATCGTAGCAGGCGCCCACTGTTCTCTGGAACACACATAGTAAAACTGACATGCTTGCTTTGGATTTCCGGTGTCTTAACTTAACACCTAGCTGGCCAGAATTTGTATAAGAATATACATTAAAAATCAAGGTCGGAGTGGAGCGTTTTCCTGTTTTATTGTAAGAGTTGAATATCACTTTACTGCCTTTCAGGAAGCTGCTTCACATCCAATAGGGGAGCCTTTATCTGACCGTACACCTTCCCGACCGGTCCCTACGACAGATGAAAGTTAAAACAGACAACTTGCAACTCCTTGGCATCGTTTGCAAGTTCTTTGCAGCAAAGACGGAAGAGTGGCTCAGCCCCGAACAAGCTAAAACTGTGCAACGTTATGTTTGGATGCAAACGGATCTTTAGTTCAAGGTGTGGATGGATCACACTTACACAAAGCATCAGCTGCAACATCTTAAATGATACAACAAAGGAAAAATGTCTGTTGCTCTAATACGGTGATCGGGCATAACATTATGACCACCTTCCTAATATTTTGTAGGTCTCCCTTGTGCCTTCAAAAGGACTCATCAGAGAAGGGACGTGGGCCTTCTGAAGGTGTCCTGTGGTGTCTGGCAACAGAATGCTGGTAGTGGGGGGGCCTTTGGGTCCTGTGGGTTGAGGGGGAGGTACTTGATCAGTTTGGGGTCTAGTGAATTTGGAGGCCAGGTCAACACCTTGTGATGTTCTTCATGTTTTTTTTTTTTTTTTTTTTTTAGTTGTTCCTAAAGTGTTTTTGTGTGTGTGTCTGTGTCAGGCTGCATCCTGCTGGGGACGGCTGCTGCCATCAAGGAGTGTCATTGCTATGGGGTGGGGGTGCCTGGTCTGGTCTAGGTGGGTGCTACATGTCTAAGTAACATCAACACCAATGAATGCCAGGTCCAAAAGTTTCCCAGCAGAACACTGAATTGTCAAAAGATGATCAATGTCATTCACTTCTCCTGGTCATAATGTTATGCCTGATCGGTGTATGTCAACTTCTGGGAAAAGGAAACTCTGGAGATGGGTCAAATTTGACCCGGAGGACTATACGAAGGTTAACTCACCTTCGTTCCCCATTCTGAAACTCGGTTTGACCTCCAGCAGATCGTCTTAGCCGTGACTACACGCCATGTGATTGGCTGATTAGAAATAACAACTTATTTCAGCTGTCAGCGGTCATAATGGTGCGGTTGATCAGTGTGTGTTGCAGCACAACCTTTTTGAGGCAACCTTGAGCTTCCGAAGGGACTTGTACACACCTCACGCTGTGACTTCAACATCTCTTCTAGAATGAACTTCTCCAGTTGGATACGCAATCGTCTGAATGACATTAGCGTTGTCATGGGCACGTCAATCTGCTTACAGTGAGGTGTAAGGGTACCAATAATTTTAGCCACGCTTGTGCATAATAACGTGCATTTTTTTTGTTAGTTCGTCAGTTATTTCAAAGCCTCTAATATTTTTCTCCAAGCAAAAGTAAAAGTATCATTCGACTCTGTGGTCTGCAGAAGTCCTGCAGTTTCGTATTGCTGCTGAGAGCATTACTATCGCGCACAGCACACTTCCTGTCAAACAGTCATGCCTGGACTGTTGAAATTTTTTTTTTTTATAATTTTCCACTATTACATAATGCTAATGTCACAACAGTTCCTCTGCAAGCATCCAAAAGTCGGTGTTATACATCGGTAGGCCCGATGAAAGGGGGATGTTGCAGACGGCCCAGGGGAAATTCTGCTGTTATCAACTCAGTGTGATAATACACAGAACGGATATTGCTTCTTTGAAAGACACCAGGTCAAACAAAAGACAGCCACATGTGTCAGTGATGTCAGTATTTGTTCTGATCTGCAACCTCTCGTTTAGGACAGAAACTCGCACATTCATATATTTACGTGCAGAATAAAGTGACAGACTGTACACGCTGAAAGGAGACAGGCAAGTTTGAGAGCTCGTGTTTTCAGGCCAGTCGCTACCGTGGCAACAAAGTCTCACACCACTTCATGAAATATTCTTTTTTGTCTCATTGTGCTTACTTTTAGTCGCGGCTCGGTTAGATTTTGAGGAACGGAAACTCTCGGGTAGGTTTAGGAAAAAATTATTATGGTTTTGGTTCAAACACGTGGTCCGGGCATTACTGGAAACTGAACTATACATTCAAGGATGTATGTATGTAGCAATATAAAAGAGGGACTGGGCTGGATGTGGGGCGCACTTTAGCGACTGCTTCTGATCTCCTGAGTCGATCGTTTCGATTCCGATTCACAAGGACCTGATTCGATTATATTAAATGTCAGAGATGTTTCAGTTTTGAAAATCGAGATTTTCACCAGATTGTTTTGCTTTTTTTTTTAGAGGTTTGGGGTATTTCCACA
Source organism: Chelon labrosus (assembly GCF_963514085.1). NCBI lineage: Eukaryota > Metazoa > Chordata > Actinopteri > Mugiliformes > Mugilidae > Chelon > Chelon labrosus. The sequence continues at coordinate 4,981,901 of NC_140343.1, forward strand.
ATATGTTACTTCTGGTTGGCACATCTTGCAATTGACTTTGCTTTCGTCATGCTCTTCTCTGTTGTCATACTCCATTCATTTTCTGTAACCGCTTGTCCTGTGAAGGGTCACGGTGGGGCTGGAGCCTATCCAAGCGTTACACTCTGCACAGGTCAACAGACAACCATTCACACGCACACCTACGGCCAATTTAGAATCACCAAAGAACCTAACCAGCATGTCTTTGGATGGTGGGAGGAAGCTGGAGTACCTGGAGAGAACCCACGCAGACACAGGGAGAACATGCAAACTCCACACAGAAAGGAACCAGAAGTTCCCCTGGATTTGAACCCAGAACCTTCTTTCTGTGAAGCAAGATGGCACGATGTTTTAGTTTCATGTTTTAGATCTCACTCACACGGGGACTAATCTCTTATTGCTCAGTATCACGAGACTAATCACGCAAGGGTGCAGGAAATGGCATATATTTAAAAAAAAAAAAAGAGAAGATCCAATTATTTTATGAACTATTGGAATCTGATCTTTCAAACCAAGATTGATTTAAATCGGAAAATTCATTTTCTTAAACCCGACCCAACGTTTTGACATGGTGACAACCAAAAAGCGCTATGTCACAGATATTAATCGGGAGGTTCTGGATTCAGATTCAGATTCTGATTCAGAATTTGTCCCCGGGGGGTAATTTAAGGCACAAGTGAGCAGCTTAACGTGCTGGATGAATTCACTTTTCTGTAACTGCCTGCGGTTTCCACATTGCAAGCATCCAATGACAAGCCACCGCAGTTGTGTCAAAGAAATTGCAGTTTTAAGAAAAGAAAAGAAAACCTCATTTGAAAACTCACTCACGCTCGTGGTGTGTCTCGCCCCAAACCAAAAACTTCCCTAGAAAGTTTAAATGTCTTGTTTGTGTCCAAAGTGACTTTCGTTATGACCGTAGCATAAACTGCAAAAGGCCGAAAATGCATTTGTTGTTGCATTTGTAACAGTGAACCGACCGCAGACTGCATAGGCAAATTACTGAGGGGAAATGTCAATATAGCAAATTACATTGAAATAGATCTCCTTTTACAGTAGAGCCAGGCAGGTCACTATGATCCTTTGTTGCACAGAAACACCTCAAATCTACAACCCAATCTGCAAATAGGTCTAAACATAGCTCTCTCCACGGTGTGAAAAGAGAGATTGTGACGGCTTTCAGTTAATATCCGTCCATCTGCCTGAGTATGTCAGATTACTATCTTTATTTTAGTTTTCTAACTGCGGCGTGTCAGCGGAGCGTTTGGTTTTGATTTGACTGCGCTGAGGTGACTCACTGGGTTTTGTCTTCTTCGGTCTGGCTGTCGACAGTGTTTCTTGGTTTTTTGCGATAACCGGATAACTAAGGCCGCGGTCAGGCTGCTTTAGTTCATAGCCCGTGAATTATTCTGGAAAAGCGACAAAAATAGAAATGATAACAGAAAGAGGGGAAGAAAAAAAAATGGTGATGAACTGACTCTTGATTCGTGGAAAAATAAAAACTGGCCTCAAGGTTTCTTTTAATTTATATGGAACAGCTGCAATAATTCATGGACGTTACCTCAAATCGCTTCTTTTTTTTACGCCATGGCGTTTGAATCATTCCGCTGAAGCTACGGGGTTTACAGTTCCCCAACACACCCATAATTAAAGATAGACTGAAGTGGAAAACATAAATCCAGATGTATTTATAGATATATTTTCTTAAGTTGCCCATAAAGTTGGAATAATTTTGTTTTCAGGCACTGGCCTTGGAAGGTATTGAGCAATAAAGTTTTGAGAACATCTGCACTTTATCTAATAAGAATAAACCACATTGTGACAATCATTTCATGAGAGAGATAAAAAATATTTTATTCCAGCTTTGTGGGCGGCAGTGGATTTAGCCTTTACTGGACAGAATGCTGGAGTAGATGCAAAAATGGGAGTAAACTGTACATATAAATGATATTAAATAGTAAATGTCAGTCATTACATGTGATGGATTGCCCTGTATAGGGTCGTGCAGGGCTGGAGCCTGTCCCCGGTGTCCCCGGACAGGTCGCCATAGCAATCACAGAACAAACAACCATTCACGAGCATGACTTTGAATTTTAGGGGCACTGTAAACTCTGCACAGAAAGACCCATACAGCAAGCCAGCGGGTTCAAACCAAGAACCTTCTGGCCTTGAGGCGTCAGCTAACCACTACACCACTGTTCCACCTATAAATGCAAAGAAAAAAAATAGAAAGTGTTAAAATAAAGTCCAACAAAACGGCTGCAACATCAGAAAAGTTGGTTTGATTTACTAAGAAGATCACCGTATACGATATGTAGCACATAAACAAGTGACGCATTAATCATCCACAGGATTAGTAGGAACAAAAATAATAAGTTTTATTGTCATTCTACGGTAAAAAAGCTATCTTTCAGGGAAGCAATAAAAATAAAAGCTGTGGCAGCATAAAGATAAAAAAATATAGCAGCAACACACAATAAAACCTACAATATAATAATACAATAACAAAAGCACCCAGTAGTGCACAAATGAATTAGTACGGCGGTGAATGAAAGTGACTGGTATGGCGTTAGCAGCATTGTAAAACAGACGTGTAAAAAGAACTGTGTCATGGAAAAATAATAACCAGTGATTAAAATCAGTCCATGGTGCAAATTGGTTGATAAGAGAGCCGGTGGACCTCAAGCCACCTTGCCAGCGCCTCGTGATTAAAAAAAAAATACATGTGGCATTACAATACGTTTAGTTGAGTCATACCTGTTGGGACCTCAGCTATCTGTGTTTCTATAAATAAACCGCCCGCCAGTTTGGCTTAGATCTTCCCGCAGACTAACGAAAGCCAAGCCACGTGGCCACAATTTTTTTTTTTTTTTTTTTTTTTGTAAGTGATAGGCAGAAGTGCCCTGCCCTGCCCTGCCCAATTTTTATTTATTTTTTTTCAATGTGTAACCAAAGGGCGCAGCTGATTGAGTAAAAACCTCTAGAAGTGGAGTTCAGGTATTGCTGTCATCTGCCTGAAAACCAGAAGCCGTATTCTCGGTAAAAAGACTGTTCTTGTTTTCATCTAAACTGAAACTGAAAACAATAATGATAATTCTGCATTTTGTGAACTGGAAGACTTCTGAAATAGTTGCTCCAGTTATTATAATTTACACAAAATGTAATTATTTCTCCTCACTTGTAAAATCTTGGCAGGTTTTACTTTCTCAGAATTACTCTGAATCAGTAAAATGGAACAATTCAACAACCGTTTTTGGATCTTAGATCTCATTTTGCAAATTGTCACAAGTTGGAGCGGATCTTCCATAAATGGCCACGAGCCGAAAAGGTTGACATTCAGGTCTCTAAAGTAAATAAATGCTTTATGAGAGTAACTGCGGCCTGTGTATGCTTCACGCAGTCTGACTCAGCAGGTGTGGAAGCTGTGTGACACAATTTTCTGGCCCCACCATCGCCTTTCATGTCTATTGAGAAACGACATCGAGTGTGCCGTTACTGACAGTCTAACACGATGGGAAAACGTCGACACTATAAGGTTTCGTAAGCCGGGTGGTAAGCCACTTGCAGAAGGTCTGTCGGGAAGATTTCCAATAATTCTAATAATTATTTTTCTCAACCATTCTCAGAATCAGGTTCCTCATGTTCCTTTGTGAAAAGTAGAGCATAGATTGAAAGACAAACATTTTGATTGTCACCGGACAATAGAGACAATACACGAATCAGTCATAACATTATGACCACATTCCTAAGGTCTTCCTTGTGCTTCCAAAACAGTTGTGCCTCATCAGAGAATGGACATGGGCCTTCTGAGGGTGTCCTATGGTGTATGATCAACAGAATGTTGTTAGTGGGGGGGTCTTTGAGGGGAGGGGCCTCTGTGGATCATCCCACAGATACTTGATCAGTTTGGGATCTGGTGAATTTGGAGGCCAGGTCAACACCTTGTGATGTTCTTCATGTTTGTTTTTTAGTTGTTCCTAAAGTGTTTTTGTGTGTGTCCCATCAAGGAGTGTCATTGCTGTGGGGTGGGGGGTGCCTGGTCTGGTCTAGGTGGGTGCTACATGTCTAACTAACATCCACACGAATGAATGCCAGGTCCTAAAGTTTCCCAGCAGAACATTGAATTGTCACAAGATGGTCAATGTTATTCACTTCTGCTGTCGGCGGTCATAAGGTTGCGGCCGATCGGTGTATATTAACGGTAGCTGTGTTCTATTAGGTGTCCCGTTAAGCAATGACAGTGAACTGACAGTTTGCTTGTTCTGGTAAACCTCAAGGTCTCTTTTAAGGCTGTGGCACACCAAGCTGGCCGTGAGCGTCTATGGCGTAGAGTCTCACACTGTTGGCACTCGTTGGACACAATTAGTGTCAATAAAACTACGCTTTTTTTTTCAGCTTCATCAAATCCGAACATTAAGATACAGAAATACTTGTTCAACAACATCTAGAATATTAAAATCTACTGGAACTAATCCGCATGGTTCCAGAGAGGCCAGCTACTGTATGTAGGACGGTTTGCAGTTCTTCCAAGCCTTCTACAGTAGCTGATATAGCCGCTCCTCCAGTTTCCACTTGTGAATGATGAATAATGAATGCAGACTATTGCCAACTGATGGAATGAAGAGTTATTTCCTGTCAAGCAGGTACAGAATTTATGTGCCCGCTAGTCGTTGGTGTTGCAGTTGTTGGTTTCGGTCACAGGCGGCGTCAACGGTGGTTCTTTGATCTGAGTTTGGAGCGTCCAGGCATTTGTGAAACACAGACTTTACACAAAATCAACGGAGCGATGACGATGGTTAACCAAAAAGTCGCTTTGCATTTTGTACTTTCTCATGCCCCCGTGAGAAAGTACAGCTCAATCAAGCATGAATTATTATGGGTGTTGGCCGCCTCAAAGGTCGAGGCCCAACCTTGCACGTGCATTTGTTGCAGCTCCGCTAGTTCAAGGGTGGAAAGTTTGAACTGGGCCCACTTCAGCATTCTCCCAACCACAAACATACCAGTATACCCAACAATGCGATCCCTCAGGGAGTCCTGAAAAACACCACACACACCCACATTGAAATAAAAAAAAAAACACTCGGTGCGTACACATTCACTCTCTTAAATAAAATTTCCGTTACCATGTTAATGTATGTCGTAGGTCACCAAGCAAGAGGAACTTTGTCACGTTGATTTACACGAGTGACAGTTTACGTGGGCATCAGAGACTCGGACGACATTCTCGCTAAAGGAGCTCTTCTGGGAGCTGTCTTGCTTAGAGTTACTTGCTTAGTTGCAGCACTTCCCCACTTACTTCCCGTCTCTTTTAATGCCGTTACACTCTGCTTATGTGGCTCAGTTTCATTTTCTGTGTGCATGTTTTCTTAGCTTATAAAATACGTAGCTTTTCTGTCTTGGTTGTTCTCCGTGCAGACTCTTAGCTTTGATCTTAGCAAGAGATCTCCGTGCATGACTCTGTCTGAATCTGAATGTCGATTTAAATGGCTCCTATCGTCCAGCCGTTTGTTGTCTGTCGTACAATATGAAGGACCCTGTTCAAAATCTGTTTCTGCACAAGCTGGCAACTCATTACTTTAGGTTTTACAGTCGTGCTTCCTTCGCCTGAGGATGATGGTTAAAATTAATTATGTTTTAAATCACTTCAGTCATTAAAAAAGTTTTTCCCTTCAATACCTTGCGACCGAGTACTACACGCAGTAAATTTTCTGCCTCGGATTTTTAGCAGGACGGAAATTGCAAAGGCATGAAACACCGATATGTTTTTAACAGCGTCTGTCGAGTGATGAGGCTCTGCAGCACACGATAATACCCTACATATGTATACCGAGATGTGGCCACAAAGTGAAAACTTGTGAGTGGGATCAATTTATTGTGGATTAAATGCAACATGTGTGGGACTTATCCTTTATTTTTCCGCTGAAAACTGACTTATCAGAAAAGTCCCGGGTTTTCCATTGTGGTTTCAATCGTTGTCTCTTTCAGTTTCTGTGTGTTCCTTGTTTTTGTTGTTTTACTGTTTTCTTAAAAAAAAAAGGGAAAATTTATAGAAAAAACTGAAGCAAATGTGTGTTTTTTGTGTGTTTTTTTGCTTATTTCTCAAAAATCTGATTTCTCATAACTTTGAACCAAAACTCCCTTCGTGACACAAATACAGAGATCACTGGCTACTTATCTACAGACGATATAATATAAACAAATATATAATACTTTGCACAATGAACCCAGATACCTGAGTCAAAAAATCCTTTCCCTCTGGAATTTTACAGCTGTGAGTCAGTGACAACAGCCAGTCTGTCTGCCGTCGTTGGATATGTATACATATCCAAACGGAATTTGGATACTTGTACCAGCAGGCCCTCAGCGTCACTCGTATTACACCTTTCCTGCCAGGTTAAAAGTGAGCCCAGAAAGGAACTGCTCTATTTACACTCACCACAACAGCAGAGTGGTAGATCGCCTCAGAGGACCTTACCAGGGATGTTAAAATGCCGAAGCTTTTGTTCTCAAAGATCCGGTTTTACGAAATTAAGGGCCTGATGCCGAACGTGAAACGGCCCAGAAGGTAAGCCGAACGCATTTGTTTTGCACCGAGTGATCATTTGAGTCAGATGGACGCGTTTGCATTTGGTTCAGCTAGGTTTAACTTGATTTGTTTTGCAGGATCGACATTGTGCTTAATCGAAAGAGGCGCACAAAGGACGTCCAGTGCCTCGCAGTGTCGAAGCTAAATGATGAGGTGTACCCTTCTAACATTAGGTAGCGTACTGTATGTTGTACCGTTATTTATCTCAATCTGAAAGTCATTGGAACGGAGATTAATAATTAAATCCATTTTAATTCCAGCTGGGAGAATGACCCTAAACTCCACCTGACTCTGGAAAAACTGCTAAGGGATAAAAGTAAGACATCCGCTCACAGCTTTCACCCTCACGATCCTTCTGATGGATTTTAAACACTGAATAATCACGTTTTTTTTTCATCTCTCCACAGAGTACTTAGCTGCGTTCAGCTCTTTTCTAAAGTCTGAGTTCAGTGAGGAAAACATTGAGTTCTGGCTCGCCTGTGAAGACTTCAGGGCGACCGCCTCGCCAGACGACCTTCACTGGAAAGCAGAGAACATCTACCAGGAGTTCATCCAGCCCACAGCCTGCAGAGAGGTCAGTTTGGCTGGTGGTTCACGCACGCAACTTTCTTTGCTCATGTGCACAATTAAGTAAGATGAACTTAATGCCAAATGCAAAGTCCATTTTCCCACGCTGACATTACAGAACAGGGGGGAAAATAGCATTGCATGAACACAACACAACAGCATGCAGGAAGGAGGATGACTGAGTAAGAGTCAGAGTAAAAGCAGGATGAAGCAACGCGGACGATTACTAAATGTCACAACTTCCACTGCGTGCACTGCTGCACACTGGATATTTTTGTAGCTTTAAACAGAGAAAACGAAACTGTTAAACATTCAAAGATTTCTAATCTGTTTGGAGAGGGACATTCAGATACTAAAAAGACCAGGTTGGAAACATTTACCATTCAACAACACATCAGTCACAACATTAAAACCACTGACAGACAAAGTAAATAACATTGAGCATCTTGTGATAATTCAGTGTTCTGCTGGGAAACTTTTGGACCTGGCATTCATTGGTGTGGATGTTACTTAGACATGTAGCACCCACCTAGACCAGACCAGGCACCCCCACCCCATAGCAATGACACTCCTTGATGGCAGTAGCCATCCCCAGAAGGCACACACACAAAAACGCTTTAGGAACAACTCAAAAAAACCTGGCCTCCAAATTCACTAGATCCCAAACTGATCTGTGGGATGATCCACAGAGGCCCCTCCCCTTAACTCAAAGGCCCCCATTAGCAACATCCTTTTGCCAAATACCACAGGACACCCTCAGAAGGCCCATGTCCATTCTCTGATGAGTAACACCTGTTTTGGAGCCTCAAGGTGGTCATAATGTTATGCCTGATCGGTGTACATTCAAATTGCATTACAGTGTCTGCAGTTCTAAAAACCAGGAGCGGGCCAGAAGTGCTCCATGGGCCACAGCTCGACTCTGATAGGACTACATCTAGAGGCATGAGGACCGAATGTGTACAACAGTGACAGTCACTGACAACTAGCTAACACTGTGCTGAATGCAGTTAGGGGAAAGAAACAAGGACTGCCTCAAGGGACACATGTAAATCTGATGTAAATCTTTATTTATCTAAACGCATCCAAAATATACTTAGTGTACCTAAAATGGAAAGCAGACCTAACAATCACAACAGATATCTTCTTACTGATATCCGAGAGTTCGACAACGTCAGTGTCATTTGCCAGTCTTGATGGAGTTCAACATTCATTCATTTTCTGTAACCGCTTTTCCTCTGGAGGGTCATGGGGGGGCTGGAGCCTATCTCAGCCGCAATTGGGCGAGAGGCGGGGCACACCTTGGACAGGTCGCCAGTCTATCGCAGGGCTAACACAGCCGCGTACTCCGGCTTCCTCCTACCGTCCAAAGACATGCTCGTGTCCCCTCCCCCCTGCAACCCTCCAGAGGACAAGCGGTTACAGAAAATGAATGAATGAATGAATATTGCAGTGCTTAAGCCCAAAACCGCTAGAGCAAGCATTATTTTAAGGAAATGAAAATAGGAAAAAAGGTTCTGACGTCATCTGAACACTGATCAAGAAGTTGGCCTTGAGATAAAAATCTTCTCTACTTGTAGTAGTCAAGAGATTAATTCTTCTTTATTAAATCAACTGTGACAAAAGAAGGAGAAAAGAAAGTTCCTTAAGCTTCTACACTATGATTTGTACCGTTATTCACATTGTATGGTGCAAAACTGACCTGAAACTAACCCAATAAATGAGCACCTCATTCATTAACGTCCCTAACTGTGTCTCCCTTAGATCAACGTCGACCACCATGTTCGACAGAAGATCGAGAAGTCGTTGGGGAATCCGAGCGCCTCCTGCTTCGACGAGGCCCAGAAACACGTCTACCAGCTGATGGAGAGGGACTCTTGCCCCAGATTCCTGCACTCGGACGCCTACCTGAGCCTGAGGCGCAAATCCAGGACTCTGTGGTACATTTAGCTTCGCGGGGAAAGCTGCTGTCCACCTTAAAACACGCAAAGACAGCACGGCTCGTTTAATCCTTTCTGTTTGGCAGAACTGAAAAAAGCAATTTCATACTGTACGAGAAGCGAAGCTTGGATCGAAACGGTTTTCTTTTTGAGGAAAGAGAACCCCGGCTAGCTGTAAACCCAAACTGAGATACCGTTTTCAACCACGTGCAGCGAAGTGGATAAAAATAAAGCAGGGCGCCATTAAGGAGAAGTAACGTGAGCGGATTTACACATGTGGAGGAGAGAGAATGCCTTTGTGTCAGTGATTTAAATGGTTGTGAAGAGTTCAGGAAGAGTTTCAAATGTGTTGTATGTGTTAACTGAAAGTCAGAGTAAGTTGAGGTGCAGAGACTGCTAAATAAAAGGATGCTGATACGTGGAATGAGTCTAGTTTCACAAATGGGCATTAATTGATTAATCTTACACGATTAATCTACGACTTCTTGACCAGATACTGTACCCGATGATGGTGGTCATTCATCATCTCTAACTATTCTTATTTTCTGACTGTTTCCATATAGTCAGGATTTATATTTGTCTGACTGACTGACTGACTAACTGGAGACATGAGGGTGGGCATGAGTCAAAAAAAAAAAATAGATTTAAAAAAAGAAGTTTCCACAGCTTCTGCAACAAGGAGATTCTGTTCTTGGTCACATGTCTGCTATCTCCTCTAATTAGGTGCAGGTATGACTCAATGCTCCGGCAGTAGGGTTTACCAAACTGGAAAAAAGTAACCCCGCGGTAACCCTTGATCCCGCTCTGTTCTGTAAATGGCCGTATTCCTAAAGGTTGTGCCTTAAAAAGGAGCAGCGAGGCAGCTAATAATAACTCGGGGGGCTTAAACGACAACACCGCAGTCATCAGACAACCTGATGCGTAACAGATCGGCCTGAACGTGTGCTGCCTTGTTATGGGAATAATCTCGTCGGACAATGATGGGAGAGCTGCACTAGCAGAAACGTGGGACTGGCTGCAGATCTACCTCGACTTTCAAAGCACAATGAGAAAAAATAGATATGGACAATTAAGTCTCACTGTGTATTTTTTGAAACTTTGCTGCATTCTTTTATATTTTCATAATACTGAGAAGAGTTTTTTAATCTCATTTAGTAGAAAACTAATGATTGTGGAATGACTGAAAAATGCTTTTTATAGTTAAATTTTCTGGTTAAAACAGTGTTACTGCTCTTTTTTGTTATTTTTTTTTTACCTACTACTACAGTCTAATGTACCTGCACTGACACACAATACACATTTAAAAGAGAATTTGATTTAAGGTCTATGAAATCAGGCATAACATTATGACCACTGACAGGAGAAGTAAGTAACATCGACCATCTTGTGACAATTCAGTGTTCTGCTGGGAAACTTTTGGACCTGGCATTCATTGGTGTGGATGTTACTTCGACATGTAGCACCCACCTAGACCAGACCAGGCACCCCCACCCCATAACAATGACACTCCTTGAAAACGCTTTAGGAACAACTAAAAAAAAACATGAAGAACAGCACAAGGTGTTGTCCTGGCCTCCAAATTCACTAGATCTCAAACTGATCAAGTATCTGTGGGATGATCCACAGAGGCCACAGGACGCCCTCAGAAAGTCCCATGTCCATTCTCTGATGAGTCACAACTGTTTTGGAGGCACAAGGGAGACCTACACAATGTTAGGAGGGTGCTCATAATGTTACGTCTGGTCGGTTTATGCAAACGAAGCACTCGTTTTCTGGTTCCTATGTGGAATAAAGTCATATGCTGTGTGTTGGTATGAAGAAACTGCATAATTTTAACAATGTGTTTTACATGTGCTACCTAGTTTAGTCCAACAAGTTCAACATGATTAAAACTTCAGGCGTATCCACTCATATGGCTTTCATTTTAAGGCATTTTCAATAAGAACCAACGCCACTGATGACACAACTTTGTCTCTGGGGATTTACTGGCAATTTGTTTTCCTTTTATGTTTAAGAAGAAACATAATTACTGGACTCTGGCGGCAAATATCGTATCCTGAATCTCACACGCAGTTAAGTTCAAGCACCAACAAAAAAATACTCAAAACCAAGACGGAGATCTTTCCGTGTGCTATGAAAACGTTCATAATGCTGTAGCTGCATGTGGACGTGCATGGATGCCTCTGCCGGCGCACATTGAGAGCGTCCGTGTATATAGAAGCAAACCTGAGCTTCAGGCTGAAACTATTTGCAGGTATCGCAATTAAACCGAGCTTTATTTTTATTCCTGCCTTACGTCGTCGACTCCGAGTACACCCTTCGGTGTCGGGGGTTGTTCCTAATAAATCACCAAGGTCGCACATCTCCTCCATCACATGGCTCGCTATCCTTCACACACAATCTGCCGCTGTTTTTACATTCCGTTGCCATGGCAGCAAAAAGGAAGTGAGCACTGTCAATGACATGCTGTCAGTCAAGACAGTCCCTGTTGGGGGGCGGGGGGCTCTGTCAACCAGATCTGGGCAAAATGTCCTGAATGTCACGTCTTGTGCGCTTCCATATTGTTAGAGAAGACACAGAATAAGCTCTCGGTTCACACAGTGTTTGCTGACTCTTTGTAACGCCTCAGTACTTGTAACCGTGTTTGGGCAAAAGAGGAGAAAGCAGCATCACTGAAGCCAAGCCAAAGGGCAGACTGTAACGGGGCGGCCTCGGCTCCTGACTAGCAAAAAAGAATCTTCCCCTCACTCTCTTGAGCTTTTTAAAACTCTTTATTGAGTAGTTAAACCGGACAGATGTGAGGTCGGCGGCAGCGAATTGCATTTGCTCTTCATATTTTGTCAGGTTTTAAATCAGTAAATGTGCTCCGTTTGTGTCACGTCCACCGCAAAGCGACAGCTCAGAAGCACAAGTGTGAAACGCATTTGCATTGGACTTTCACACCTCTAATGGTGAACGCTCAAATTCATTTGCACCGCACCGAATATCACCGACAGATTCCGGTTTGAAGGTCCGTCCTTATCGGGTTTCTTTCCGGTGTACCTGCGCACTTCCACATAGTTTCAATTCAAATATTGAAGGACAGAATGTGGAGCTTTAAAACTCTGACCCGTGGACGAGCAGAATGGAAGAAGAAAGTGTAGAAAACCCATCTAATCAGTGTGAAGTAAGATGGAAGATGGTGTGAGTCTGTCTCGTCGCACGTCTAGCAAGAGACTGAATTGGTCTTTCCCTGCCTCATAGCAAGAAGGTTCTGGGTTCTGGACCTGGGCCTTTCTGTGTGGAGTTTGCATGTTCTCCCTGTGTCTGTGTGGGTTCTCTCCAGGTACTCCAGCTTCCTCCCACCGTCCAAAGACATGCTGGTTAGGTTCATTGGTGATTCTAAATTGGCCGTAGGTGTGAGTGTGAATGGTTGTCTGTCTCTCTGTGTTAGCCCTGTGATAGACTGGAGACCTGTCCAGGGTGCACAGCGCCTCTGGCCCAGTGAGAGCTGGGATAGCCTCCAGCCCTCCCACGACCCTCCAGAGGTCAAGCAGTTACAGAAAATGAATGAATGAATGAAAGTCTTTCCTTCTGAACCTGCTATAGGTGTATTATAAGAGATCTTTACACCTCATTTCTTTTGGAGAAGTTTATTGCGGTGATGCAGAGAACCCTTGGATGTTCTTGTTTAATGTATATCCTGAAATCAATCAAAACAAATCTATAAAAAACTATTAAAACTTCTAAAGGCTTAACTTGGGGGCACGAGTTGAAGCTTTTCCAAACTTTTTTTATCACTTTGAGTGTTAAGCCTAGTTGCGGTTCCTAGAGTTTTAAAAAAGTAGAATGGGAGGTGGAGTCTTCGGCTACAAGGCCCATCTCCTCTGGAACCAGCTCCCAGTTTGGGTTCAGGAGGCAGACACCCTCTCTACTTTTTAAGGTGAAGGCTTAAGACTTCTTTTTGATAAATCATCTAGTCCAAATTGTATTAGTCATGCTGCTATAGGCCTAGGCTGCTGGGGGATGATGCACTGAGCACCTGTCCTCTAATTTCTTTTCTCTGGCATCGAGCTTCTATCTTATCTAATTTCTTCTCTTTTACTACTGATGCATTTATGTATTATATTATTGCTGTGTGTCCCTTTCTCAATCTCGCCTATCATCCACTTTCTTTAATGTTCTGAAACTGAAATTCACATAGAGGGCGTGCAGAGGTTAACTCAAGAAATTCACTTCTTGGCATGCACAACCAACTGGACGCTACACACTCCTTCCAGCACTGCGAAAACATATGTTATTCTCATCCTCCCGATTGAATATGTCCAGTGGGCACATTTACAAACTAGTTTGGCTCAAACATCACCTTTAAGATAAGAGCTCAGGATTGGACGCCAGCGGCCCGTAAATTCCCACAGCTCTTTCTTCTGCTCCGACTATCAGCAGAAACCTCCGCCTCAACGCCAGCCAAAATATCTGCAACGGATCACGGCTGATCTGAAGGAAACATGTCAAAGGGCGAGCGCCGCGAATGCTAATTTCAGCCGAGGCCAGTCCCACGCCAAGACGCTGTCCAGCCCGCTACGAGTTCTCACACCGCGGCTCGATTCCTGGCCGACCCCGGTGGTTTCTCCTCACCCCCGCCTGTTCCCAGTCCCCTTGAACGAGTAACAGGCTCGTAGTCTGTTGACGTTGGCGACGGCGTCCATGTTTGTTTGTGCAGTCCTCTATCTTGTGGGATAGCTCTCGCCTGCGTGATTTGACGTTACAGCTTCTTCATTTTGAGGGTGAAATACGTAGCTTCACAGAAATGAGTCTGTGGTCCATTTTTCTGCTTCAGAAAAAGTCACCAGATTAAAAGGTTAAGCCCACCATAACCCCCTTTTTTAGTGTGTGTCTGTGTGTGTCTGTGTGTGTGTGGCTAAGATTTCAGTCTAAAAGTTGCTGGAAAGTTTCAAAACTAAATAAATAGCTTTGTGGCTACAGCAAGAGATGGATCATGAGATGACGTTCTGGCTTCCTGTCCCCTCGCCGAGCCTCTCTGTTGCAATTCATTCGCTGTTTCCTCTTTCTCTGCGGCCTCGCAAATTTTTTCGTGAGATAAATAAATGTCAGAGAAAAAACAGAGAAACCACTCGGACCAATGGGCTTCTCTTTTCACTCCCGTTTCATGACCTGCCCAAACACACGACGTGGAAAGGTTACAATTTGCTTATCACACTCACTGTTAGTGTCATTTGCATCTGCGCGGCCGGACTAAAAATAATGGGAACACGGCACGCTTTCAGCCACAGAGAGCGTTGTTTGTTTGGCCGGCCGAGTCAGGAGGAGCGAAGGAGCTGAGGGAAAAAGGGAAAAGAAGCAGAGACATAATAGGGAGTAACACATCAAGAGGAGGGAGGCATACATTGCGGTACACCGTGATACGTGTTGCTGCTAACTGTGAGGCAGGAGGAGAGGAGGGACAGGGGGAAGGAGAAGGAGGAGGTAGGAGGAGGAGGAGGAGGAGGAAGGGGTGCTTCCTCTTTAGTCCGTACCGAGACGCTGATGTATCCCAGCACAGACGCAGTATAAAGAGCGCGCATCGCAGGGGGAACCCTCCTGAGTGTCTCTCAGCCGCAGCATGACCAGGACCGAGAGCCCGAGAGTGCGGACCTAACAAGACAATGACCAGCCTAATCGTCGGACCCCTCAACACAGAGCACTTCATCATGGACAGAGATGACATGACGAGAAACAAGAACATGTGAGTTGAACTTTCACCTAAAACGCCGGGCTTTTCCGGCGAATGTGCTGGGAAGAAAAAGATAAATAATGTTTTTTAGTCATTTATTCACTTTAATGCCTCATTTAATAAAACATGATGCATTTGCAAAGTTATGTTTTGCTTTTTCGGCTCCTGAAACTAGTTGCTAATGTCATCTGACCTTAAACATCACATGCTTTTTAGTTGTTTGTTGTTTTTTTTCTTTTCCTAATTGCTTTCAGCTTGCCTTGACAGACTCACTGTAAACTAATATAACATCAGTAAATCCGTGTTCACGTATTCCTCATGTCTACACAGCGGAAAAAACTTCATGTGCCGACTCCAGTGCATGTTCTCCCACTCGTCAGGCTCTGAGAGGTAAGGAGACTTATGGAGTGTTTTGCATACGTTTCTGTTTTAAAATAGCCGGCTTGCTCCCATC
Source organism: Chelon labrosus (assembly GCF_963514085.1). NCBI lineage: Eukaryota > Metazoa > Chordata > Actinopteri > Mugiliformes > Mugilidae > Chelon > Chelon labrosus. Next base: position 4,997,173 of record NC_140343.1, read on the forward strand.
ATTTCCATCTATGGCATCATAAAAGGATTCAAATGATCTAGAGACGCCGTGTTTGCTTTGGCACGGCACGCGCGCGCACGCCAACATATCCCAGGGTTTGACATTTTTTGGTATGAATTTGATAAGCACATCTGCTCTGCTCTCTTGATTACACTGCTCCTGTGTCCTCGCAGAACTTATTTTAACCCAAATGTGATTCCGGTTAAGTAATCCAACTTGAATTCTTCTCCCAGCAGGCTAAGTTTAGAAGATACCCAACAATGGTCACAGTCACTGGAAAGGCTTCTCGAGTCTAAATGTAGGTTCCCTTTTCCCCCCTGAGGACGAGAATACTGTGAAAACAATAAATTACGGATGAGAATTTAAAGAGGTTGAGTGGTGAACTGAAAAGGGGATGTTTTCTGTGCTTCCCTCAGATGGACTGGCCACCTTTCGCAGCTTTCTCAAATCCGAATACAGCGACGAGAACATCGAGTTCTGGCTCACCTGTGAGGATTACAAGAAGATCAAGTCTTCTTTCCGAATGTCCTCGAGAGCCAAGAAGATTTACGAGCAGTTCATTAAAGCAGAATCGCCCAAAGAGGTAAGTCCACCTCCAGAGATGACTTTACATACGATTCTGTACACACTGTGCTGCTGGCGGAGTATCAAAGCCAGCTTCTTTTTTTTGTCTGCTCTTGGCCCAAACCCCCCCTCATTCCTATCTGCGTGCCTCATTCCAGATCAACATCGACTATCACACCCGGGAGCAGATCAAAAGGAGCGTCAAGACTCCCACCATGCACTGCTTTGACGACGCTCAGAAGATAGTTTACGGGCTGATGGAGAGAGACTCGTACCCGCGGTTCCTCCGCTCGGACATTTATAGGGCTCTCCTGGAAAACCTCGCCGCCGACGCCACGAAGGGCTGAGAGCACGGTCAGGAGAAAGGAGAGCGAAAGGACACGAAGGCCATAACTGGAATGTCTGAGCTCCTTCAGGAGGAAGGGGGGACGGCAGAGAAGGAAGGAGGGGTCAGCAAGGACACTAGGCCTCACACCTCGGCTGCTAGATCCAGAAGCAAAACTGCGCCCCAGCCCCTGTCACGGGAGGATCCCCCACATTGAGCACCACACACACCTGAGGAGTAAGAAGAAGGAGAAGCACGACTAGCCTTCACAATACTGACCCTGTAGTGTGCCTTTGCACTGGATAACAAGTTTTATGTTTGTAAGTGAAGCGAGTGTCTTTGACAGCGACTGAATCAGCAGGTCCCGCTCCGGCCACAGAGCTGCGTAAGCAAACCATTCAGCAGACGCCCTTTGGCCCTCTGGTGTTTCCTAAGCAGATAAAGATAGAGGATGTGAGACGCGGCGGTCACACTTGATTAACACTGTGCGTTGCGAGAGAAGGAGAATTCAGTTGCACTGCCACAGACTCGAAATAAGCTGCCTCAAAAGAGCTGCTGGCCCGTTATCTAAAGACAGCGCTCAGGAAGGCGGCAAATCCACAGCGGACGGAGGAGTCGAGGCTGATATGTCATCTTTGGTAAAAGGTTGTGGAGGGCCACTTAGCTCGGCAAGAGGCCTCCTAGGACACTTTAAATGAAAATGCCACTGTCTTTTAAATCTTGATTGGGGTTTTAAAAACTGATGCGGACTATTTTTTTTGTTTGTTTGTTTTGATGATTTGATCATTTGTGCCAACGTTCAACATCTGGGTCACACTACACAAAGTGAGCAGATCCAGGATAAATACGTTTTATGCTAGCAAAACATAACCGTGCAAATTGTGTGGAATCTTAACCAAATGTTGTGCCGTAACAACTAAATGACTTCGCATTTACAGCCAGTGACGTCTAATTTAACCCCTCAGCGCACGACCGCTGGCCAAAGGCTGACGTGTCAAGAGTTGTGATCTTGTGTAATAAACTGTATAAGGTGGATGAATTTAGAAATAGGACGTTTCACGTTGCATGACAAGATGTTAAAACTCCCTGCATACCCTGAGAATAAGCCTTATTACTCCCTCCCCGAAGCACTTTGTGTGAATGTGTAATTAAACATTGTATTATTTATTATTCCTTGTCACCATTTGAGTACAACGTTTGCTGCAGTGTTGAAGTGCTTGTTACAAAGTTAGTGATTTGAACGACATTAAATTATTTAAATTGCCTACTTGCAAGTGAGAGAACTTTTTTAGGAGGACGTCTCGGCTTTCACTTCCGTTTCTTGTGGTCTGTTTAAAGGAGATGGCAACACGCTTCCAGGGAAAAGCTTGCATGTATGTTTTAGCAACATCAATTTCTTAATGGGAGAAGTAACCACAGGGAAAGAAATACCCCCGATACGCCAACCGAAGGATGTTTGGCGTTGGCCGTTTCCTGTTAAGCTTCTTCTTTTGTTCCTGAGAGGCTCTTGCCTGATGACTCGAGCATGAAGCGCGCAAGCGTTACGTACCGTTTCAGAAACAGGAAGGCCCGGACTTCCAGTTTCTTGTGAAATCAGACATTGTGAGAAACGAGATTTTCTCTGCCTGACTTTGTGCTTTCTCTGTTCCTTAGTGGAACGCAAGTCAAGCCGAACCGGCTTCGCTCGATCACATTCGACAAAGGTCAAAAAAAAAAAGATTGGAGATGCGCGTTAACATTCTGCCGGATGTAGATGGAGGCTAATTCCATGAAATAATACAATTTTCAGACGAAGTGCAACAGTAAAATAGATTATTTTCATTCTGAAATGTGACCTTGAAGGCTTTTCTTCAGTCTGTGCAGGTACCTCCCGATTTAGTGAATCAGACTGTCATTTTACACCTCATTATGTAACTGTATATAAATTGAATGTGATCTATTTATTCATTTTTCCATCCTCACATCTGTCAAGTATATGGATGAGGTGGAATTGCACCACTTACAGTAGCGGCAAAAGCCATCATTGCTGCAGGTCAGGTTTTGCATCTGTTTCAGATAACAGATCGCAAAATACAGCAGGAGTACTGCTGCCATTTGCCGAATGGCAGCTGATGCATTTTAGGGGCGACATGTGATATGATGCCTTAAAGGGGAGCAACTGTTTTTTACAACCTGGACCTTATTTCTGGCATAAAATACGATCGTTTACTCATCCATATAATTTTTGTGTAATTTGTAGTTGTTTGGGAGATATTTAGATCCGCGTATATCCATATAGTGGGAGTGACTGGGGCACCGAAATGCAGCCTCTAAATAACGCATTATCTGCTGCGAAACTCGTTTATTTCACCAATATTTTATCGTAAGCTAGTGCTATACCCCGTTGAGGCTGGAGTTACCTGTTATCATCATCCGGGGTCTGTAGGTCAATCTACAGATGATGTCTTCTGGTCTGGATGATGTCTACAACAGGTAACTGACTGTTTTAGTCTCACCTGCTAATATTAAAGGGGAACCACTGTTTTTTTACAACCTGGACCTTATTTCTGGCACAAAATACAATTCTTTACTCACCCATATAACTCTGGTGTAATTTGTAGTCGTTCTGGAGATTTTTAGAACTGTGTATATCCATATAGTGGGATCGACTGGGGCACCGAAACGCAGGCTCTAAATAACACACAGATGATGTCATCTGACCTGGATGATGTCATCTCTAAGCGCTGCACGCACCCGTGACGGTCAGCTTGTTTACCTGTAATTTGTTACTGCTATGGTTCATCCACAACCTCAGAATCGGAAAAATATTCAGCCATGTTGCAAAAAACTAGCAGTAGCAAATTACAGGTAAAGAAGTGGCTCTCAGAGATGACATCATCCAGGTCAGAAGACATCATCTGTGTCCGGAATAGCACTAGCGTATCATAACATAATAGAGGTGAAATGAACGAGATAATGCGTTATTTAGAGGCTGCGTTTCGGTGCCCCACTCACTCCCACTATGTGGATATACACAGTTCTAAATATCTCCCGAAGGACTACAAATTACACCAAAGTTATATGGGTGAGTAAACGATTGTATTTTGTGCCAGAAATAAGGTCCAGGTTGTAAAAAAACAGTGGTTCCCCTTTAATATTAGCAGGTGAGACTAAAACAGTCAGTTACCTGTTGCAGACGGTGAATGGTCTGCACATACAGTACATTGTGCGTTTCTTATTGACCCATTCAAATACATTCTCACACAGCAAAGACTACAGAGCTGCCATGCAAGTTGCTGCCCTGCATGGGGAGCAACTGGGGGTCCAGCATCTGGTTCAAAGCAACTCTGGCACATGGAGGGGCAACTGAATCTGCAACCCAAGGACGATTAGCGGACAAACTGCTCTGTTACTTGAGGAACACCCTACAGTTAAATTCGGAAAGCAAAGGTAAACAGGTGTAGACAGAACCATCCAACCAACATTAACTACACCGATCAGCCACAACATTAAAACCACCGACAGGAGAAGTAAATAGCATTGACCACCTTGTGATAATTCAGTGTTCTGCTGGGAAACTTTGGGACCTGGCATTCATTGGTGTGGATGTTACTTAGACATGTAGCACCCACCTAGACCAGACCAGGCACCCCCACCCCATAACAATGACACTCCTTGAAAACGCTTTAGGAACAACTAAAAAAAACACGAAGAACAGCACAAGGTGTTGACCTGGCCTCCAAATTCACTAGATCCCAAACTGATCAAGTATCTGTGGGATGATCCACAGAGGCCCCTCCACTCAAAGGCCCCCACTAACAACATTGTGTTGCCAGACACCACAGGACACCCTCAGAAGGCCCATGTCCATTCTCTGATGAGTCACCACAAGGGAGACGTACACAATATTAGGAAGGTGGTCATAATGTTATGCCTGATCGGTGTACCTTGTCCTTTGAAATGCGTCTGCAGGCGCAAACTCAAGCACAAAGGTTAGCCTGGACTGAGAGGCGGGAGGGGCGGCTTGTCAACACTGCACCAGGTGATTTATCGTGGTGCATTCTGTGATTGATCAAGCCACTCCCCTATCAACACCATGTCGGCTTTATTGTATGCTTGTTCTCCAAACATGCTGCTGCTGCTGAAGCTCATCTGATGCAGTACAACATCATGTGGGCATGTTCAAAAAACAGGGGACAGCGCCTCACGTGTGAGTGGAATGTCTTCGATAAGCCAAAACGGTGCAAAAAAAAAATAAAATTTAAAAATGTGTTCGCGGAGTATTTTAATCATAAAAAGGGGTGCAGCCAGCATCTCTGCAGATAAACCAGCTCAAATGTGTTTTGAACCCCACAGGCAGTGCGATTTACTTCAACTTCAGTCTGAAGGGAGGTTTGTCAGCGTGTTTTGCGTTTACCTGTTGTGCCTTGATGTCCATGTGCATCGCGCACACACACACACACACACACCCTTCCATCATCGTGGAAATGGCTGCATCGTACACTGCACATCCAAAACACTGGTAGAAAATGGCTGCAATTTTCAATACAAACAACGAAGCGCAGGTAAATGAAAGTAGGACACAAACACGTCAGATTTAGCCCACGGCAGTGAATGAAAAACAAGCATAAATGCCATCAGTTTCTGAATTAATTTTAATAACGAATCATCTTTTCGGTAAACACGAACGGAACATGCAAAGTGATGTGTGTTTACATTCCCTATGCAAATATTAGGGGTTAGTTCGTTGGCATGAGGCGCTGCCGTCCGGGCAGCGTTGAACCGCTGCAGAAGAAGAGGCTGCAGGAACATGGAGTAATTAAAGAGCAACAGTCGGATCGTGCTTCCGTCAGCAGCTATTCTTCAATCCTACTGTAGAGCTGGAGCTTCATGCACGTCATGATTCTTTTCCATTGCATGTAAGCCAACTTATTTTATTTCTTTTCGTCATTTTCACTCAGGTTTTATTGTATGTGGGAACTGAAGACGCGCAGAAAAACTATGTCTGTGTAGGATCTCAGTCATCCAGGTCATGGTCGATCAAAATATCAAGCTGAAACCAGGGAAACTGGACTTGTAGAGTTTCTTGAAGACGTTTCGCCACTCATCCAAGTAGCTCCTTCAGTTCTGAAGTGTCGTCCAGAAAGTCCAGTTGCCCTTGCTTCAGCTTGTTCTTTGGATATGCATGAAAACTAGTGAATGAAACACTGAATCAGCATTCATATCTGATGACGCTGATTATACCTGCATGCTTACCAGCTTATCTCTGCTTCCCAGCACACCTAGTGTTTTTTGTTCAGTGTTTACAGTCTCCCTTTGCATGCTCAGTGGAAACATGGAAAGGATCCTCACTCGTTACAGACCATATGCTAACGTCAACCAAATCACCTATACCCCCGTGCAAATTAAACTAATTCAGTGGGCGACCTGTAAAACCACATGTAGCATACTTTCAAAGAAGCCACTATGCAAAACATCTGATGGAAAACGGGGAGTTGTTTGGTTGCACGTGTTGTCTCCGTAGCAGGTGTCACAATTGTCTCACGTGTAGCACAGGTCAGCTGCTAAGAAGTAATGATAAATTGGTCTTGGCCAGATTATGTTCAAATGCATGTTCCTGTTAAATGTTTGCAACTGGAAAACCGTCCAAACCCTGTTTGTAACTTAAAAGTATGAATAATGCCGTATGTTTACAGAATGTCCATCCATTGACTCTTGGCCAAAAACGTCTCGCAAGGACTGGGAGCGTTTTCCGTTTAATGAGCGACTGTCTTCAACACGTGCTAAGTGACTGTGACAAGAAACTACTGCTTCTTTAAAGCCCTTGAAACTGCGCAAGCCACGCGTCACTTTAAATTCCAGCAGATGCCTGACAGCCAGCCCGGAGCGAACAGCCACCATTTCTGATATGGAAAGAAGGAAAACCATCCTTTTGAAGTGTCCACGTGGAGGCAGAGGTAGTTAGAACAGGACTGGGCCACTGCAGAGTCAGAAGACAAAACAAAAACTAAATAATCATTAGATAAACCTGCAGGGCTTTCCTGTCCTCCTAGGCCTGCTGTATTTCTGGAACACTACCTTCGCACACTGTTCCTAGTTAATATAAACTCTGGATGCTGACAGGGCGGATGACAGAAGTTTGATTTAGTCAAATAATAATTGTCTGATGCAGCATCAAAGGAGAAGACAAGGGCACGGAACAAAAGAGAAGTGCTTTTAGGCCGCATGGCACAAATCCCAGAGGATGATGCCAACGAGGGCGGTGATAAGACAGGCAGCAGCAGTCGGGTGTCAAGACACGCACTGAGTGAGTGTACGGGCCGATTTGCACATACAGTGTTTCCGGAGACACTCTGACGGAGGCATGGTAGAATGCACGAACCCACGTTTACACAATCAGAAATGCGCTGAGACAAGCCTTCTGACATATTTCTAAAGCGATTCATGTGCTTACTCGTGGCACATGGTCAATGATACTTGGAGAAAACTGGGTGATCCTCATCAAACGCCGTCTGTTTCAGAGATTAAAAGCATAGGTAGCAGACAGATAATTACGAGCTACTCAGACTACATCTCAGTCATTCATCTTCTGTAGCTGCTTGTCCTGTGTGGGCGATGTGGGGGGGGGGGGGTGAGAGAGGGGGGGCTATCCGAGCTGTCATCTAACACAGAGAGACAGACAACCATTCACACTCACACTTACGGCCAATTTAGAATCACCCAGTGAACCCAATGAGCATGTCTTTGGACGGCCGGTGGGAGGAAGCTGGAGTACCCGGCGTTAGCATCAGTGCTAACCACCACGCCTCAGACTACATCTCTGCTATACTAATTATCAGACAGCTCCAAACCGGTTCTGAACGAGGTTAAAATCTTCAGGGGCGCCTGCTCTCCAGGACTGTTTGGACCACACTGACTGGGATATGCTCAGGAAGGCTGCAACCGAGGGGGGAAACTACCAACTTGAAGGAGAAAACGGTGTCAGTGATTGGTCCAGCCAGAAGTTGTGGAGTACTTCAAAGATGTGTGTGCTCCTGAAGTCCAGAGGCTTTTAGATCAGGGGACAAGGAGGCCTGCAAAGTGTGCACACTCCCAAAGAATCAGTCAGAACAGCGACCACATACGGCCCTTAGAGGAGGCTCAGTCAGTTCCCTTAGCAAAAAGTAGTATACTTGAAGTTCATTTTACTAAGTATACTTGAGTATAAGTATAAGTATAGTAAGTATAGTACAGACCATGTACTTGTCGTGTACTAGAAAGTACACTAATTTAATACTTCTTCCGGCTAAATTGGAACGTTTAAAGTATACTTTAAGTATACTTTTATAAACTAAAATGTGGACTAGAAGTATATACCTAGTACACTAGCAGTATATAGAAGAGTGTACTTGTGGTATACTTAGAGTATACTTTTATAAACAAAAATGTGGACTAGAAGTATACCTAGTACACTAGTAGTATATAAATGAGTGTACTTGTTGTATACTTGAAAGTGTACTTTTGTAAACTTAAAAATGTTCCAATTTAGTCCGAAGAAGTATTAAATTAGTATACTTTCTAGTACACTACAAGTACATGGTCTGTAGTATACTTGCTATATGTATACTTATATTCAAGCATACTTAATAAAATGAACTTCAAGTATACTACTTTTTGCTAAGGGTTGTATTGAACTGATCAGGCATAACATTATGACCACCTTCCTAATATTGTGCAGGTCTCCCTCGTGCCTCTAAAACAGTTGTGACTCATCAGAGAATGGACATGGGCCTTGTGGTGTCTGGCAACAGAATGTTGTTAGTGGGGGCCTTTGAGGGGAGGGGCCTCTGTGGATCATCCCACAGATACTTGATCAGTTTGGGATCAAGGCCAGGTCAACACCTTGTTCTGTTCTTCATGTTTTTTTTTTAGTTGTTCCTAAAGTGTTTTTGTGTGTGTGTCTGTGTCAGGCTGCATCCTGCTGGGGATGGCTGCTGCCATCAAGGAGTGTCATTGCTATGGGGTGGGGGTGTCTAGTCTGGTCTTGGTGGGTGCTACATGTCTAACATCCAAATGAATGAATGCCAGGTCCAAAGGTTTCCCAGCAGAACACTGAATTCTCACAAGATCTTCAATGTTATTTACATCTCTCGTCAGTGGTCATAATATTGTGGCTGATCGATGTATAGTCCTGCACCTGCTAGTTGAAATAAAATGAAAACCCTGATAACAACCTTGACCTTGATAACAATCGGACAAGTAGACTGATACCAATCTCTCGTGCGTGTCCGTTAAGTATGAAGACAGTTGACAATCAGATTATCTTGCTATTAAGGCTGGAAGTGGACAGAAATAGCTAACCTGTTTTAAGACAGGCATCTGAAAAATGCTCGCAGTGACGTACATACAGAGACTGTCACCTCAGTTGGCAGCTAGCTGCGTTCATTGTTGTCATTTTTTGGCAGCAACTTGCAGCTAAAAGACTCTGAAAACTCAATTTAATCTGCTCGTTGGACAGTTAGCGAGTAGCTCAAGGCCACAGTGGAGCGTTTAGCAGCTAAAGAACCAGATGTGTCTCTGAGGAGTTGGTAGCGACGGTGCCAAATATGCTAAAAGAGTGCGCAGAAATAGAATTCCCAGACAGAAGATTGAAAAAAAAAAAAAAATAGAAAATAAATAAGGATAAAAATAACCAGCTTTGTGCTTCTGCCACAGCTGAGATAACCATCGTCTGGTTCTTGCTTCTTACTTTACACTTTTACTATTATGGTCTGTCTGTGAATGGGATTGTTTGTGGGTGCATGTTGTAATAGTATGTTATTCTTCTTAAAAGCACCGCGGTGATGGGCATTTTGCGCAAGTTCAAACAAAACGCATTTGAGCAACTTTCATCTTTAGGGTGATGCAACTGAGGCGACGAGCAATAGCAGTGATTCACGCAGCAGACTGACACATGACGGATTAGAGAAAGTGGTGACAGTGAGAAGAGCGGAAATATTGAAGTTTAGTGGTTCCCACAGTCAATTCGAACTTGCTTCGGTTGCCTCCAGAGCAATATATACCGATCAGGCATAACATTATGACCACCTTCCTAATATTGTGAAGGAGTCCCTTGTGCCTCCAAAACAGTTGTGACCCATCAGAGAATGGACATGGACCTTCTGAGGGTGTCCTGTGGTGTCTGGCAACAGAATGTTGTTAGTGGGGGGCCTTTGAAGGGAGGGGCCTCTGTGGATCATCCCACAGACACTTGATCAGTTTGGGATCTTGTGAATTTGGAGGCCAGGTCAACACCTTGTGCTGTTCTTCATGTTTTTTTTTTAGTTGTTCCTAAAGCGTTTTTGTGTGTGTGCCTGTGTCAGGCTGCATCCTGCTGGGGATGACTGCTGCCATAAAGGAGTGTCATTGCTATGGGGTGGGGGTGCCTGGTCTGGTCTAGGTGGGTGCTACATGTCTAAGTAACATCCACACCAATGAATGCCAGGTCTAAAAGTTTCCCAGCAGAACATCGAATTCTCACATGATCTTCAATGTCATTCACTTCTCCTGTTTGTGGTTTTAATGTTGTGGCTGATCGGTGTAATGTCCTCTTGTACATATTTCTTTCTCTGAGTTTTTTTTTTTTTTTGTGGCATGAGCTGCTCTTTATGCTGTTGACCGACGGAGTTTCCCTCTCTGGAGCACTGAGGTTTACAACCCCACTACTGCCAGTGACCTATAATTTTTACGACTGTGAGAAGCAAATGAACAAAATGTCTGCATAAATAGCAAAATAACCAAACGAGGATATGTGTAAAGGTTACGCACTAAAACCACAGGATGGGCAACTTCTGAATTGTGCATACTAGACCTTTTCTATTGGAGGCACATTTTTATGAAAGAGATAACAGGATCTGATTCTGCATCCATAAGGTCAGCACTGGTCTGGCTAATGGCAAAGGTCCAGAGGTTGTGATAATGATAATCAAATACAGCATCACAGTCTCTCTTTTTTTTTTTTATTTGGGTCTCCGGCATGTTTCCGTCTACTTGTCTACATGTCCAAAGTCAGATACCTGCACTTCCTGTTGTGACATCAGAACAGCATGCCAGAATCAGTCGCCATGGAGACGTATTACAATTCCAAAACCCAGCATTGCCCACGGCAGAAAGACAGCTGCTCCTGTTGTGACCTGCCCGACATTGTAAAACAGAGCAAAGAGAGGTCACGGTCAAGTCACGTCACAGAACCTTTCGTCAGGAGGAAGTAGCGCCACGTCCTGTCAGGATGGTCAGCAGGTAACACGCTCTGCCAGCTGATGAGGACACCTCAGCTTGACCTCAGAATCCACCCTTGAGTTTTACCAGTTCCACAAAATACGGAAGATACACATCTTCACACCAGAAATTCACTGGCAGTCACAGGGTGGTGTTGCAGAAACATGCCTTGGCGGATTCATATTCAGACTTTTCAATGGCAACTGGATAAACTCCCAAGAATTATAGTGACATTTTTTCTCGTTTATTTTCCATTTCATTGACTTCACATTTATTTGCTCGTGCATTTTCGTCATACGTTGCACTGAAATGGGACTAGAGCTTCAGTCGCAGGAAAACTTATCAACTTTGCTGACTTGGGACTGTACTACACAGCTGAGACACACCCGGTTAGATCACTTGTGCGTTATTGCTTGCACAGACTCCGCACTGTAAAACATATTACAGCCTTGTTAAGTTATGTGAACGTCTTTCTGCTCTTTGACTCCAAAAGTTGTGACAAGTTTTTTTTTTTTATTTTAAACTCAGTTTTATACGTTTTCAAAAATGAAACTCTAAGGATAGACTAAAGATGATTAAATCACGGCGTTACAACGTCAGCAAAAAAATCTTGGCACCATAAGTGTAATGGATGGGTTGATTTTAAAACCCGTTTCCCTGGCTGTTTTCGGTGGATCAAACTTTTCTCTAACGCCATTAAGTGAGGGCACTGTTTCAAATGCCAGACTGCGAGGAACTGCGAGTTAATTTTAAAAGACTAAATGAGTTTTCTTCAGTGGTTAATGTAAACCAATAAGTTGTTTCAACTCATAGTATCAAGCTGAAAAAGAAATGATCCTTAGTTATGTCTGGGAAGGTTCTCAGTCATCCAGGTCATGGTATATCCAAAAACAAGAGTTAGAAGAGTTAGAAACTCTACATGTTCAGTCTTTCTTCAACATTTTTCGGCTCATTAGTTATAACCAAGCTGAACCAGAGGTTTTTTCGGGTTGACTTTACTCGCACTTTAAGGCAGCAGGTGAACTTTTGTTTCTAATAGGTGGTTTATACTTATGCGTCAATTTGATCCTATATGCCGTAGGGTGACGTGCACCTCCCCAGAAATGTAACTACGTGATGCGGTGAAGCAGACTGCAAGAGCTGCGATTGGTCTGCTTGGTAGTAGCGTGTTTCTGCTTTAGTATTTCCGGCTGCTTCGCCATCTCTGCAATTTTCAAATTGATTGTTTTGGATCAATAAAAATGGAAGACATCGAGGAACGGTTAACTGAGGAGGTTCGGAGATAGAAACATTTGTACGACTCGTCTTCCGCAAAATTTCTGCAAAAGTGAAGCAGGAAGTAGAAACAAAAATTAACGGGACTGGCAAAAAAGAGTGCAGACTAGTGTTTGGGTGGTGTTTTTACAAAGCGAACCAGGCTGAATAGGTATAAATGGCTCGCACCGGCGTAGGCTATGTACGTAGGTTACGGCATCTATGTCCCGCAGTACCATAAGTACTGCAAACTTCAAATGTATTACAGTATGCATTCTGTAAGGCATCTTTGACGCTATATAAATCAAACTGAATTTAATCAAATCTAATCAAATTTCTAGTGTAGGATAAAAAGCTACATCCGGATATCACTTATATAAAAAAAAATACATGTATATTTCCGTCTAAAAGGGTTTACCAAAATAATACACTGTACTGAATCATTATAAATAAACCAATGCTTTATAAGAATTCTAATTTAAATCTAAAATTATTTAAATGCTCCCATTCGTTTAATCCTAATAGATGAGCTATGACCTCATGGTGAGAACAACTTGCAGAACGTCTGTGCAGACATTATGTTCAGCTGCCCGGTTGGGATTGTGTCCCACGTTTATTGGTTGATCTTTAATCGGGAGTTTCAGACTTTGCTGCCAAAAAGGATCAAGTCTCACTCTCAGAGTGTTTGCTGCTATCCATTGCTTTTCTTTCATTTCTTTTCACTTCCTAAATGTTTGGATGGAATGACCGTGCAGCAGCCAGAATATACAAACTAGCTGTGGTGTTTACTCCTTGCAGACACGTCCCATTGGGCTACAGTAAGTAACTCTTGAAGCACTTGAAGCTTCATTCTAATTTTAGGCACTTGTTTTTAGTGCTGCTTACCGTAATGAAGCAACACGGAAAAGCCCCTAATTCAGTCAAGAGTGCAGCTGGACTTTATGAACGCCCCGACCTCCAAACACGAAGGAGACAAATGCTGCAAACCAGTGCTGGGAATCACCGTCTGCGTAAGGCTCACTGCAAGGGCCTCGTGCTTTAGTGGAAACTTGGCTCTGGTCTTCATCCACTTCTAAACAGACGGCCGCTCACACACAGTCCGCACACCATAATAAACACACAAGGTGAACACCGTGTTTTCAGCCGGCAGAGCTCCCGACTGGTGCAACGCAGAGAGGGAGGGAGGCCGGCGATAATAACAAAACCACAGAGCAGGTGACGCACTCGCGTTATTGCACTGATACTGTAGGACAAAATGTGATTCGTTTTTTTTTTGCACTGTATGTGTGTCCTGTTCCATCCCAGATATGCACTTTTGGAGTTTCTGGGATATGATGACGGAACCCAAATTGTTTCCAGAACATCTTCACTGCACTTCATTTTTACAGTAAACTTCTAATGTTGTGCAGCCTCGTCCAGACTGTTTAATAAACTGGACCACACATTACTTTTGCACTTCTGTTACTTGTTTGCTGCTCAGTTGTGTCCCATCTCTTGAATTATATTATTTGTATGTGTACTTTTCCCACTGTACCTTTAATGGAATGACAAACATTTTCATGACCAGAGCAAACAAATCAATGGAAAGATGGCAGGGTTGGTGCCAAGCGAGAGTGGCTGTGGGTTACTCATCCACTGTGAACAGAAACCAGACCTACAGGTTTATCCCGACGGCTGTTGCGCATTCGATCCATGCCCTTCCGTCCGTTAAGAAAACAAACCAGGAATTAAGTCAAGGCAGTGGCACGTCGAGCGACTTAAGCCGATTACCTGAGCTTTCATCAGTGTGAACAGATCAGTAATAAGTCAGCAAACATTTTTCTGGAAAAGTTGGAATTCATTTATGCAATTTTAGTTTCTAGGAAACACAGAATGCTTTATGCAAAGCTAATGTCATTTCGTAGATTTAGGTCGACTGATCGGCGCATCACAGGAGTGAGAGCGGTCACATGTAGTGTCGAAATCACAGAGAATCCTCTGTGAAGCTTGTTAGCATCTTTTAACTGTTCGGGTCTTGTGATATAGAAAACTGACCTCACCTTAATATATTTCTGAGAAACATTTTATTGAATAAAAAAAAGGGGGGCGAGGGAAAGAAAGGCAAATATTAAGTGTAGAATAAGCGTACACTGTCTTCCTCGCACACAACCACACACTGCGTTAGTGTAACGTCCCCGGCTCAAGGGCCGAAAACACCAAGTGGAGACATCATGACTGAGTTCCAAAAATAGATGGTTTATTTCTAGAAGTTAGAATAAAAATGAAAAAAAAAGGGATGAGACATGGTGAGCGTCTGCGGTTGAAAGGTGGTGTCTCCTCGGGCCTTTCCAGCCATGCCCTTTTGGTTAAGATGATTAAGCCCATGCAAAAAGACAAAGGGACTTGCACTGCCGCTGCAAGGCCAATGGGGCAGTGGGGCTCCTCAAAAAGGGGGTCCACCTGGAGCCCTAAAATGAATATAAGGCTGAGAACAACAGGGCCAAGGTGCTGTGGGACTTCAGCTTCCAAACTGACAAACAGGTCCTGGCTAACCAACGGGACATAGTGGTGGTAGACAAAGAGAAGAAGAAGCCGGTGGTGATAGATGTGGCGATACCAGCAGACACCAACATCAGAAAGAAGGAACACGAAAAGGTTGAAAAGTACCAAGGGTTGAAAGAACAGCTGGAGCAAGGCGAGCGTGGTCCCCGTGGTAGTAGGAGCACTCGGGGCAGTGACCCCCAAACTGGGGGAGCGGCTCCAACAGATCCCAGGAACAACATCAGAAGCCTCAGTCCACAAGAGCGCAGTCCTAGGTACAGCTAAGATACTGCGCAGAACCCTCAAACTCCCAGGCCTCTGGTAGAGGACCCAAGCTTGAGGGTGACACAGATAGGGACGTTTTTTATACCCCTCGTGCTACCTTTGGGGTCTCTGGCACCCCAAGCGAATGGACAGACAGAGAGAGATTATGCAAGAGGGTAGCACGAGGGTTAAGCCTTTCAGCAATCTTACCAGTCCCTTCCAGTTCTACATACATGGATGTGCGTACACTTCAGGATCACACACAAAGCTGCTTCAATGAAGACAATAGAAACATGTGACCCACACAAAGCGGAGCCCAACAGCCACAAACGTGAAGGAACGAAGGCACTACAACCACCGGAAATACCGACGAGTAACCCAACCTTAGGCAAACCAGCTTTAGCAACTAGCTAACCAACATAGCCAAAGAATTCCAACTTTCATTTATCACACAGACAAAAAGCAAACTCTATGCAGATGTGTAGATAAGCCAAAAGTATTTAAGCGCCTATCTTCGTTATTTGTTATGGACTTCTTCAGCTCCTACGTAGCCAAAAACATCTACTTGGCTGCCAAAATTCCTCCGCACGTCGGAGGCTGGGGCTCGTGCTCTTACGTAAGTTTCAACAGGATGCAAATGACTGGAACAGGAAAACTGCGCGTGCACTAATAATCAGCTGCTTCATTCACCGATACAACCCCATTAAGCAGCTGTCAAGTGTCACGTAGTCACATTCGGTGCACGGGACACCTTTGGTATTCTCCCACGTTGCACTCGGACTGTTGACACCCTCACGCCAGCACAGTTGCTGCCACGGCCCTCCTCCCCCTCTTCCTCCTCCTCCCCACCTTTCCGAGATGTTGACTTTAATAATATGTTTGCTCGTTATATTTGTGGAACGAGGATCAGTTTCCCCCGAGCAGCACCTCACTGCTGCTCAGATTCTTCTGAGAGATCCCTCAGAAAGGCAAAGCTTATCCTCTAAATCTAACTATATCTTTTTGCTATAAATGGTCAGTTCCTCGACTGAGGCCCTCTCTGACTGATTGAACCGCGTTTCCAGCAAAGCAGGTCTTAAATACTCTATGAAATATGGTCATTTAATCCTTTTAAAACAAGTCGCACGTGACCTTTGCTGACCCATAAAACAGCACTGGAAGCAGCAGCCTAAGACAGGTTGGGTGATTCGATCAAAGCTTTTTTTTTTTTTTTTTTAAACTGCGGTTAATGCGAGAGGAATGTAAAACAAATCTTCACCGGGCTCTTTTTTTTTTTTTTAACACCCTACCAAGAGATGTAAGAGGATATTACATCATCGCCTTTGTACCAACTTGTCATATCATGGCATACCATCGCGACAGCGGTCATGATGCCTCACGGATACACACCCTGTATGAGTAATGCTCCAAGCTCTAACACTGCAGGCATTGTTCATGGCTAGTGTTGACATGACGTGCTGAATCAGATCTTCAGAGGAAGTCACACTGTGGAGGGCAGCTGCCCTCGGCGACAAACATTCTTAAGGATAGACACTAATTATACAGTTGGTTTTTAAACTGTAAAATGAATCTGCAGCGGATCCAAATCAACGAGCCGCTGCAGTTTTGCAAAATGCACTCAAGGTATTGGAAGAAAAACACGTCGAGAAAGGATCAAAAAGTTCCCTTACTCCCAAACACAACTTTATTTTAAAAATAAGTGCACTGTGAGCGCCGTGTACGTCACTCATCTTGACCTTACTCTTAAAAATGGAAGCCCTCGGGGGAGGGAGTGTTTATGCAGCGACAGCCTATCATCGCCTCGGGCCCTGAGAGTCAAACCAGGGCAAGACGCTGTTTACACAGCAAGAGCCAATCAAATTAAAGACCTGTCATCCCAGGCCCGCCTTCCCCACCCTTGCCACACACACACACACACAGAGAGCAGATCCGGGCTCGAGAGAAGCTATAAAAGTCGCTTGAGCGGCAAAGAGGGAGAAGGAGAGGAACACTGAGCCATGAGAGAGTACCTTGCTACTGTTTCATCCCAAAACATGGCATTCACTGACAGCATGAAACCCACTGACCCGTCCGCGGACAAGAACGAGATAAAGTAAGTCACCGCTTGATGACATTTAATGTTCCGGCTCGGGTTGACCTTGTGAAAAAACTGCACTACCATGAAGCACTGGTGAATTAACTCTTTTTTTTTTTCTTTTAACAGGAGGAAAAACTGGACAAACAGAATAAGATTTCTCCTGAAGTCAAACTCTTCCCAGTCGATACTGCATCTGATGAAAAACAGAACCTACAGGTAAGAGGCGTTTAATTTAAGGATTTAAATTTAATTTAAGGTGTTTCATTTAAGTAAGAAATATCTTTTATGCATTTTGTTTGTGCTCAATGTTAGTTTAAATATATAATTAATTTCTATTTTTTTATATATATACATTTTTGGACTTATTTTGCACATATGCATGTATAGATATGACTTAATAGTATGAATAATCTATATTCTATATACAGTCTATATCTGTAGACTGTCTACCAATGCACGTGCAGTAAAATTAAAAGCAACTAATTTAAATGAGTAATTACACGTTTTTCTTTAGGCGTACTATTTTCTAGTAATATGTGACACCTTGAGTCCTTTTTAATGACAGTTCACTAAGCTAGCAGTCGCCTCTACTGTAATTATCTCTTACGTGGGCTCTGTTCTCCACCCTCAGGCCAAGCGTTGATGACGTGAACCAGTGGGCGCAGTCGTTCGACAAACTGCTCAGTCATAAATGTAAGCATCATTCACCCAGTCTATTGGCACATCGTAATATAAAAGGAGTCTCAAAGGCCACGCGCTAACTGTGAGCTGATTCAAAGCGCTTTATTGGCCCCAATAAAACAAAGCTCGTAATGGCTTTGCAGTTACTTTACCTTGCACAGATGGGCACACGGCCAGCTAGCTGTCACTGGGCAAGTCCTAACACACTCCTCTCTCTCTCTTTCCCTCCCACAGACGGCAAAGCTGCCTTTCGTATCTTCCTGAAGTCCGAGTTCTGCGAAGAGAACATTGAGTTTTGGACGGCGTGTGAGGACTTCAAGACGCTCACATCGCACAAAGCCATGGCGTCCAAGGCCAACAGCATTTACGAGGAGTTCATTAAAAACGAAGCCCCCAAAGAGGTAACGGCTCGATCCTCGCCAGAATGTGCTGCAAATCCAAAATAAATGACTTGTTAGATTAGATTCTTCATGCTGGTTTTAAACATAATGTATATGCCCTACAGCTTTTATAGCCACACAAGATGTTCTGTATTAGATATCAGGGGCTCATTCTGGATTGTTTCTCTTCGCTCACAGATAAACTTGGATTTCCACACCAAAAATGCCATCATTCAGAACCTCCACCAGCCCACCACAACCAGCTTCCTGGCAGCTCAGAGGAAAGTCTACAGCCTGATGGAGAACAACGCCTACCCCAGGTTTATCCACTCCGACCTCTACAAAGAGCTGTGTGCGGGCGCCAAGGGCGAGGGCAAGCACATTAAGGCCTAGTCAAACGACGCAGCTACCGCCGAAGTCATTTGTTTACAGCTTGTGACTGTGAATAGACTGCACACGGTGTCCTCTCCGGCCGCTGCCTTGGGGATAATGGACCCGCATGCAAATTCTGAGCATAAACATTAACGACGGAGTGTGGAAAATGCAAAACCGAAGCCATTTTGGGTTCGGTCCTGCCGAGAGCTTTCAACGAGGAAGTTGGGGTGGTCATGCAGGGGGAAGCTATGCTATGTGTTGCTGCAGGAAGTGCAAAGACCATTTCAACCAGATGGGATTACCTGAACTTACTTTACGACACTATTAGAATTTGGTATTTTAAGCTAGAAGATGTTGTAGTGCCACTGCAATCAAGGCTGAGAAGTCTGAAAATTGTTTTCACATCAAACAGACGGTGAATGTATTTTTCTGTGACGAGATACATTTCCGATGTAACCCTAGTTTTCATTTGTACGCTGTTTTTGCACCAGTTTACACACAAAAAGAAAAAAAGTGCCACTTATTTATTTAATAATGTGTACAGTTTTCATCCGCGGCTGTGTCTGGCCTGAAGTCACTGTGACAATGTTATATACTGTAAATATCTTGAAACTGCACAATGATGTAAATGTAAGCTTGGAGCAGCAGGACTGTTCACCAAATAAAATGTTTTCTTAAATGCTGAATGCGTCTCTGATTAGTTTGTCTGCAAATGCAATGGAAACGTGAAACTCCTTTGGGGAACGGTGTACAACGTCAAAATGATCAACTCTAAAATCCACTTAATTCATCCACACCTTACCACCAGGAAACTGCTGCAATACTTAGCTCACTCATAGTTCACGGTTCAAAGATCGGCATTACTTCAGGTCAAAAGAAAAACTGTCCGAGCACAAAATTGACATATTATCACCTTTAAAGTGGATATGGCTGAAGTGTTAAGGCCCTGACACACCAAACAGACAAGTAACTCCCAGCAATGAAGGTATCTGGACCAGAAAGCTGCACTCGAACACACTGCAACGACTGCAAACAAGGCCACCTGCTCACAGAGCTGGCCTCTATTCAATCATGCTCTTCAGTTTAACAGAAATATTTGTGTATTGAATGCTCCACTGAAACGAAGATGAAAAACCAGATGATCCTCGTGTGTGCCCCCTTGACTTCATCTGTTTCTCTTCTCGTGTACTGGTTCACAAAGCTGAGCAGCTAATCACAGTGATCAGAGTCTGACTAGTGGCAAAGGCATGGGACACGCCAACAAGGACCAATGGGCTTTTTCCATGTGGGTAATATGTGAGCCTTGGAGTAGTTAGTGTTTGTTATGGGACGTAGTCTCCTGGGAAGTGTGTGAGTACTAGAAGCATGAGGCCGCGGTGGATGTCTGTCCGGAGGGCCACGTTTCATGTGCGAACAAGTGACTGCACAGTTTAAAGTTAACCAAACGCAGTGTTTGCTGCTCTGAGATGCAAAATAAAGGCCTGGTTCACACAGAGTGTCACACAAGTGCCCATTGACGTCATCAACAGGATTGGAAGGTGGGCTGAAATGTGCGTTGACTGTATATATAACACAGCAACAGGTGAGGCAAATGTATGATTGGCTGATGTGGAGACGCATCAATGCCTTTCTTTGAAAATGTATTGTTGCTTGTTGCTGTCTCAGTGCTAATGTGAACCACAGGCTGCGAAAAACATGGACGCCGTGACAGCTCCTTAAAGGTGAAGCCAAAGCATGTAGAGCTCCCCCTGGTGGCTGGCAGCAGTATAGGCTATTAGCCCCACCCCCTCCATTGTAGTGGATGGGACTTGGTACAAACTAAAACAGTACAAGTCTAATATTTTTTTTTCTGTCATTTTAGGTCGTTAATATAATGCTGATGTATGTTCAAGTGTCCAGTTTTCGTTTAACTTGTTTGACGCATAAAAACAGGACGTGACATCACAATGATTGACAGTCGCCACTGACAACTGCTCCGTGAAGCAGTCCCGTAAGATAGTGAGAGTAGGAAAAATAATTTAAAAATAAGTACAGTGTACAATCCCACATTTCTTTTTAACTAGTGGAGATAAGGTCACATGCGATCACCAGCGGCAGTCAGATCGGTGCGTTACGACCCTCAGCAAACACCAGATAACGAACGACACTAGCACTCATTTAGAGTTGCGTAACATTCACTCGTCTTTTTAACTCCAACTTTGGTCTCCACCAATTCCCAATGGAAATATCTCTGTCTCTTTAACGGTCTAAATGTTTCACAGCTTCAGCAGCCGCTCACAAACTCTGACATTGTTTAAACCGCTAATAAAACGGTAAAAAAATAAAGATTTATTGGTGCCTTTAAAACACCTAAGCCCTTGTTAAACGAATACAGTATGAGACCTTGTGAACTGCTAGCTCGAGTTGAACTACCGCCAATTAGCCTGCGTCTTATCTAGATTTCAAAACGTGAAATAGATATATTTAGTTTGAAAGATGAATGCAGTGCATTTCCGCTGTTTGGTTGAAAAAAGGTCAAACACATTAAGACAATGTACTGTGACGTATTTTCTGAGGCCATGTGCTCTGTGTTCAGTTGCACAACAACATTCCTCGTCAGTTTGGAACATTACAACCCTCTCCGTAAAGCCGAGTTCCCGCACTACTGTACCGGCGATCGTGGTTGAGGTTGTTAAGTGCAGAAGAAGTGAGGACACCCGGAGTGACGGCAGGGAGAGAAAACCTCCTCTGTCTGCTGTCTGATACAGAGGCCGTGAAGTCAAAGTGAAGGCTGACAGTGGCCAGACACCCTCGGTCTGGTAGCAGGCTCGACGTGGTGTGATGAGATCATCTACACCAGCAGCTCTGCACAAACTGTATGCTCTGCTGGTCTACAGGACAGAACATTACAGGACATTACTGGTTTAAATGCAGCTTAATAAAGGTTAATAAAGCTTTATTCGGCAGTAGATTTAAACTCAATTTCAGTGTCAGTTCTCTTAGATGCAGACTGGAAGAAGGATCGGATTTCTATAAAGTTCATGATGACCTGAGAATAAACTTCAAAAGCTCTGGTGGACCTGTCATCTTGACCAAGTTTAAGATTTAGGCCAGAATATCTGCAAATCAAATTACATCCCTTCATCTGTACTTTGGGCTAAGTGCTAACACGCTGGCAGTCAGTAGACACAAACACAGCCTCACAGACCTGCTGGCATGACTTCATGCTCTTATTCAGATGGTAAACCCCTTACAGTCTGATATCATCTGAAGATCAAAGTTTAAACCGTACATTCTTTTACACTTGTTGCACAGCTGGCTATTTAAAGAATGGGGATTTCTCTTTCGTTTAGCTCAGAAAGCCCCACAGTTTGTTCTTCTTCTTTTTGTTTTAGTAAATGCTCATTACAAAAACTATTAATCATCGTTATCAACAAAAGCTTTCTGTTTTAAATCACTGTAAAATTAAATAAATTTGGGGAAAAAAAGAGAAAAGAAAAAATAAATGAAAACACAAGCAGTTCCAGACCATCTTTGGTTCTTTTGCTGATATTTTAATAAGACGTGCAATAGAACAAATTCATCACAAAAATAATTGACGGCGAAAGCGGTTCTGATTCGCCCCCCCCAATGCTGTTATTTCTCCATGTCTGGGTATAAAACCACGGTTGCTATGCGAACCTCTGGAGCTCTTGGAGGCACCGTATGTGATAATGAGCTGTACAAATAAACTTTTCTTGACCTTTAAAGTAGGCCTACCCTGCACACATTCCGTCACGCAACAGCCTGGCTATTTTTAAGACTCAATTCATATTTTCTTTTTTCTTTTTTGTTGTAGCATTTGCCTTTCGGCATTTGCTTACGTATCCATTGACGATACACTGATAATTAGCCAGACTGATGACAAAACGAACAACCTGCAGAACTGGATCACTGACTGGGAGTCCTTTCTTTGTTTGCCCGTCCACAAAGCCTGACATACAGGACGACAAAGCAGACACACTGTTCTCTCCGTGTCTCGTTCGGGCTGGTAGTAAAACCGGTGAGTTTTCATTTGTTGCCATGCTCGAGCTTGGCAACGGACGACTGGGCTCCGGTCCAAGGAGTACTCAAGGTGTAAATGTAAACACTGGAGCCAAATTTAGAAACAGGCCACGTCCTACTTTGGTCAGCAGACCGGCAGATACGTCAAGGCTGCACAGGCGTTTAGACGTACACTCTGTTCATGTGCAATAAGTCAGGCTCCTCTGGTTCTGATTTACAAGACAAATCGGAGAGGCCACTACAGGGTCCCATGTTCAAAACATCAACATGATGCTGTGAGTACGAAAAGACAAAATGCGTCATTAAACATGATCCAGTTTTCTTTCTTAGCGGTGCACTTAGAAAAACTTGGCAGGCTTGATTCTGTGCTATTATTATAAGGACACACAGATCTGCTGAAGTAAAGAATTGGTATCATTATGTTTCTTAAATACAGTTAGAAACTTTAAATGTATAATTGACTGCTTCTTATTCATGTTGATGCTCCTCAGTCCATCATCATTTATCCTACCTGTATGTAGATAGTGTATACTTACTTCTATTTCTTGTATACGTTTGCTAATACTGTTTTATTATTATTTATTTTTGCTTTTAACTATCTTAAACCTTTTTTTAAGTGCAACTGAGCTACTGTGGCCGAGCAATTTCCCTTGTGGATCAGTAAAATTAATCCAAGTCTGATATGGGGTTTATGGCCCCTGTCATTCCACTGCCACACCAGTAGGTGGCGGTAATGCTCCTCTATTTCCAGCTAAACGGCACCGACAGGACAAATGTCTGCAGACAAAACTGAATTGCGGGACGGAACTATTTGTTTTCGAAAATCTGTCCAACAAAAACGCAGCTCGCCGACATGTAGACATTTTATTATGAAAATAAGACAGAACATATTTGACGTTTCCTTCTATCATGCATTAGAGCCGACGGACAATCAAACACACACACACACACACATGTGGAGAGTCTCTCTGCTACACCTGCAGTGCAGTTCTTAATCTGTAGTAGTCTGGATGGTTCACAGGACGCCACAGTGAGAGAGAGAAAGAGAGAGAGAGTGCTGCAGGCCATCCACGGTCATTAATATGAATTTGACAGCTGATGTGCAGCATTCTCACTGATGAACGTGTGACTGTAGGGGTTCTGGATGGATGTGTGTTTTTTTTCGTGTGTGTACTCAAGAGGTTTCTCTCTCTGGTGAAAGCGTGTGTTGTTGTTGTTGTTGTTGTTGTTGTTCACTTGGCCTCCTGGGCTTTTTTGGCGCTTTGTTTCTCCTTTGCCTGATGAGACAAACCCAGAGACAATGCGCATTATTGTCGACAGAATACAGCAATCTAATCTGCCTAATAATAAAACCCATTTACGTCCTTTTTATTGTCCGGCTAGATAACAATTAACCAAGTGCTTTAGAGCTATTTATGACTGATGTTCTATATTTACACATGAATGAGGAAAGACTCGTCACTAAACAAACAAACTATAATTGTTGTTGCGACACAGGTACACACCTACAACATCGAGAAACAAAAAGAACTTTCCATTAACGAGACCATATGGAAATAAAGCACGCCCTCTAGTGGACAGACAATGAAAACACAGAATAGATGCCTTCATCTCATTTGTTGTTTTTCCTTAACTTCCTTCATTCGCTCTCTATCAATCCTCCTAAAGAAAATACCTGTCCACGCGGCTTGTTAAAATAATGTGAATTTATAACGGAAGAGTATCCAGCAGATGCTCGTGCGCTGAAAGTAAATAAGGCCGTGGAAAGCTACCGAAAAGGAAGGAGTAAATACCTTCTCCACCAAAGGTATTAGCTGTTGGTACTCTGCCAGGGTCTTCAGAAGCTCCATGATGAACGGAAGGTAGTTGTGTTTCCGCCGAATGTTTTCAATCTGTAAGAACAAGGAAGAGTGATGTGGCACCAAGGAGGAAACGTACAAAATGTCTCTGTATTAAATTACTTTCAGCTGCGCCTTAAAAGAAAACAAAACATACAGTTCTCACGAGCCGGCTCTCTGTATCTTTATGACAATTGATGTCACATGAAATACTGCCTGTAGTGGAGGAGAGACCCACCTTATATCTTTTAAGTTTCTGATTTTCCTCTTCAATGAGGAGCTGGTACTTGGCGATCTCTGACTGGATGGAGCTGAGAAACGTGCTGCTCTGGTCTGTGTCCATTGGTTCATCCTGGTAACGAGACGGGGAAGAAACAGGTTCATATGGATAAACGTATATAAACGCTTTTCTGATCCAAATCCAACTTGATTTGAAAGAAACGATAAAGGTTAATAAAATCCTTGAATCATTTTTTAAATTTTAACCATATGCCATTTCCTGCCTTCTCTCGTTAGAGACCTTGCAAGACTGTCATATTTTGGATCTCTGTCACTCATGGACTAATCTAATTGCACAGAGACCCCTCCCCTTAACCCATAGGTGTCAAACATACGGCCCGGGGGCCAAAAGCAGCCCGCCATAAGGTCAAATCTGGCCCAAAGAATGAATTTGCAAAGTGAAGTCTGCAATTTTTCAATGAAAATAACTGCTATGCCTAATTTGTCCACTGTTTTAAAAAGAGAAGTGGACAGAACACAACACTGAGACCCAGGACTAAACAGCAGATAGCAATGTGCCCAAATTACACTTATTTTTCTTAAGAAATTATTTTTTTTTAAGTTTATTAAATGCAAACATTCTCCTAATTCACTTTTTCTTCTTTGCATTAAAACAAATGGAAATAAATCTAGAGTCGTCGTTACTCATAGTTTATTAACTTACTGGTCCGGCCCGCTTGGGATCAAATTGGGCTGTATGTGGCCCCCGAACTAAAACGAGTTTGATACCAACTAGGGTTGCAAAGGGGTGGAAAATGTCCGGTAAATTTCCAGAAACTTTCCATGGGAAGTTAAACTGGGGAATTTTGGAAATATTCCAAATTAGAAACTTTCCATGGGAATTATGGGAATTATGGGAATTATTGGGAATTTATGGGAATTAACTGGAAACTGGGGGTAATTTAAACAAACTGTATCATATCCAAAAATAAATGTAAATATTTTTTGTCATAAGCAGACATCCATGCAAAATAATACAAAAACATGACATTTCAAAAATAGCTTTCATTTAGCACCTAACTTACCAGATAGTTAGCTACTGTATTAATACATTTTTATTTAATATTTGCAAGTTAAACATTAATAACGTTATAGATCAAATATATTTACCCCATGATATTATCAAAACTTACATGACTTTATATAGTCCGCGGGCTCAAATGTGTGGCTTGAATAGTCTTGTGCTTTGAGCTCAAAAGTGTATCCTCCAGGCTTCATGTAGGGGGCGTGGCCTCAATAGCCCTGCAGTAAGCAGTGTGCTGTGTGCATGTGATTGAGGAGTGTACTTGCATTAAATCTGGTTGTTTTAGCCAAGACTATGCTACAATA
This sequence comes from Chelon labrosus, assembly GCF_963514085.1. Classification (NCBI taxonomy): domain Eukaryota; kingdom Metazoa; phylum Chordata; class Actinopteri; order Mugiliformes; family Mugilidae; genus Chelon; species Chelon labrosus. The sequence goes on from NC_140343.1 coordinate 5,023,297, forward strand.
TATTCCCCCCAACTATATTTAAGTTCCCTGTTAAGGGCCAACCTTCAATTTTGTAAATTTCTTATTTATTCCTGTTTATTCCCATATATTCCCGTTAATTCCCGTTAATTCCCATATATTCCCGTTAATTCCCATGGAAAGTTTACAACTTTGAAAATTCCCGGAATTTTGCAACCCTAATACCAACTAATAACATTCTGTTACCAGACACTACAGGACACCCTCAGAAGGCCCATGTCCATTCTCTGATGAGTCACAACTGTTTTGGAGGCACAAGGGAAACCTACACTATATTAAGAAGGTGGTCATAATGTTATGCCTGATCGGTGTATTCATCTCAATTAACTGATAAATCAAACTGAAACCTTGCGATACGCAGCCCTGGACTTATCACTCTGATTTGAGGCTAGATAGGGATAAGGCATCACATTTATTAAACTTATGTGACTAACAACTAAAATACTGGTTATTTCATTAATAAAAACAAATGAGAGGAGGATCTGTGGCAGGAGACAATATGTTGAGTGAGTTTGCATCTCAGCAGCATCTAACAAAGCATTCATCCTTGCATGATTTATTGTTTCCAACACCTAACAAAACCTCGTTTTTGCTGACCTCCAGTGGTTGAAGGTTTGAACTCGCTGCAGTGATGCAGATTGTCTTCTCAGGGTGTGATCAGATGATACACCTTAACCTAACGTTATTAGGTGTGGTTAGTTGTGGCAGCATCCAAACTCAATGCAGAATAAAACATTTCCAGGATTTTCATCGTCAACTGCAACATAAAAATGGGCGACTACCACATTTTTTAAAATGTTCTAAAAGATGTTTTGATGAATTCCTGAACATCTATTGAATGTTTAAATATCCGTTGACTTCTACTTTAAAACCGACTTTGTTCTCTCACTTCTCTGACTTGAACTGATGTCACAACTCTTCATAATATTCCAAGATGCTGAGCGGGTTCCTGTCGTTAACCTCAAGCTCCTGTCATATGTTAGATGTTAGATGTTGCAGCTCAGCAGGAGATATGTAGTTGTATCTGACGCATCGTGTGTAACGGGAGAAATTTGATGAATAAGACATTGCAGGATGGGATCCGCAAAACACAGCGCTGTTTATTTTTAACTTTAAGCACACCGCAGATATGATATCAAACCTTTGAGAGCTGCCAGTTGATGAATTTTACATGCAGCCTCCAAGGGAGAAAGCAAGAGGATAAATTATTCTTTGTTATGTCTGCGCTGGATTCAGCTCTTCTGCTACCACTCACCTCGGTAAGCTGCGTTTGGAGCTCCGCGATTTTCCTCTCGTATATCATCTTTCTGTCCGACACGATGGCCATTAAGTTGAACCGGATTTCTCCCTCGCTGTACCTTAAAAGAGAACCGATGGACTGTAATTGGAAAGCACCTGGTGGAGGCGAGATTCATCTAAAATAAAAGTACAAATGACTCTTACTTCTGTATTCTTTTCTCGATCACCGGGCGAACCGCGCCGATCCAGTCATCCTGGCTGCATGCACCTGGTGACAATCCACCAAAAAACAAAAAGGAATAAATAACACCGTATATATGGAAATCAGCAGCGACTGCGAGCTGTGCATCATCATAAAACAGGCAGGTTTATGGGAAATGGATCATGGCCAAGAAGACGAATCAGCAGTGCACGGCAGGGACTCACACGGAGAGACTTGAAACATTAAACTGCAGGAAAATAAAAATAACAAATGAGTTTTTTTTCTGCTGACCCAGGTCGATCGGTCCCTCTCGAAGCCCGTCCAGCTCGTATAGTCTGCCGTTTACAGGGACGTAGCTGACGAAGTGGAAGGCGTCCTCGTCTTTTGCTGTAGACTTTGCATCAAATTCAAACATCTGCTGCCTGCAAAGACGACGACGCACAAGATCAGTCAATAGATGAATACGATGTACGAAAACTTTGGCCTCAATAGAAGATCTCACAATGTAATCTGTTAAAGTGCTTCACATGAGGAAATCGTTTTTTTAAATTTCACCCTTTTCCTAAATTTAACAGATTCAGCACTCCAGCATTTTGGGGTTATCAACAAATGAACCTTTCTCAGATTTGTCTCTTTCACTAAAGCCAAATGGTGCATTAGCAACAAATGGGCCAATCACTCTTCACCGAGTTAGAACGAGAAGCTAAAAATAACATGAAGCCAATCAAACTGAGCCTCTCCAGCTGGATATGATATGAGCAGGGGCTTACCTTGCAAAGCTGTTGTGAACTTGTCGGATCACTTCAGAGTTGCTGAGAGCCAAACCTTTCATCTGAGGAAAGGAGAAGATGGAGGATTATCATTCTGGCTGTGTAGCACTTCCTCCCTAATAATGCAGCGGCGTAAAGAGCACTAAAGGTCCGTTCCTTTTCTGGTAACAGGCTCATGTGCTTTTCAATTTCCATTAACGTCACAATTACTGACTATAGTCCATGACTAATCTAGTTTAATTTCCCTCATAATCAATTGTTACCTTATTCTGAAATGGCTTAGAGTAAATTTAATAAACCTGGCATCACAGATCTGTGTGGTTCTCTTGAATATTTGAAGGTCAGACCACTGAATCTTCATGGTAAAAGGATAAAACTGCCAGCGCTGGAATTACAACGGGAAATGACTGTAATGAATAACTGCTCCGAGGGTGGGAGGAGTACCAGCATTATTCTTAAGAACTTACTTAGAATTGAAGTCCTGGACTCGCAAACAAAAAAAAAAAAGTGTAAACAGACATAAAGACGATCAACGTACAGCTGCGTCGAAACTCTGCGAGAACTCTCTGAACTCTGTCAGCGTGTCTCCGAGCAACATGTCTGGATGGGTGCAGTTGAGCAGAACGCTGACTATCGCCTGGGTGGCACAAGCGTTGTTAATGACCTGAAAACACACACAGAATCACAGATAAAAGAATCGGCTTACTGGTGCATGCTACGAGTTTCACACATTCTGCACGGACTGACAGATCAGATCTCTAAATAAAAAAAAAAAAAAAAAAAAAAAAAGGTGTTGATCACCATTTGATGAATTATTTATTTTTCTGGAAACCACGTAGAGAAGCCGCTTGTCGCATCACAGCGTCTTTACACTTTGTCACGGGCTAGTAGAAGAGCAGCAATTCATTATCTAACGCAAAGAACATGCTAAGTTGTATTAAATCAAAAGTTACACCAAAAGGTATTAGATTTATGCACCTTTATCTCGCTTACTCCGTGTACTGCTATGAACCAATATAATTTTTTTATACACCGATCAGCCACGACATTAAAACCGTAACGTTCTCTTGGGAAACGTGGTTCCTGGCGTTTATTTGGAAGTGACTTTGACAGGTACCACCACCTTAACACTGTTGCAGATCAAGCACACCCTGATGGCAGGCAGTAGAAGAAGAGGTTGTTCCTTGCATCGTGGTGCCATATATTACCCGGATAAATGACACACATGCACCTGGCTATCCATATCGTGTTAAAGAAAATGAGAATCATCAGACCAGGCCACATTCTTCCGTTGCTCTGTGGTCCTCCACTGGATGAGCTTTAAGCAGTGGAGAGGGATTAGCATGGACACCCTGACTGGACTGATCCACTGTTGGTTCTGACACTTAGCCTTTGTTTCCCCATGCGCACAGGTGAGCTATGGCCACCCCCCTGTGGTTCTTTCATCCATCGCTCACTCAATGCTTTTACATCCTGGGACCACTTTTCGATAGATAGTGACCACTGTAAACCAGGGACACCCTGCAAGAGCTGCAGTTTTGGAAATGCTCTGACCCAGTCCTTTAACCGTCACGATTTAGTCCTTGCCAAGGTCGTTCAAATCCTTACGCTTGTCCATTTTTTTCTGCTTCTAACATCCAACTTTGAGGATAAAATGTTCACTTGCTGTCTAGTATATGTGCCACCCACTGACAGCTGCCAGTATTCGCTATTATGGCTTATCGGTGTATACCACAACCTAACAAGAAAATCTGACTGTTCAATTCATATGTTTTCTTTTGACAAAAAAACAAAAAAACAAACGTACTTGTTTTGCAAAGAAGATCTGGTCCAGCCTTGAATCCTGCACAATCGACCCTGCTGGCTCTTCACCCGGCTGCCACTTGAAGAGGAAAATCAACCCGTGAACAGGTCTGGAACAGATTGCACACATTAAAATAATAATAATAATAATAATAAAAACTTATTTCAGAGGAACCACGCAGGGTGGAAACGTTGCACGGATGAACATACTTCAAGTTGTCAAAGTTCTCTGGCTCCATGCTCCATATCTCTTCAACCTGGGCTCCTTTGCAGCCTGACAATGACAAGTAAAGCGTTTAGCACCCATACAGTCTGGAGATGAATGTTTGTTTTGTTTTTTTATGATCTCTCGGTGGCGATTTGACAGCAGAGGAAGAGGCTCCAAATGTCATTCATTGGGGTTTGTTTTCACCCGCCGTTGTTTTGAACGCTGAGTAATGCTAGCCATTTAGCATAGCTAATTAAGTTAGCTGAAGCTACCTAATTATTACGGACAGGTTTTGCAGTAATGCATAGTGTGTGTGTGTGTCACTTAAAGAATACATAGCCTGTAACGTGTTTTGTTTTCTTTTTGCAACGGAAATCAACAGTGGCTAGTTTAAATGATACAGAGAGCGTTGGAGCAGCTAGCTAGCTAGCTAGCGCCGTCGGCTAGCCACTTTATTGAATGAGCAGCTAGACGCTACACAAAACGGTCACTCACCAAAACCTTTAATGAGCTCCGTGAACACCCCGGGGTCGCTCTCCATCAAACACCATTCTCCTGCGCTTCCAGTCATTCTTCGCGGCGTTGTTTTTTTTTTTTTTCAACCTACCGTACACATAAATCGAGGAGATGCTATTAGCTTAGCCGCGCACCCGCTAGTCAAGCTAATATAACCGAAGCACTGCAGTGACCTCACCAGGATGCGGCGCATCGTGGGCAGGCTGGGTGCGCGCGTTTTGTTGTCAAGGCTTACACCGTCGAGAGGAGACTAATCGTTTTTATGTTAAATTAATTCAAAACATCGACTACAAGTAACTATCAAGATATACGATTGTCCGTTATTAATAAATAGAAACTCTAATAATGAGTAAAGAATAGCTTTTTGATAAACGCCAACTATTACCCGCCCTTCTACGAGGACGAGGTGAACAAAAGGATGCACCTTGTGTGAGGATACAAATACAAGCGGATAACGGATTTCATTCATTTTAATTGAACATAGACATACAGCCACTGAATTAAGAAGAGTTTACACCTTAAACAATATATTATTAGCACTGACCGGCAACAATACTCCTTATCAATACACCAATTTAATAAACTGAATTCCCAATATCCAAAAAAGTTTAAAAAAGGCAACTGGAGTTTTTTGAGAAGAAGTTTCACCACGCAGTCGAGTAGCTTCTTCAGTTAGTAGGGGACTGGTTGGGAAGTTTGAGGTTTAAATAGGAGTTTCCTTTTTTAAACTTTTTTGGATGTACTATGACCTGGATGACTGAGAACATTCACACATAATTCCCAATAAATAAAAAAAAAACAGTTGACAGCTACTTCTAAAATCTCAGATTTGCAGTTCATAAAAATGCTTTGACAATTACAAAATACAAAATGTCTAAATGTATTCACATGCAATGATGTATTCAATGATGTTCACAGCTGAATGATGCTACTGTGCAATTAAAACAACCGTGCAGAAGTATGAGAATTAATTTAAAAGAGGCTGGCTTTAATAATAATAATACTGTACATCCCTAGATGCAACTGTATGCATTCTGAACGTCAAGTATCCACTGTACTTTGATGAATAAACAACAAAGTCATGATCAAGCAGCGTACAACTTGCAACATGAGGTCTGTCAAACATTTCATAATTACAGGATTGAAAAAAAATACAAGAACGGTTAGTCATTTGGCGGACTCGAACTGTCCGCTGCCTGAGCCTTCGGGTCCGGCCGCGGCGCAGCAGGGGGTGCACTGCTCGATGAGGGGCAACAGCCTTCCCTGCCGATGGAGCTGTTTGGTGTCGGAGCCGCCGCCGATGCAGTTGCCATTGATGAAGACTCGCGGCACCTGGACAAATGAATCATATCGTGACCTCAGCGTGGCGTGTCCAGAGTTATACCTTCAACCTTTATGAGTCACCTGACATCCTTACACATCCTGACACTGTATTAAAACTGTGTTCTGCTCGAAAATTACTTCTTCAAGCTATAATTATATTGTAAATTGTATTTGAATTAAGGGTGGAGCTGTTTCTATTTTAATTTCTAAAATTCAATAACCAAAACAAGCAACTGAAGTGTAGAGGACAGTAATGGTTTGTTCAGATATGGTTTGTACATATTTTTAAATGGATGACGATGTCACAGTGTCAGCAAACACCTGAGCAAAACTCGGTACCTCAATGATAACGTAGCATGCTACATTTGCCTGTTTATAACTTGGTCGCTTGTAGCATGAACATTGCATAAAGCTTAGTTCCCGTAACGGATCTACATGGGTAGCCCATGTCTTTGTAATTATTTATACTAGTGTGGGTAGACTGTGCTGTATTCAAGTGCTAGTCTGCGGTTAGTCAGCAGTGTAGAGTTTCTCTGGGCAGCTCCTGTTGGAGTTGGAGCTAATAACTGTTGTAAAAAAAAAAAAAGTTGAAATCACTTCAACAAAAAAGGAGAAGAAGAAGGAGGGAGAATTTTCTGTCTGGCCATGCAATCTGCACCAATCACAAGTTGTGTGTTGCAGCGATGCAGTTGTGTGGTCTATCTCTGAAAAGATGCAGCTTTCCTCTTGGCTCTTTATCTTGAGCTATTTGGCTGCAGCTCCAACAAAAACATGCGTCAACTGCACCTAAATTTAACTTAAACGCAGAGCTCCCAGAACAAACAGACTGAGAACCATGCATGTTTTTATAATTTTTTCCCCCTCTCTTTTTTTAGACTGTTAAAATAACAGGCTGTGACGTTACTTTGAAACCGGGATCGGAGAACATGACGGAGGTTCTTACCGTTCTGGCACCAGTCATCTGAGCTAAGGCCTCTTGCAATCTCCTCCCATCGTTGTGCTCGTCCAGTTCAATCACTTTGTAGTTCGCTCCAATTTCATTGAACACATTTTTGGCCATTTTACAGTAAGGACAGGTGGTCTTGGAAAATATCACCACGCAGTTCTGTGACACCATCTCCTGCAAGGACAGGCAAAAAAGGAATTCATTTAACAGCAGCAGAAGACAGAGCAAGCCTTTATATATCAGACCTAAAGTGAGTTGCTGAGGCATAGCTAAAGGAAACTGCATTTTGTTAAATAATTTCATGAGTTTTGACTCTTGCCTAAAGTAGACCTACGCTACAGGATTAATATAATTTAGAAATTCATTTCATCTAATTGAGAAATGTGGATTTGCCTTGTATTTAACAAGGGGCAGGGAATCAGTCTCACGCTGCACAACATTGAGGATATTTTAGGGCTCTGTCTGTTGTAGCTTTTGGATATCTGTGTTTTGTTTTTTGTTTTTTTAACAAAGTTAAGAGTCACAGATCCCAATTAATCACAGATTTTTGACTCTAAAGTACAGAAAACACCAGGCAGGAAGTGATACACAAGAACAAACCGATAAGAGATCTGTTCCAAATACAAACTTATCAGACACAGACGGCATTAAAGCTCAGCTGCTGAGAGATCCACAGCAAACTACTGTACCCAAACAAGAAGCTGATATCTTATCTGTAAAAATGTACAGTTCTTACTTGCACATACTGTACACAGGCCGTGCTGGCCCCACCGCGAGGAACGGAGGATGTAAAGTTCCCCATTCTGAAAAAGACAAATTGCAATATTAGATAGATAGATAGATAGATAGATATGTTTTATTTGTCACATGCACAGTTATACACAGTACAATGCACAGTGAAATGTATTCTTGTAGCTTCAGCCAGTAGTAAAAAAAATATAAGCACTACAGTAAAACAGTAGTTTACACACAAGGTAAGCAATATTAGTGTAATGTACACCGAGAGGCTTTTATGCATTATAATCTAGCAGAATCTAACACACACAAACACACACACACACACGGGGTATAAGGAAACCCATGCAATAACCTTCGACACGTGAAGAGATCAAATGAAGAGACGATTTGAAGGCAAACAATTTGCATCAAAATAATATCTAGCAGAAGGATAGCTGCTGCTCTAAATATGTCCATGAACATCGTTGCAGGTAGAGAGTAAACACAAGCGCCGTATTGCTTCTTATTACGACCTGTCTAGCGTTTGTACACTAGTTAATCCAGGATTAGGAGTACATATGGTCTTCACTACACTAGTAGGTAGCCCAGATTTGACGTGGGCAGGTGGCACGCAAAACTCCACAGGGATCTTGCAACACCAAGCCCGCAGGCCGATTTGAGACGAATCACGCTTTCTGAAACGCGGTTCTCGGTCTGACATTAAACGTTACCGGCTTCTTGTGAATTCGGCGTACGTTTGATACACATCAGAGAACTCGATTCGAATCGATTTAAACGTGTCCAGTTGTAACGCGGCAGGCCATTGCAACACATTTAGTGCAGAGCAGAACGTTAGCTAGCGCTTAAGCTAACAGCAGTGACAAGTAAAAAGTTGATATTTTATGAAGTAACGCATCACTGACGGGTCTCATATATGCCGAATTTACCAGAAGAATGAATCGAATCATAAATCGTGTTTGCTTTGTGTGTTTGTAACTTGTAAGTTACTTTAAAAATGATTTATCTTAAATTATGTCAGGTTATTATGACACATTGGCGTAAGGTAGCGCGGCAGCGAATGGGCAGCTCTCGGAACAAAAAGATGCGTCAAACGACGTTGTATTATTTGCAAACGTTAACAGAACGAATTCATGGTTTTCAGTGGTTGTGTGGCAGATTTATTGAGCTAGATAAATAAGCTTGCTATTTATGTAGTCAAGCTAACGGGAATGACCTTCGGCAGCCGGTCCATGCCACCCTAGGAAGAGATCCTGCTCGGAAAAACATGGAGAAGAAGGAACATAAGGCCAAAAAAGAATCGAGCGTTTGTCCTGGCTGGAACATGCGGTTAGTGTACAAGCAGCTCTGAAGCTACACAGCACCCTGCCTGTTGCAGCGCACCCGCTTTTGCCCCTTTATTTACTTTGTTGACGCCTGAGCCTACCTTACGTGAGCACCGGAAGTAGTTCCTGACGCAAGCCGACGTCTGAACGTAACGTAACGTAAGGTCCTCAAAAACAAACGTGGAGGCGTGGCAAACACGTGGTTTACTTCAGGAGATTGGCATTGTATTTATTCAGAGACTACTGTATATTAAAAACGTAATTAAAGGTGTAAATCTACAGTCTCTGTCGCATCATTTGTTTTTATTAAACGCAAAATTTTCACTCAAAGCAGAGGAGCAGCTGATTTGATCTTTTTGTTTTTTAAAAATGTATTACATATGTCATGTTTCATACTGTACTGCACTTTCTTGCATATATAAGAAAGAAATCTCCACCAGGTCTTTGTCAGTGCAACGAACATAAATTCGGACATACATAAATAGGTAAAACAGAAAAAAATCAGGCAGCCTTGCTCCTTCTTTTTCCTCTAACAAAGGCAGAATAGTCCATGAGTGTAGTTCCAGTAGCTTCCAAAATACATGAAGAATAAAGTGCCCCAAAACACACATGCGTATGTATTCAGGTGCAGCACACCACCACTCACCCAAGGTCAGCTTTTACTGGTGGTTTCGTCCAGCTAAAAAGGTGCTCTGCTTGTGAGAGGATTGATTTGTTTCCGCCTAAAACGCTGCAGTGTCACGACCTCCCTATGTAAAGTGCCTTGAGGTGATACATGTTATGATAGCACTATATAAATGAAACAGAACCAAACTGAATAGGTCAAAATCAGCGGGGAGGCGAGATAAGATTCTTCTTTTATCTCGCTGTGTCTGCACGCCCAAACCTCAAACCTGCTACAAATGCATATCGTTCCTGCCTTTATCCTCAAAGGTTTCTCGTTTCCCCTCCCTCTTCAAATGCAGGAGGAAATGCATTAGTACGGAGGTAACCGTTTCCCATTCACCGTGTTTGCCCACAGCAGGCTCACAGGCCGGGGAATCAATCAATCACAAATCTAAAGATATCAGATGAGGCAGCGCGGAAGTGTCTCACTTCAGCAATCTTTTTTTGTTGTTGTTGTTTTCAAAGCCAGGGGAGAAATACATCACTTCAGAGTGGATTCACGTCATCAAAGAAATCAGCTGTTTTGCCCCGGAGTGGGTGATATCTGGACATAAAACCAGAAATGTTAAAAAAAAAAAAAAAAGGGCTGTGAAGAATAGACTCACAGCATTGATACACATGATAACAGACGAGGAGGACTGGATAGATTGAATGTCCAGCTGATCCATAACTTCAGTCATTTTGATGGCACTAGACGGATCAGGCTCTTCCTCGCCGTCTACACGCTTCCTACTGGGAGAAGGCTTCATCCATCATCTTCATACAGCAGTGTGTGTGTGTGTGTGTGTGTTTGGATTCATGTGTGTGTGTGTTTGGACTCATCTGTCCTTGAAGCACATCAAGTTAACATAACATATATTGAGGTTATCTTCTTTTCAGCAAATGTTGGGCAAAAGGGCAAAAGAAAAACTGTTTCCCACTGGCTGGCTGCACAGTTGCCATGGAAATAGCCACTAAAAGGCATATGACCTCATGTCATAAAATTAAAGTTTGCGTTCCTAGATTAACAAAAAAAAAAAAGATTTATTCCCTTATTAATGGACTAATTAAGCACCGTAAAGAAGCTCACACTGGTTTATTCTCAAAGGGCAACCAAGTGGCCACAAATGATGTCTTGTGTTGTCTGGAAATCGGCTACGTCGCTTAAAAGTGACATGAATTTAAGAAACGAGTTTAAAAAAAATGTATTACTATTTCAGGCATGTTCAGGAAAACCCGTGCACCCCCTCCTCGTGCAAAACCGGTTGGTAATGAGGCATGCAGAAACATTTCCAGCCGCAATGAAACGCCGACACGTGGAACTGCATCTGTTGACAAATGGTCGGCGGGCCCGTTTGCGCTGCTGAACGCTGCGCAGCCGACTAATTTGTGACGGAAAGGTTGGCTCGGTATCTAAACGGTCTTCCTGGCACAGATGAACATGCTGGGACGTATGCAAATTAACAAAGGAACGTGAATTTAAATCTGACACAAGGTCGTACATAGCAGAGAGGTTACAGCATCTGGATGAACCGGATACATGGAGCAGATAGAAAATGGACATTGTTCGCTGTGGGTGATTTGTCTTTGCTAAAGACTGAGCAGCCATTAGTGTGATCTATATCACACATCTCACTGTCATTAGTCCTCACTTTGACAAATTAGAGTCAACACAGTGGAAGATGTTCACACTGCTTCTTCCGGCCTTAATGTTGCGATATAAATCCAATCGCAATGTTACATTTCCGTGCACTTCATTCATCCACGTCCTTTAGTTCGACTTAGGGGTCGCATGGGGTGAGAGCTATTAACGTCAGGTACACGTTCTCCTCAGGGACACCGAGAAAACCAAGACGGTTCGAGTTCAGTTAGGCTCAGCACCAACAAGTTCACATGTTGCATAACCGTGACAGACATCAAAAAAAGGGTTTATAGCTGCTCAGAGTGGCCAGCGTAATCTCATAGAGAGGAGCATATCATTTAACCTTTGCTATGCTACTCTAGGTCAGACCATGTGACGTTTTCAAAGTGGCATAATAAAAAAAAAAAATAATAGGTTACCTGGAGCGCTGCCGTCAGCAAGTGAAGTTTGAACCTCTCTACCAGTCTTTGTTTGATGTAGACAGATGATTAAAAACTGCAGATGTGATAGCTTAAGTATGATAGTATAGAAATAAACCGGGTGTAGAAGTCCATGCGTGAAAGTGGGATTGGATGGGCAGGTTTTGCCGAACCAGCCGATTCTACTCTACGTGATGAAAGAGAAAGACACCAAACACGGGTATGGTAAAAAAAATAAAAATTATGTCGTATTATGTAACCGCTTGTCCTGTGAGGGGTCGCGGGGGGGCTAGAGTCTGTCCCAGCTGTCAACGGGCGAGAGGCGGGGTAGACCCTGGACAGGTCTCCAGTCTATCACAGGGCTAACACAGAGAGACAGACAACCATTCACACTCACACCTACGGCCAATTTAGAATCACCAATGAACCTAACCAGCATGTCTTTGGATGGTGGAAGGAAGCTGGAGTACCTGGAGAGAACCCATGCAGAAAGGCCCCAGTCGGCTTGGATTAGAACCCAGAACCTTCTTGCTATGAGGCATCAGTGCTAACCACACTGTGCTGCCCTTCATGTCATACATCATACGTGTCAAACATATGGCCCGGGGGCCAAAACCGGCCCGCCAGAGGGTCTAATCTGGCCCATGGGAAGACATTAACTGCAATTTTTCCAATAAAAGTAATTGTTCTTCAACTAAACTGCCCTGGAACTAAACAAAAATGGAACTAAACAAAAATTGCACTTCTTTTTCTTAAGAAATCTCCAGTTGTTCATTAAATGTAAACATTTTCATAATCTTCTTACATATTTGGAGTTGTCGTTATTTATAGGTAAATATGCCGTCATGTTATTGGTCCGGCCCCCGTGACATCAAACTGGGCTGTATGTGGCCCCTGAACTAAAATGAGTTTGACATCCCTGTCGTACATAAAGCCAAAATCAAAAGTATTCCAAAATAGGCTAAGATCCCAAAGGGTTAAATATGGGAATCACAATGCATGTTTTCAGGTTTTCACACAGTCTCTCCTGTGAGACATTAGGAGACTGTTCAACCATCCCATAAACAGTGCTAAAGGAGGACACTGGCAGCTTAAAGGAATATGTGTTTCATTTTATGTGTGAAAAGTGATGAGTCAGATTGCCTGACAGACTGTTCCTCCTCTTCAGTCCTGTGGAGGAGAAAAAAATAAACATAAAAAAAAAAGACATCGCGGACGCGCAGTCGTGACAAATCGCACGCCATATGACCAAGCCTTAATGCCACATGTTCGGTTCGGGAGGTCAGATTGGCCTTTTTGATGGACTGGCAAATGTGGATTTACTTTTCTGAGAACTCCGTTCCTGTCACTGCTGCAAGTTTGAATTATAATAAGTCATTTTTTTTTTTTTAATAAGCAATTTCTTTTGTTTGATTACAAATCAACGTGTTCAGTCGCTTGTGTCAAACAGACCACAGTGAAGTCTAATTGAAATCACATTCCTGCGTGGTCCTGCTGCTGTTGTTTCTTGAAATGCTTTGGATTTATTTTTGCCAGCTTTGAAAAAGATGAAGTGTAAATCAACCATCTTCTGTTGTTGTATTTTTAACACATCATTTCTATTTCTGTCATCTCAGCTTCTGAGGAGAGGGCCTGGAGAGCTTTCGGTCGTTTGCTCTGTGAGTTTCTCTGCACATGATCGCGGTGGATTTCCTCTACAGTTAGCATTCGCTTCGGGCCAAGTATCGTGATACTAAAGAAAAATCTCAACTGTAGTCTCCATTGATCAAAGCCTCGCTCTCGGCCATGACTTGATTGAGTGCTGTGGCGTTTCTGCTTAACAGGCAATTGACAAAGTGCATAATAATTCATTTTCAGTCAGTTCATCAATAAGATAACACTAAAATCTATAACACTTATCATGCAAATAAGTTAAGTGTGTGTCGCTGTGATTTTTCAGTCAGGACTGGAGCTCAGCTGCAGTCAGAGTCTCTGTTTTTATGTGTGGTTAAAATAATCAGTCAGGACTGGCTGGTGCTGGCTGGAGGCGCTGGGTTGAATCCAAGTCTGCTTAAGCCACATCAGATCCGAAGAAGGCAAGGCCGAGCCAAGGATCAAGGCAGAGTAAATCAGGGCATATTAAAAAGCCAATGTTGGTCAGAAACAATGTACAAAAGGGGGCCTCTCCACTATAAGTAGGAACTGACTCTGTGGAGACATGTCTTTTTTAGGTCATTGATTTTGGTTTTATAGACATAATTTCACTCAAAGGTTGAGATATTTCTAGCAGAAAGTAGTCAGAACATTTGACATTAAGCATTTTTTGGTAGGCCCATGTACAACTGATGTATTGCACAATGTATTGAATTGTGCAACCATTATCAAACACATTAGTCATAATGCCAAGATACTGTATATGGCTGCTAGCCTAATGTTTCTCTGCCCCCTAGTGGCCATGAATTAACCCATGAAGCTTTAAGAATTTTAAATTTTCCTTCAGATATTTAAAGGCATTTCAGAGGTATAACCGTTAAAACAAACAAAAAGAAAATGGTAAACTCAACAATCTCTTAATTTATCTATTAATTTTAATTCTTAATGACTATTTATATTATTCATACCTTCTTAAGCTTATCAGTTTGGTTTTATGGACACAATCGTACCTGAAAGTTGAGATCTTTCAACAAAAACAGACAATGACAATGACAATAATTGAAAGTTAGTGGCTATCTGGTAGCATTAACTGAACATCTAACAGCATTTTGTTTCTCAGAAATGAATGGAAATGGAATGGAAGTATTTGTCCAGTGGCCCAACGAGCCATTCGTCAGCTTTATATTATTCTGCCCCCTAGTGGCCAATGATTGATTTATTCAGCTTTAAGATATTTAGTTTTTTCTTTATATATTCAAATAACTTCTTAGAGGTACAAGCCTTTAAATGTTTTATAGTCAGAAACAACAATCTATTAGAAAAAGGAAGTGCTAATTCAAAGATCCTTTAATCTATTTATTAGTTAAGCACAAAATACCCCTTTAAATACCTTCATTCAAAATGTAATTAATTAACAAATTTAGTTTAACTTAACTGGTACACAGCTAATACCATAGTTAGAAAGTTACTTTACACAAGGGGTTCTAAAAATGCAAAACCAACCCCTATTAAAGCACACGTTAAGATTTTAAGTTGTGAAACTTTCCCTTAATACAATAAGTGCTGCTGTTTGATAGAATGTACGTACTGCAGTAAAGACCACGACTCCCCTTTGGACAATGATTCAGACTGTGTCACACAACGCTCAAATAGACACAACTTTGTGAAAAGTGAAAGGTGTTGGAAAATGGTCTGGGGACTAGACTGAAGAATACCTAAAAATAGAGACTCTTTTGTACAGATGACAGCAGTAAGAGCATAAAAGGTTGGAGATAAAAATGGAGATAATGCTGCCAGACTTCTCTCTGTGCCGTTTGGTCCCAGTGGAATTCCTTTGACATGAGTTTAGACTGGATTAATTGTATGTGCCTTTCCTGTAGGATCACTTTATTTTTTATTATTTTTTATTAATTTATTTATTTTTTATGAATTTATGCTCTGTTGTTTACTGCTTATCCATCCAATGGCTTCAAAAGCAGAGTGGCTTCCCAGCCCCAAAAAACAGAATTTCAGACAGAACAATTTATGGCACATCACAATTAATCATTGCAATGGAAAAGAAGATTGATCCAGCGCTCCCAAAAGAAATGCAATTCTCCCACTGCCTCATGTGTTTATGGGGGTTAGCTGCAGATGCATTGGTCTTATACTGGGATGGCAATGAGCTGTGCTGATTTAATATCCGTTCCCTGCATGCATTTTCTCGGACATGTAATCAGCCCACAAGGTTCTGCAAGGAGCCGCCATGAATATCCTTGGCTGCACAGCCCCTCCTCCCATCGCTCCCTCCAAACCCCACTTCTTCCCAGTGGACAATCAGCGGCTCTCCAGCAGGACACGGCCGATCCAGCAGCCATTCCTGATTACACACATGGCTCAGGTTTCCTGAATGGCTGTCAGAGCACAATCATGCATACTGTTTGTTTTTCTTTTGATTTTCCTGCTTTTCTTTGATGCAGAATTGGATCCAGTAAAAAATGCAGATGGGTGCACAAAAAGAAAGTCATTAAAGGAGACATATTTAAAATTTCCAATGGTCAGATGGTAGAAGCCTTCAACTGTGCAACATTTGACCAGAATTTAAGTATGTCCAACTCATTCCTTAAACAAACCTAGAATGTAAATGCCATAACCTATAAGCTTACCTGCTGTAAACTGCCTGCTGTTATACTCATGGTTATAAATCACCTCTTGTTGGACGGACACAAAATCTTTCATGATTCCTAGACGATGATTTGTAATGACTTTGGTGATTCTCTAAGCTTCCTGTAGAAGGACATTTGTTGTTCGGAGTGAAAGATTTTGTTGGACATATCACCATCTAATATGTTGCTTGATTTTTAATTAAGCGCCATTAAATAACTGTTTGTGAGGTTGTTAAGCGCAGTGTGAATCGGAGATGCAAGTATGGTTTTAGATATCCAAAGAACAAAGTTGAAACGTAGGCAACTGGACAAGAAATCATCCAAATAGCTTCTGCTGTTTCAAATCACTGTTGGAGAGTTTAGGGTTTTGGATGAGTCGTGAAGCATCTTCAAGAAAACCCAACAAGTCCAATTGCATTTGTTTCCATTTTGTTCTTCATGGCCTTGATGATTGAGGTGCTTCATAGACGTGTGACTTTAAATGTGGTTCAAGTGAAAGATAAATGCGCGATTACCTTGAAAGCTGAATAAACAGGTGGGCAATGTGGCTTTATAATTTAGAATGAGTTGTAGAAGTGCCTGTTAACATGCTTGATGACCAAATTCCTTGGTCATCTCCAGGAAGTGTCTTGGGATCAGGATCATGGATTCCGCTCACGCTGACCCTGTTCAAAGTCCTTCACAGCCACACATTGGCTTGGTTCACATGGACAAAATTTCTCCAACCAGATAGAAATAACTCTGAGATTTCAGAGATTGAAGCTTAACTGTTAACACCGACGCTAAATAAAATGATCTGAGAGCTTGCACTCCCCGAAACATCAATCACATTGGAAGATTTTGACATTGGTTTCCCCGGCTGTAGATTGTCGTACCTGCTGGTAAAAAGACAGAAGGAAGAAGAACCAAAATGGAGCCATGTCTTTAAGGCTGTCGCTCACACTGATTCGTTCATCTTTTCAAACGCTTGTTTGGACACACGGCCGTTTAGTTACCTCCATGGTTCTCTCGTTCCTGGAAAATCACCACCTGATGTTTTTTTTTTAATGTGGGGCAAACAAGAAAGACGGAGTTTTGCGAACCAGAAAGAAACGATCAGACCACGTGTTTCCATGGCTACGAGGAGCTAATACTTTCCAATTTCCTACTGATCAGTGCTGTCTCTTCTGATTGAGGCTTTTTTTGGGGATGTTAATCAGATTATTAGTGGAATACTAGTGCCCATTGTAGCCTGTAATCTGTTGGATTAGACCTTTATTCATACTAAAAGCCGGGTACGCTGGGAATTATGCGATGTAACGCTATGCCATCAGAGTACCCGCCCTTTTTGGAGTCCCTAGGACGGACGCTGGATGGCGCCCCGACTGGGGACTCCATTGTCGTGCTGGGAGACTTCAACGCTCATGTGGGCAATGACAGCGTGACCTGGAGGGGCGTGATTGGGAGGAACGGCCTGCCTGATCTGAACCCGAGTGGTGTTCAGTTATTGGACTTCTGTGCGAGTCGCAGTTTGTCCATAACTAACACCATGTTCGAACATAAGGTTGTTCATCGGTGCTCCTGGCACCATGACGGCCTAGGTCGTAGGTCGATGATTGACTTTGTAGTCGTATCATCTGACCTGCGACCGTATGTTCTGGACACTCGGGTAAAGAGAGGAGCAGAGCTGTCAACTGATCACCACCTGGTGGTGAGTTGGATCAGATGGCAGGGGAAGACGCCTCGCAGACCTGGTAGGCCCAAACGAGTAGTGAGGGTCTGCTGGGAACGCCTGGTGGAGGAACCTGTCAACATGGTCTTCAACTCCCACCTCCGGCAGAGCTTCAACCGCGTCCCGGGGGTGGTGGGGGACATTGAGTCCGAATGGGCCATGTTCCGCTCCGCCATTGTGGAGGCGGCTGTTGCAAGTTGCGGCTGCAAGGTCGCTGGTGCTGGTCGCGGCGGTAACCCCCGAACCTGCTGGTGGACACCGGAGGTGAGGGGAGCCGTCAGGCTGAAGAAGGAGGCCTACAGGGCATGGCTTGTCTGTGGGTCTCCTGAAGCAGCTGACCGGTACCGGATGGCCAGGCGGTCTGCGGCGAGGGCAGTCGCTGAGGCAAAAACTCGGGCGTGGGAGGAGTTCGGTGAGGCTATGGAAGAAGACTATCGATCGGCTCCGAAGAGATTCTGGCAAACCGTCCGGCGCCTCAGGGGTGGTAGGCGGCAACACGCTCACACTGTTCTCAGTGGGGGTGGTGAGCTGCTGACATCAACTGAGGATATAGTCGGGCGGTGGAAGGAATACTTTGAGGAGCTCCTCAATCCCACCAACACGTATTCCATAGAGGAAACGGAGCCGGAGGGCCTGGGGTTGGACCATCCAATCTCTGGGGCAGAAGTCGCCGAGGTAGTAAAACAACTCCGCGGCGGTGGAGCTCCGGGAGCGGATGAGATCCGCCCTGGGTATCTCAAGGCTCTGGATGTTGTAGGGCTGTCTTGGTTGACACGCCTCTGCAACATTGCGTGGACATCGGGGGCAGTACCTCTGGAGTGGCAGACCGGGGTGGTGGTCCCCATTTTTAAAAAGGGGGACCAGAGGGTGTGTTCCAACTATAGGGGGATCACACTCCTCAGCCTCCCTGGCAAGGTCTATGCCAGGGTGCTGGAAAAGAGGGTCCGGTCGATGGTTGAACCTCAGATCGAGGAGGAACAATGCGGTTTTCGTCCCGGACGTGGAACCATGGACCAGCTCTTTACCCTCACTAGGGTGCTGGAGGGGAAATGGGAGTTTGCCCAACCAGTCCACATGTGTTTTGTGGATCTGGAGAAGGCTTACGACCGTGTCCCCAGGAGCATCCTGTGGGGGGTGCTCCGGGAGTATGGGGTGGATGGCTCCTTACTAAGGGCCATTCAGTCCCTGTACCAAAGGAGTGCGAGTTTGGTCCGTGTAGCCGGTAGTAAGTCGGACCTGTTCCCAGTGAGGGTTGGACTCCGCCAGGGCTGCCCTTTGTCACCGGTTCTGTTCATAACTTTTATGGACAGAATTTCTAGGCGCAGCCGGGTGGGGGAGGGTGTTGTGTTCGGTGATCGGAGGATCCCGTCCCTGCTTTTTGCGGATGACGTGGTCCTCTTAGCTTCATCGAACAGCGACCTTCAGCTCCTGCTGGGGCGGTTCGCAGCCGAGTGTGAAGCGGCTGGGATGAAGATCAGCACCTCCAAGTCTGAGGCCATGGTCCTCAGTCGGAAAAGGGTGGATTGCCCACTCCGGGTCGGGGAGGAGGTCCTGCTTCAAGTGGAGGAGTTCAAGTATCTCGGGGTCTTGTTCACGAGTGAGGGTAAAAGGGAGCGAGAGATCGACAGGCGGATCGGAGCGGCATCTGCAGTGATGCGGATGCTTAACCGGTCGGTCGTGGTGAAGAGAGAGCTAAGCCGAAAGGCGAAGCTCTCAATTTACCGGTCGATCTACGTTCCAATCCTCACCTATGGTCATGAACTTTGGGTAATGACCGAAAGAACAAGATCACGAATACAAGCGGCCGAAATGAGTTTCCTTCGTAGGGTGGCCGGGCTCAGCCTTAGAGATAGGGTTAGGAGCTCGGACATACGGGAGGAGCTCAGAGTAGAACCGCTGCTCCTCCACGTCGAGAGGAGTCAGTTGAGGTGGCTAGGGCATCTGGTAAGGATGCCTCCCGGACGCCTCCCGGGAGAGGTGTTTCGGGCATGTCCCACCGGTAGGAGACCTCGAGGCCGACCCAGGACACGATGGAGGGATTATATCTCTCGTCTGGCCTGGGAACGCCTGGGGGTTCCTCCGGAGGAGCTGGCGGAAGTGGCTGGGGAGAGGGCTGTCTGGGCTTCCCTGCTGAAGCTGTTGCCCCCGCGACCCGGACCCGGATAAGCGGAAGACGACGACGACGACGACAACGCTATGCGATAACAACAAAGGACAAATCGTCGCCACCTTCACGGATGCAGGAAAGCTAACAGGAGAGCCGCAGCAAAAGCACAACAACAACATCCACGACCTCTGGAGAAGAGGTCGCAAAACGTCGCCCACTTATACCTGCACGGTTGCAAGGATTAATCCGCGATATGTTCACACGTTCACGCACACTGTTTCATTCCCTCTTCATCAGCAAAACACCAAACTTGCTGACAGCCTGTTTGGCGCTAAGGTAATTTCATAAATGGACACTTGATGTCACGTCTGCAGGTCTCAGGTAATCCGTCAGCTCCTCTTATCAGGTTAATAGGAATCTTAATCAGGCAATGGCAGCATGGAAGTGCTTTCAGTCACATCACTTGTGAATTGCAGTTCATGGCCTTGAAACAATGTGATTTTAGTTGCTGCATGCCTCTGCAGGATGGTGTGTGTTTATGTGTGTTTATGTGGCTCTAGCTAACCCTCAGTGACCTTTGTGTTTAGCGAATAAGAAATGAAAACTTTAGTGTACAGCAGAAGGCTTTTTCATTATTTACGAGGTACATTGTCTGGGTTTTAAATTTTCTGGAAGCCTAAATCCTCCTGTTGGTGTTTATCTTGGATAAGTTGCTTCAATAAAAGCACCAAAATGTTTCCGTGCTTTTCAGAAATCCACCAAGGCGTCGTCACAAGGATCAACGCTGAAGAAAATCAGAAACACGAGCTCACAATTGGGCCAAATGAAACCTGCGTCTCCTCTCCTGCCCGCGTGTCATCTTTGCTTTTTTTTTTTTAAACGTCTCGGCTGAAAGGCCGGACATGGCTCGTGTCAGCCGCGATCGCCCCGGCGCTCTTGAAGGTGACATTTGTTTCAGGGAAGGTTACGACAGTGTGTCAAGAAAGTATTCTCCTGACTGCTGTCAACACCAATTGCTGTTTTTGTTGGCGAGGGCTTGGGTGGAGGGAGCGCCGTTGACACAAATTGGATTGGTGGCATGTCAGGTTAGTGTTTAGAAGTCTAAAAAGGACAGGTCCCAATTCTTTTTGACTGCATGTATGTATGTGTGAGAGGGAGATATAAAAAGAGAGGCTGTGTGTGAGGGAGGGTGGATGGGGTGGGGGTTGTTGTCTCCTTGTTATTCAGGATGGACGGCGGCCAGTGTGTGTTTCTGTGATAGGAGAGGCGGACACCAGTTGTTTCAGTGGCTCGAGGTGTCGGAAGAGATTTCACAGCTCCTTGAGCACAGTAATCCCGGAGCTCTCGATACACGGTGGCAAATAAAACGGCCCCCTGGAAGACGCTGAAACACTCACTGAACCCTGCTTCCCCTGATCTGTATCGGCCCGCGATGCGAAGTGCTCTCGTCCCCCTCCAAATACGGTCAACAACACCAGGCCACGCTGGGTTATTTTCTCTGAATGGATTAAATACGCTCGTCAGGCAGTCAAACGAACGTCACAATAAAACGGTAATGCGTGCACACGTTAATTAAGTGTTGATTGTGAGGCAAACCTGGTGATTTTCCTCATTTATATATGATTGACATTTAAATAGGAAGCAATGCATGCGATCAGAAATGGAATAATCAGTGTTATTATTTCAAAGTCAAGCTGAGTCGAGGCATTTGTCCTTTTTTTAACACTTAATATACAAAAACTCGCACATATTTTTATTAAATATTTGGAATTAATGCATATCTTTCAGGCGTCTAACACACTTTAATTTGACATTCATAAAATGATAAAGAACTGGCTTTAATTTGGACCGTCATTGTACATGAAATGAGATTTCAACCACATCTGAACAGGCCAAAGATAAAAAAAATACCCCATTTACAGAGGGACCACAGAGAGCATCCCGAGCAGCTGCATCACTGTCTGGTTTGGGAACTGCACCGTCTCGGATCCCAAGACCCTGCAGCGGATCGTCGGAGTCTCTCCACCCTCCATCACGAACATCTACACCAGACGCCGCATCCACCCCTCACTGACACTCTTTTCCCCCCGTTCCATCTGCGAAAAGCTACTGGAGCATTCGGGCTCACACGGCCAGAGCGTGTAAGAGCGTCCTCCCTCAAGACATCGGACTCTTGAACTTGCTGAAACTGGACTGAACATACACAAATACACAACCACAATCATATCATAACCTATATTCAGCCCTTTGTGCACATCTTTGACTGATTAGCAGCACTGTGTGTGCAAAGGATGCAAACGTTCACAATCACCCTAACTCATCTTCTGTTAGTCTGCTTATTAGTTGGCGCTGCTCCCTGTTTTTGTGTAATGTCTTTTTATAGTTGCATTGTCTCCCGAGTGTTTTGCTCTGTCTGTACTGTACTGTTTGTCTTTGCACTGCCTCTTGTTCTTGCACTGTTGACACTGTTTGTCTGCGCTGTTTTGCACTGTTCGTACTGTTTGTCTGCAGAAGCTCGCGCACTCGCACTTTATGCTCAGTCCCTTGTGTCGTGCTTAGTCCCGTGTCTTCATGTGGCTCCAGGGTCCAGGTCTTTGACCTCTCGACGTTGGCTATTCTCTCAGTATACAAAAAAGCTCAGAGCCGTCTATGGTCGTTTAACATCTGCCGGAAGCTGCTGGACATGTTCTACCGGACTGTCGTTGCCAGCGCCCTCTTCTACGCTGTGGTGTGCTGAGGAGGCAGCACTAAGAAGAAGAAGGACACCCCGCCACTGGACAAGCTGATACAGGAGGAGGGCTCTGTGTTAGGGACAGAGCTGGAGTCCCTGACATCGGTGGCAGATGCAAGTACCTTGAACAAACTCCGGTCCATCATGAACAATGTCCACCACCCTCTACAGGACACCATAGTCAGGGAGAGAAGCTTGTTCAGTGACAGGCTGCTGTCTCTGTCCTGCTCCATGGACAGGTTGAGGAGGTCGTTTGTCCCTCAGGAAGTATGACTCTACAACGCCTCCCTGTGAGGAAACAACTGGACTGTAGTCAATGCTGCTACTACTGTATATCTATCTAACTATCTATCTATCTAAACTTGAGGGGAATAAATAGTATCTGATTGTTGCACCTAATTATAAATTAGCAGCATTCACAGATCGGATGGCCCAGAGGTAAAAGCTGTTTCAAATGTTTTTTTTCTACCTGTGCTCTGTCAGCTCAGCATCGAGACTAAACGAGGTGTGTTTGGCGCAGTTCCGGTTTCACACTGAGGAGGGCAGAGTTGCTTTGTTGTACAACCGTCACACGGCCTCACACTGAACGCTTTAGCCCTGGAAAGGATTTAATCAGCTGAGATGTGACAAACTTTGCGTGCGGCAGAAACAGCTGACACCTCCGACGCGACTCAACTTTCTGGAAAAACATGCGACTACAATGCGCTTTGGTTTAAATATTACCTGGAGATGTAACCCCGGACTCGGGCTGCAAAGCGGCCGCAAATTGCACAGTGACGAATGCAGCGATGCAGAGCGCGGCGGTAGCACGAATCAGAGGGAAAAGGCAGCATTTATCTCTAATAATCCTCCACCCCTGAGGCTCAGTAGGCCGAGGTAGATAAGTAAAAGGCCTGTCGCTGCTGCGGCTCCTTCGTGGGTGGCCTGCAGCAATCACAGATGACGTCCTGTTGGCTGCAGATTCATCTTCCCCAAACTCTTCCTTCTGTTCCTGCTTCTTCTTCTTCTCCTCCTCCTTCCATTGGTCTCTCTCTCTCGCTCTCTCTCTCGCTCTCTTATCTTTTCAAAGAATCCTTCCCCCCGGAGCAGTTTTATCGGCTGGCTTCAGCGCCAGGTCTCCGTGTGTTGCATTATCTGGAGCAGGGATAGCGTTGACCTTGCAGCAACTTAAACACTTTATCGGGAGCACAATAATCCTCCTTCACGGGAAGGCGCAACAGCCGCGGAAAACAAACGAGGCGCGGGCGGGTCTCCGGGTCGGCGCGGCGGGGTCACGGCACGCCTGGCCCGATGTCAAAGACCGCGAGGTTTCAGCGGGCGGAGACTCGTCACGCTCGAAAGAGAGAAAATGAAAACGATATATATCTTTATAACAGCGCCCACAAATGCTTACAAAGAAAGACACATTAATAATTGATGGTGCTCCGTATGTAAGAAACCAGGTGCCGGATAATAAGAGTCCTGTCATGATTATGCATTATTCCTTTTGAAAAGAAAATGTGTGACAGACACAGAGTCTTTTCATGTTGTTATTTTTGTATGTGGCATCGAGGCGGGCTGATTTCTCTGCATCTGCATCACAAGCATTTGATCAGAACGACTGGACGGCTGTGTTTGTTCCTACACGCGCCGATGACTGACAGATTTTGCATTTGTTACAAGTCATCTCTGATAATAGGCCGCTCTCTGATGGAGACAATCCTCCTCGTTCCTGTGAGCAACAATCCAGTTATCGCTTTCTTCCTCGCGGATGATACTTCTCTTATCTGCAGGCTCTGCTTCTTCGTGTTGTTCCGGCTCAACATTTCCATTTTTTTACCGTCTAAAGGGGCAAGTAGCATCTGCTCTTGTGGCGCTATGAGGACAAAGAGCATCCAGATATGACTTCTTTGCTGTCCAGTGTTTGCCGTTGAAACATTTGCACCCCTCCCCACGCAATAAAAATGACTCAAAACAGCAGATTTTGAGTCCTGGTCCTGATCCTGAAAATAGAGAAAGAGAACCCAATCAAACAAATTAAACAAACACCAAAGCATAATATTTCTGTTTCTTCACGAAAATGACCCAATATTACTTATCTGATTCTTAAAATTACATAAGTTAATTAAAACTCACCCAGCGCCCTGTTTTGTTTTAAAAAATCAGGCATTTGTCTCAGTCTGATCTTCACAACACATTTTTGTGGCAGTGTATGATGGCACGGACAAAGGAGCTTTCTGAGGACCCCCGAAAGAAATAGTTGTTGTTGTTCATCAGGCTGGAAAAGGTCACAAAACCATCTGTAAAGAGTTTGGAATCCACGAATCCACAGCCAGACGGATTGAGAACAAATGGAGGAAATTTAAGACCACTGTTAACCTCCACAGGAGTGGCCCACCAACAAAGATCCCTCCAAAAGCAAGACCCATAATAGTCCGAGAGGTCCCAAAGGAACCCAGGGGAACTTCTGAGCAGCTAAAGGCCTCTCTCACATTGGTGCTAATGTTGATGTCCATTAATCCACCATCAGGAGAACACTGAACAACCATGGTGTGATGGCAGAGTGGCAAGGACGAAGACACTGCTCTCTAAATAAGAACATTTCTGCCCCTCTGCAGTTTTCTAAACATCATGTGGACAAAACCGAAGACATATGGGAAAATGTTTAGTGGGTGGATGAGTCCAAAGTAGAATTATTTGGTTTAAATGATTGGAGTAAAAACAATGCACCTAAGCATCAGAACCTCATCCCGTCCATGAAATATGGGAGTGGTAATGTCCTTGTTTGGACCTGTTTTGCTGCATCTGGACCAGGACGGCTTGATGGACCAGTGAATTCTGAATTATACCAACAAATTCTAAAAGAAAATGTCATTACATCTGACCATGAACTGAATCTGAAGAGAAACTGGGTTGTGCAGGAAGATAACGAGCCCAAGACAAACGAACGGTTAAGGAAGAACAAGATGAATGTTTAGGAACGAAGAAGTCAAAGTCCTGACCTTAATCAGGTAGAAATGTTGTGGAAGGACCTGAAGTAGTTCATGTGAGGAAACCCACCAACATCTCAGAACTGAAGTGGTTCTGTTCTGAGGAATGGGCTAAAATCCCTCCAAGCTGCTGTACACGACAGATCAGCAGTTACCGGAAACATTTAGTTGCTGTTGTTGCTGCACAAGGAGGTCACAGCAGATACTGGAGTTTTTGCACCCCACAGATGCGTGTGAATATTTTTTGAGCAGCACTGTATGCATAAAACAAATATATCCCTCTTTCCTTTTTGAAAATGCTTCCTCTGCTCGACATCGCTCGTGGGTGTAGAGGACCCCAGACGCACGCTTGTTCTTTCAGGAAAACAATCAAATCACAGTTCGAAGTAATCAAGAAATAACATTTTTTTTTAATTCTTGAATTTATTCATTTAATCATTCTTGAGTAGCTCTCTGTGTGGCGTTTGCATCTTCTTTGTTTCCAGTTTCTTCCAGCAGTCTAAAGACTTCCAGGTTGGGTTAACTGTCCACCCAGTTCCCACTGCGAAGGAAGGTTAATTTGCGAATGTAAATCTATACGTGTCTGTATGTGGTGGGAGCGCCAGCGCCTGCAGCCCTGCAGCCCTACACAGACAGGATAAATGGCTGTAGTGTAAATAATGGATGAACGGATGGAAATTGAAAACATTTGCTGACGCTTAACACGATTTGGTCTGTTTCACACACACTGCAGGTCAGATAGATGAATCACGTTAGGCTCTGGTGTCTCATTTAGTCCTCATTAGTGGTGACCCAGGTAAGATGGCTCCTGGATTTGCTACAAAAAAACATAAAAGATTAAAAAATAAATTCAGCCGCAGACACCTCATTACTTTTAAAACTTAAAAATACATGCCTAGGTGTAAAACCCGCCGCAGACATTCATTCTTCAAGAAAAATGGCCGTGATATCTAAGGTGTGTACACAGTTTATGCGACTTCATGATTCATTCATGGTTTTAGGCACGGTAATGTTACGGTACAGCGGAGCTAAATAAAATAGCGAGAGTAATGGCAACAAATCTCATCCGGCCAACCACACACAGCTTCACGTTGGTGCAATAACCGTCATTACAGTTAATGACTCCATGGCCGGAGGGCTGCACCTTTGATTCCGTGACTCAGACTCTGTGATCTTTCTATTCCGCTGCATTTTTATGCACGCTCGAGGGGCACTCCACAAGTTTAATACAGAACTGAATAAAGTTATAAGCAGATGTGAACTGCAGCGAGGTTTTTGCAGCAGTGGGAAAGACATCCAAAGTCCATAGCGTGGGTCAATTCCCAGAAATGGCGGATCCTACACCTCCCAAAATGAAACTCAATAGCGCCGCTTCTTTAGATCCATATAATCACCTACTGTAGATTCTTGCTGCATTATTAATGTGGCTTAAATCCTGACAACAGACATTATCTATTGAAACACGACCCCGTGAACCACAGTAACATTTTGCTTTGTGTGGCCTCTCGTGGTAATGAACCATTAGTCATTTATAACTATGACAGTAAAAGGTTTTCTAACCTTAACAAAGGGCTTATTTTAACCCAAAGCACTGTATTTTCTGAAAACTATCTTAGCTACTATTGTCCCTAACACTTTTATGAACCTATGCTCTTATTTATATTAAATTTTAATCTGCAGCTTGCAGTATACATGCAGTATGTTGGTCCATATCAGAGGGATGGGACTGGTTCTGGTTGTTTGATTTTTGAAAGTTGGGCCAAGCCAAATCCCTCTGCCTCTCTATTATTTATGTATTTGAAATGGGTAAAAGAAAATTGTAATTTATGTAGTAGCATTTTCCGTGTATCAAAAGCAGAGCTCTGGCTAACCAGAGGACCAGAGGAGGTTTGTGGCTCTGACGCAACTGTCTTGGTAGCCTGAATCCACATCCATATATAAAGTGATTCGCTGGTCGCCCTAAGCTTTGTTGCTGACAGTCGGTCGCTAGGGGACATTCCAGGCTCAGGTTGCCCGGGAAACCCTCCTGTATATTTTTCCACCTCTAACCCACATATTTCTAGTGTCCAACAGTGACTGTTTGTAGTCCACAAATATAGTTTTTAATGCAGTATGGATCGCTAAGAACTACTCTTTTTGGCGTCACCGACAGAAAGTATCGTCAACAATGCGGCGGCAGCTATCTGGGTTCGCTCGACGTTCCAATCTCAGTGGCGGGATGAATTTGGTGTGCGGAACCAAAGACGTTTGGGATTCTTTGCTTGCGCCTCCCTCAGTCGTGTCGGTTCAACTTGATACCTACCCACTTGGCTAAAGGTTTTTTTTCGACCATCATTGCTAGAATTCGCTGAATTTTGCACGGACTCTCTTGTCACTACAAGTCACAAGTCACCTGAATTAAATAAATTAACTAAAACTCAAGCTATGGGCTTTGAAAGCTATGGGTTTAGCAAGTTGACCACTAAATTCAACCAAGAGCCAAGAAAAGTCAAGCTGCATAGCCAAGTAACTCTCTCAAAGGGCATAACGTTCTTCAATAAAACTAACCGCTGGACCTCCCGTCACAGAGATACAGGTTTACCTTTGCAGTCTTGACAATGATCCTCCAGAGACATAGTGTATACAACTGCTGTCGTGAGCTGTGCAATAATTCCCTTGAGTGATCTCTGGGGTACACCTTTGATAAATGAAAAATATACTTAAAATTTTCTTCTAAATTACCACAGGCCTGCAGGATATGGGCTACAACCAACAGCCCACGCCGGCGTCCGCACAATCAGCAGCGAGCAGCAGTCTGAAATCGAGCATGAAGGGGCTGCAGTGTGACAGAGTCGCCTCGCAGACTTGGCCGAACACAGATGATTTTACGCGCCGTTCTCTTCGATGCTTCCCTCGGCGTATTAGTTGAGAGCCTCTGAGTGCACGTTAGCCGCTTTCTCACCCGCCATGCCGTCACTTCCCATCACCCGCCTGCTGCCGCCGCCGCTGCGTCCACTTCCTTGTCATTAATATTCTCTCTCTCTCGCTGCATAACTCGGAGGGATCAATCACCGGTTACCATGGCAACGAAACCACCCATGCAGGTGTGCGTTAGTGTGTGTGTCGGCGTGACCCCTCCCCTGCACGTGTCTGCTGTAAGCCGACTGTACCTGCCTCTCACCAGTCAGAGCGGCGAGGCCTCCGCCGGTGATGCTGCTCTCCTGCGCTGCCCTTGCATTCAGAGTGGCTTTGACAGCTGTCTAGTCGCGACGCTCTCACCTGCCACACTTGGCTTCCTCTCAGCTCCGTGCCGAATAATGACCAAATTCAAAGGGAAAAAAAGAACACACATATACACACACACACACACACGCGGAGCGCTGTCAGGCTTGTTTTGTTTCTGTCTAGTAAAAGAGACTCCTCGTGCGAAGGCTATTTATTGAAATATCTCCAAAACGCCAGCAGAAGCGCCGCCTGTCATCGCGCGGCAACGTTTTCGCCCTCGTGTGGCGGCGTGCGCCTCCTCCTCCCGGTTTGTTGACTTTCGCTTGGGCGCTAAAACAAAAGAAGCTCCCGGAGGTTGCGGTCCACTCTCCCTAAAGGTCGGCGGCTAATTGCAGGCGCGCGACTCCCGCGTGGCCAGAGAGGAAAATGATCAGAGAAAGATCTGTTTCAGCAGAACTGATGCAGTTTACGGGAAATTGGATCCTTAACGCATTCTCTGTTTTCATCACCCTTTCCTTCTCTTTCATCCCCTTCCCCTTCCCTTACAACGTCCTCCTGCAGATTTCACCTTTACTTATCTGCCCCCTCCCATGTGCCTTTTTCCTGCTTGCTTTGTCAGTTTTATTTTTTTCCCAACCCCCCGCCCCCTTCTCTTTCTTCCTTCCAGCCCCACGATTTCTCTGCCTTTCCCCTTTCGACGTTCCCAGCGATGACTGATCCAGAGTGTATTTATAGGAAGACAGGCCGGATAATTAGAATAAACCAAGAAGGATGGCGCTTCCCTTCACCAAACAGTTGACTTTATTATCTCCCCAGAATGGGAATGGTGAACTGTAGTTGTACATCACGTGCGCTGACCTTGCGAGAGAGAGACTGCCGTGCGTGGTAATAAGAAGTAGTGTACAACGAGAGAGAGAGAGAGAAAGGGAGAAAGGGGCTGGCAGAGACGGAGTGCGTCATATACTTTAGGAAGCCTCCGGATGCAAAGCACCAACTGAGTTCCAAGTAAATTAATCATGTTTTGTAAATGCCAGGGGCGCTGGAATAAGGTCTAGCGGTTAAAGGGGCATCAGAGAGAGGTAACAAGCCAAACACCATCACTGCTGTTATCAGATCACAAGTGGGCAGCCTGAAGTACAGGCCCGAACAAAAGCCAAGATGCACTAGGAGGTGTTGTTTGGAGGCGGTCTGGGCCGACTGTGAGCCGTGTCAGCTGTGTGAACGCTGTTACGACAGTGTTAAAGGATGACGCCCCCCCCCTTTTGACGCTCCCAAGAAGAACCAACGCTTCAATGAAGTCCAGAGTAATCTATTTGCCATTTGAATAAGGTTTGAGGTGAGCGTGGCGGGAAAAAAAACAATAACTAGCCAGCACAGGTTCTAACTTACTTATCAAATAAATAAAAAAATTAAAAAAACGAAAATACAGGAAAATACAGAAGACCTTCCCTTGGCTCTCTGGAAACAGGAAGATAACAAAAGTGGCTTCTTACCCTTACTTGGCTGGACTGATTCAGAACAATCACTGCCCAGCAAACAGGAAGCTGAAAAGCCATGCATCAGCCAGGCACAACATTATAACCCCTAACAGGAAGACTAAATAAAATTGACCATCTTGTGACAATTCAGTGTTCTGCTGGGAAACTTTTGGACCTGACACAGGCACA
The DNA here is from genome assembly GCF_963514085.1 of Chelon labrosus. Taxonomy (NCBI): domain Eukaryota; kingdom Metazoa; phylum Chordata; class Actinopteri; order Mugiliformes; family Mugilidae; genus Chelon; species Chelon labrosus. Next base: position 5,053,754 of record NC_140343.1, read on the forward strand.
CACACACAAAAACGCTTTAGGAACAGCTAAAAAAAAACATGAAGAACAGCACAAGGTGTTGACCTGGCCCCCAAATTCACTAGATCCCAAACTGATCAAGTATCTGTGGGATGATCCACAGAGAGCCCTTCCCTCAAAGGCCATTCTCTGATGAGTCTGTTTTGAAGGCACAAGGGTGACCTGCACAATATTAGGATGGTGGTCATAATGTTGTGGCTGATTGGTGTACAATCTGAGCTTTGCACAGTTCTCTAAAAACAAAAACTAAAGCTAACATTGGGGCTGGGTTAAAACAATAAATAATTACTTAACATGTGTGCTTTTGGGGAGCGAGAGAGAATTCACAGCCCATTAAGTTTCACATTTTCTCTCAGGTCGCCATGTGCATAATACTCTACTGTTCCCCACCCAAACGACGTGGGGTATCTGTTATTTGCATATAGAACATGGAACTGTGATCAGATGACACTCAAGACGCACGTGGAGATTCATTTTAATGCTCGGCGGGAACAGAAGCACTCTACCACTTGTGATCGGATCGCCCAGGACCCGAGTTAATACCAGATCTGAACGGGGCCAACGACGTGAAGATGAGATGGCGACGCTGACAGCATGGCTTCGTTTCCGAATGTTTGACTCAATTGATTTAATTTGGGAAACCGAGTGAAACGTCTTGTTGTCAGAGATTAAAATCACATTAAGTCTCCTCTGCATGCCTGTGGTTCTGTTATCACTTATTCATCATCTGCTGAAACACTCTCACATTTTTCAGAGTCCTACAGAGGATTCAAGGAAAAGCAGTCGACATTCCACACACACATACACACTGCACCCATGAAGCCTTCCCTCCTTCAAAGGGAATGCTCTGATACCATTTAGCATTTCATCTGAAGCTATTTTTTCTTTTAATTTGTTTTTGATGCGATATGGAACTTTCAAGAATCCTACTGAGCTCTTAATGAAAGCAGGAAGAGAACATTTGGAGGGGAACAAAGACAGGAAATACAAATAAATTAATAAAATCTTCCCGGCTGCAGAAGCAGGCTTTTGTTTCCCCCTGACAAGCAAGATTGATGCCCCCTCCCTCCAGAGGGTAATATCGCCCGGACCAGAAACCAGCCAACCTTGAATTCCTGCATCACTTCTGAACGTTGTGCCTGTGGCGAAGCTGCAACAGCTGCAGTTGCACTTCATAAAACGTTACAGTGGCTGGATAGGCAGTGAAGGATGTACTGAATAAGGAGTCTTTGGAGGTTGAACAGACTGTTCTGCTGCACATCAAAGTCTCTGGAAACTCTCAGCCAATGAACACTGAGTGTTGCGTGTAGGACTCCTGGTGGTGGTGTAAAACTCAGACTTAAATACACATTAGAAAACATGCATTAGATTCTCAGTGTGGAAAGTGGTATCTATGTCTATACGTGCATGACGATCCCTCCTGTTCCTGCTCCACCTTATGTTCTCTTGCTCATCAATCGCTGCAGTATACAAACCTCGGCCTCTCCATTGGTCTTTGCCCGATCTATACAGCACCAACTGTGTTAGATAAATGCTTTAGGGCAAGACTCTAGTTTTCAGTGGATCTTCTGTCTGGTAAACTTTGTTCTCCTTGTCTTCCAGCCTCTTTGACCTGCTCAGCCCTCAACATGCCTGCTGCACCACGCTGAACCCTCCGTCAACTCAGCCTCAAAACCCGCCTCAATCTCCCGAATCCTCCCGTGAATCTCCCTGCGCCACCGTCCTCTCCTCGCACTGACTCGAGTTATAATGAAGCCTTTCTGAACCTTCTTCCCCCCTCGTCTGTGTCGGCATTTCTGGTCCACCTCGGTCTGAAGCCAAGCCTGCAGTGACAGCTCTCTCTCGCCGCAAGACGACGAGACGTGCTGGAGTTATTTGCTCGGATCAAAAAGGTACGGATCACAACGTAGCCATGAGTTCATGTGGATACCAGGTAAGCATGAAAAGAAGCCTCTTTGAAGGTGCTCAGTCATCCAGGTCATGGCATATCCAAAAAAAACAAAAGGTGAAACAAAGGCGGCTGGACGTGTTAGGTGTGTCGGAGGCATTTCACCAATCGTCCAAGGAGCTCTTTCAGTTCTCTTTGGTTTAAAATAAAATTCACCTGTCCATATAACGTCAACCTTCACAGTCTTTATTCATTTTAAATTTCTGGCAGTAGCGGAGATCATGATCCCAGCTGAGAAGGCTGAGATACCTGGATTATAGCTGTGCGTACTTCTTGTCATTCTTGACATGTTTTTAGTAAAATGTCAAATGTGACAAATTTTTGTTGCTTCTGATTGCTACATTTTTTCCTGACCACCTGTCCAAACACCCGTTAACCTCCTCCTTTCATTTAAATAACAAAAAGAGAAATTTATGTGCAACGTGAAAATTTCATCGTACTGCCTGCACAGGTGTATTCATAATGCATTAAAGGGTTACAGGTGCAGCTTCAGAGCATACGGCAAACCAAATCTATCATGAATCTCTTCAAAACTTTAACTACAGATTGTTGAGGGGGCACAGCAAAGAAACTAAAAATTGCCTTTAATTGCATACATCATCTGCTAATCACATTGAGCTAAAATCTGAAGAGGAAGTCACACCGAGCATTTTCTACTAGAAAAGTGGCATCCAGAGGAGGCTGTTAAGAAATTTTCATGCTCATTACCCAGGAATGATGTGAGGTGATGTCAGTAAACTTCACACAGCTCACGGATAATTACCAACGCAGCTGGCCCGAAATGCTTCATGATAAAGAATAACATTATGGAAAAGATGCACTTCCACTTTCTTTGGGTGGTGCCCTTTCCCGTCTTTCCCGCTTTCATTTTACTGCCTGGCATTTTCCTGCCAGTTATCAAGATGGAGCTGTAATTTCTGAAATGAAACGTCACTTTGTTGATATTATGGAGTGACTTTTCAGTCGTTCCTGCAGTGGAAAGGTCACGCCGCCACCAGGGGGAAAGCTGTGCAGAATGGGTTTGGAGCCTGGGCTGAGTGATGTCCGGTGCCACCGTGGAGAAGCAGAGAGCTGCCAGTTTAGCAGAGAAAAGAGGGTTGATGCACAAGTGAAACCTGGACAATACAAGGTTACACCTCGATTCGGCCTGGGTTTTGAGTTTGATATGAGCAGCCACAGGGGAAATTATGCAGCACGGGAGAAAACTAGGCTTTCGCTTGGACTGCTGCATCGAGACTTAGGCACATATGGAGGTACTGGGACATCCAAATGGCAAATGACAAACTTGGCGTACCAGAATTATATATTAAACTAGTAGTAAAAATAAGATTGTCAGAGATGGACCTTTTACTTTTTGCACTTGGAACTCATGAGGTTGTTATAACAGGGGGGGCAACATCAGCTGTAACACCGCTGCTAGGCAACTGTCTAGAAGCCACCGGCTATAGCAATTTAGCAAGCTAATGAGCGGGTCATGTAATGCAGGGAATGCAATGGCATAACAAAAGGATGAGACTGTTGGGAATAGCGATATTTGCCTTTGACATACTATAAAAATGACAAAGACAAACTCTACCGCCCTTTCTGAAAATGGCGAGGGGGACGTTTATTTGGACTCTTCCCATGAAATGCAGTAACCTTGACCACATTTGAAGGAATCATTGCCCATCATTTGCATACTTTTACCCCATAACGGTTAAAACTCCTCTCATAAGCCAACAACTGTCATTTTGTACGGTCGCTTTAGCCACACATTTAAATTTTGGGCTTCTTTCATTTGTGTTCCTCAAAGACTTCTTGGTTATTCAGTGCATATTCCAAAACAAAACGTTATCTACTACTGTTCCCATAATGAAAACCTTGTTGTTTTAACAAAGCAACAGTTATTTGTGAGCTGATTATCTCAGCTGAAAGAGCTAGGCTTGTGGGAGCTTGTTTAGCTGATGAATGCTAATTGGTCTTTTATCTCGTAGCATTTTAGCATTATTTAAAAAGAATGATGAAAGAGAACTCCCTCAGACATTATATGGAACAACAAAGTAAAGCTGGTGTCACTGAATAACACAGACAAGGGCATATAGCTGGCAAATATAATTAGCTTGTTTAGCTTGGTGAATGTGTTATCTTTAAGCTAACTTAAGCTAACCAAACAGTTGCTGTTCTATCCATCCAAAATTTGTCATGTTTGTGTCATCTAATAATTAAATATAAGCCCAATATTCATGCTCTTTTAGCTCACTTTCTGATTTCTACCAATTCTTGGAGGAATTTGTTTGCTTCCAAGCTGCTGCATGTTCCACCAGGTTCATGAATTTGTCTGTGTGTCTGCTGTTTATGAATGAGTAGATAGCCGACTTACAGAGCTTTCCAGTGAAACAGCTGCCACGCAGCCAAAAACAACGCTATGAGATTCTCTGTTAACTACCAAGACCCTGATCTCAGGAACGCCTTGATGGAATTTCTTCAAATTTCTTCAAACATTCACTTGTGTTCAAGGCTGAACTGGTTAGAATTTGGTGGCCAAAAGTCAAGGACATTGTGCCCTCACGTTGAGCCCATTCTTGTGGAGGCTGCTGATAGCTTGATGGAATTTCTTCAGATGTTCTTTAAACAGGGTTGCCCACACTTTTTTTGGCTCCATGGGGGCCATCCGTCATTGTATTGTACATCAACCAAGTGTCAAATTCCATAGTGAGGATAGACGAAAGGAATAACATCTAAAACATTTTTTGAACTGCACGTGATCTACCCACACTAGCTTTGCAATCTACTCGTCAATCGCGATTGGTGTTTTGGGCACCCCATGTCTTAGACCATCTGATGACATTTTACAGGTTAATCTTTGCTGTAACCTCATGCAAAATATTAAACAAATGTGTAAAGTTTCATACAAATGTCTAGACAGGTCTAGAAAGGTCAAGTGTATACTTCTTCTGCAAAAACATTCATTCATTTGTAAGGCAGTTGCCTTTTCAAACCAATAGATGGCGCTGTTATATTATCTTCACCCCCAGGGGGTTTAGCGATTGTCGCTGTTTTTGTCCTTGCAGGCCACCGTATTCTCTCAAGTATTCGCTCGCACAAGCGCCATGTTTGTTAGATGGTTTTTGGTCTCGATTGCATGTAAGTCGCTAGCATCTGGATGTCTGAAATAAACGGCGTGGTCAAAACCACAAATCAGTTACCACCGTGTGTCCAACTCATCCCTCTGCAGTACACCCGCACGACAACACATAAAAAAAAAAATAACAAAACACAACGCAAAGTCTCCGGGTGCAGAGAGAGGCGTCAGAGGCAGCGCACGGGATGGGTTACACATTCATTCATTCATCTTCTGTAACCACTTGTCCTGTGAAGGGTCACGGGGGGGGGGGGGGGGGCTGGAGGATATTCCAACTGTCATCGGACAAGAGGTGGGGTACACCCTGGACAGGTCTCCAGTCTATCGCAGGGCTAACACAGAGAGACAGACAACCATTCACACTCACACCTACGGCCAAGAATCACCAATGAACCTAACGAGCATGTCTTTGGACGGTGGGAGGAAGCTGGAGTACCTGGAGAGAACCCACGCAGAAACAGGGAGAACATGCAAACTCCCCACAGAAAGGCCCCAGTCGGCCGAAGGATTCGAACCTGGAACCTTCTTACTTCCTAGAACCTTCTTCGAGGCATTAGTGCTAACCAGTTGTATTAAATTCCTTCCTTCCTTCCTTCTTGTCGGAAGCATTCAAGCACAAGGTGGTATGTGAATTAAAACCCACTGTAACTCATTTGCTGATGTAACATTTTCATTAAGGAATCTGTGAAATTAGATTCATGCCTTGCACAAAACATGAAAGGCACCCACTTGCTATTGCAAATCCACTACAATATCAAACTGTGTGATAGTTTTTCCTTTTTAATGCAACTCCCACTTTATTCTGTGTACGCTACTGACTAGGTGGTCATTAAATCTGAGAATAAAGTACAGCCAAGAAAGCCTCCTGCTGTGCCGGGGAGTATAATGAGTCCTTGACTGTAAGTAGTACTCTGAAAGTCTTTGTCAACAGATTTTGTGAGTACATCTTCTCTGTTTGTATCTTAAGGTTTTCTTCACGTGCCTGCTTTTCAATTGATTTTGACCATGACAGATATTCAGTAAAGAACTAATCTTTTATGGTGGCCAATATAGCATGTGCCAAAGTGCCAATCAAAAAGCTACCATGGGACTAGATGAGCTGCTGAATGAGCTTTATAAGGGATGTAATAAAAAAAAAAATATGTAAACTGAGATGAAAGAGCCTGGTTCAAGTTTTGAGAAAACCTTCAGCAGAGGGGGCTAGGCAACACAAGTTTGGCCCCAGGCAATATGTTAAGTACAAGCCCAGGTCTTCTTTTTGAATTTTAATGTATACATTGGAAAAATCTTGTGAAAATAAGTCCTATAGACTCAGTGCTGCGACCGTGAATTTTGAAAATGTTGTCTACCCTTTCATTCACCTGTGACGAGAGGGAAAGACATCTGCATCTTTCACAAACACAGCAGCAATAGAAATATGAAAAGTATCCAATTTAAAACCATTATAAAGCAAACAAAATTTTTTTAAACAGTAGGTGGAAACCAAACAGAGGAGCCTTTCATATGTGTAACAATACTGATTGTTGACCCGGTGCAGTCGGTCGTTCATTCAGCCGCTTGTGTCGTAATCAGTGTTTGTGTTCAAATCTTTTCAATTCACAAGCACCACTTCCGCTCCCCCAGCAGCTCCCTCGGGGTCAGCTAATCAACAGTTTGTTCAGACGGGTCCCACGTTTATTTACATGCACATATTTTACTTGTGTGTGTTTCAAGCACAATCGGACGTTAAGGTCTTGTTGTCCTTTAACTTCAAATGCTACAACGACATGTGGCTTTTTTTTTTTTTCTTCAAATGCATGTCATCAATACTGTAGAGGCACACATTGTCACTTTACAACCTGTGCCTGGTTTACAGCCTGTACTGTACTTGACTTCGCTCAGACGGATGTCTAAATTCATCTCAAAATGCACAAAGTGGTCTAATTCTTCTGGGAAGTACTGTACTGATGGAGGATAAACTATTACAGTTTGAAATTCAGGAATTACATTACTTATCCTGCATATATTACTTATCCTGATACATATCAGTTTCTTTCTGTGTACTGTGGGAAGAAGGGTCTGCAATATGGCTGAGGTGTGTGCTAACCAGTAGCCTTCAGTACCACATACACTGATAATCCCTGGTCAAGTGAATAACACTGTTTGCGTTATCATGGCATCTTCGGCTGCAAGACATTTTGTCTTCCACGTTGATGTTAGAGGCAGGAAAATTGGCAAGTTGAAGGATTTGAGAGACTTTGACAAGGTCCGAATGGTGATGGCTTGATGGCTAGGTGAGACCATCTCCAATGCGGTGTACCGGCGACAAGGTTGTAGACGGCTATGGCTCAGTGAAGGGGAGTGAAGGCTGGCCAGTGTTGTCCAACCCAAGAGATGAGCTAATGTAGCTTAAATTGCCGTAAAGTTTGAAGCTGGTTCTGACAGGAGGGTGTCAGAACACACAATGTACCGTCAGGGAGCCCATGCTGACCCCTGTCTGCTGCCGAAAGTGCCTACAACAAGCATGGGAACATCAGAACCGGACCAAGGAGGAATGTGCCACGTTCTCGTTTGGGCCATATGGATGGCCATGCTCGTGTGCGTTAATCAGCTAGGGAACACATGGCACCAGGATGCATACTTCCTCCGTCGCTGCCATGGGGCTGTGCTTGGTCTGCAGCAGTAGTCAGTTGGTGGTACATGTCAAAGTAACATCCACATGAATGTCAGGACCCAGGTTTTACACCGTAGTGAGTTTATCAATGTTATTCATTTCACTAGTGGATGGTTTGGATGTATGAGCAATCACAACAAAGGCATGAAAAATCATGAATGTTCTCAGTCATCCAGGTCATGGTATATCCAAAAAGCGTTTAAAAAAGGCAACTGGAGTTTTTTGAGAAGATGTTTCGCCACTCATCCGAGTAGCTTCTTCAGTTGCATCAGAAACAAGTCGAGCAAGTTTCTGATGGGTTGTACCCACAGAGTTTCCTATTTAAACCTCGACTTCCCACCTGTCCCTTAGAACTGAAGAAGCTCCTCGGATGAGTGGCGAAAAACGTCTTCTCAAAACTCTACAAAGTCCAGTTGCATTTTTTAAACGCTTTTTGAAGCTCCACTCCATGCAGCGTCATCAACACATCCACTTGCTTGTTTGAGGATTCTCCAGACAGTTACCTGCTCTGTTCACATGCAGGTTTAAATCAGACTTTGAACGGACTTTGTACTGGAGAGCTGTCACTGATGAATCCTGTTTAATGTCCATTTGACCTCACACACACACACACACACACAGCCATAGCAGCCATGTCAGGCTACTTATTCACAGGTGTGCTAAATGCCAACATCAGCATATCAGATCCACATATGCTCTTGAAGTTAATTGCATCTTAGAGTCCACTCAGAACATGATATTCTTTAATAATTAGCCTGTTTCCATCATGTACGTCCTTACACTTGTCCTCAGCTGCTGAGATAATTCTCAAATATTGTTATTCCAAATGCAAAGACTCTAAAGGTACCTAATATTTACCCAACATTTCATTTCCCCGCCACTATTTTCAGACACAGAACGTCTCTCTGTATGATCCGCTGATTTCCATAGGTCGTGTTTGCCAGGTTTCTCTTTCCAACCAAACAGTCCTTCAGCAGCCGATTTCACTCATTAGCACACGTTCAGCTAGAGTGGAGTTTAATCAGTAAAGGGAACCTGCTGCAGTTGTGGCCGCTGGTCTGTATTATTGGGACTTCACATGACTCCTGAATGACAAGCTATTTTGAGCGTGTGTTTACTTTTGCGAAATAGCAAGGGATGAGGACATACGGAGAAACGAATACTTTGAGATTCGTGTGCATATGCTGTCCTTGAGACCACAGTTTGCATTTTTCTTGTTCGTAGACAAGAGGGTTTTATAATCCAGAGGGTCAACGGCTTGATCCCTGGTATATAGACCACAAGCTGAAGTGTTGTAGAGCAAGACACCAAGCCCCGAGTGGGTAGATGTGTCAGTGTGACTGTAGAGTGCTTTAAATTACAAATGATTTGCTTTGGTTAAAAAAAACATATGCACTATGTGAGCAGACATGATAATTTTGTCGTATGTTTTTGGAATTAGGAAAATTATAGTCAGGCTCTCGTTCTTACCAGCAGTATGTTAATTTAGAGTGGCCGCTCAAATTCAGCCAAATGAAGCGAAGCCGATTGGATTGCGTTTAACTGTACAGATGGACAACGACCCAAAACATACTGTGAAGGCAACCCGGGAGATTTTGAAGGCGGAAAGAAGTGGAATATTCTCCAATGGCAGAAAGATCCACAAACAACAAGAACAACAACAACTGAAGACAGCTGCAGTAAAGTCCTGGCAATGTAACACTTATTTTTTCTTTTTACGTATTTTATTTTATTTTTTTGTAACATCCATGGGTTTCAGAACTGTGGCAGTCATTTACAGCAAAGCCTCTTGGACAAGGCATTAAATGAACATTTTGTTTAAAATAATTTGCAGAGACCGTGCATAAAAATGGTTATAAATTTTAAACCTTTCCTCCAATTTGGACGTGAATACCTTTAAATTAAAGCTAGTCTGCTCTTCTTGTGAGGTTAATCATCATTACAGAGCTAAAACTGCAAAAAAACACAGCAACGTATAAAACATTTATTCATTAATTCATTTACTGTAACTGCTTGTCCTCTGGAGGGTCGTGTGGGGGGCTGGAGCCTATCCCAGCTGTCATTGGGCCTAGGTAAAAAAGCAGACTTAAAAGTATATAGAATGAGATAAAGGGTGATTAAATGGAGTAAGCAGTTTTAAAAAAGATGTGTTTTGAGTCTGGGTTTGAGTCTAAAGCTTTGGATGTGACTTGGAATAGTGTTCCAAACGTACAATGTATGGACCTAATGCACACCTAACTGAATGCACAATGGTTTTTGGACTTGTCGTTCGCAGGTTTCCACTCAACTTCTAAAGAATGTACTGATCTCTTGCCAACTACTTTGACAAGCACATTTGTCACTGTGCAGCAGCAGCAGTGACTTGGTGTGCACGTGGGTAATTGAAGACTCTGTCCATGATCTCTTCTTCAACATTTTTCCACCCTTCACCTCCCCGCGTACTGCCCTCTGCAGCTGATGTGCATACTGCATCTTGCATAGAGGCGGCATTACCTTTTGAAGGGCATGCACATATAACACTCCAACAGATACGCAAGGCTGTTCACCACAGGTAAGATGCATGTCTATGAGTTATGAGCAATACATGACACAGAGGGATATTTCCCTTCTCACGTTTGTACTTCTGCGTCAGTTTGACGCCGTAGCTACGGCAACAGCCCAGACCCTAGCGCCGTAGCCTGACTGAAGGCCGTGGACCTCCCCGGTTGTTACAGAGCTAGCCAGACCGACGAACGCACAAGTCTAAATGGCTCGCATAGGCATAGGCTATGTCCATATGTTATGCTGCCTATGTCCTGCAGAGATATAAACCACGCTTCAGAGTGTTTTGATAATTGGGAACCATTGGTTTATCTGACAATACAAGAAATGTGGACGGTCTACTGCTGCTACTGCAAGCGATCCCTTACTCGAGTCCGTCTCCCACGGCTGTGACCTTTACTCTGTCATTGATGATTCTAAACTAATTACGGCTGCAAATGAGGGAGGTTTCAAATGTGTTGTCTCAGATTGTCTCTTTTGGGAATTAATTGAGAACTGGGAGACTTATATCTGCTCCAATTTCAGGGCTGCCAGTTTTATTTAGGCCCCCCGTGCTGTTATCTTGATTTCTGCATTCTGTTTTAATGAAACTCTGGATGTTACAAGTTAGTTCACGGCATCAATCACCTCAATTGGGCAAGAGGGAGCTTTGGTCTTTGTCTGTGCATCCTTTTTTTTTTTTTTTTTTCCTCGGTGTGTGTACAGGCTGCAGAAGGATACTTTTAAAATAAAGTGAAGTTAAAAATGCTCTCCATCTTGCTGTCCTATATTCATTTTCCTTTTCTTGTGATTTTTTTTTTTAATGCACTCCTGAATATGTAGGGAGCTGGTAAATTTGTGTGTCTGCATGCTGTCACTGTAATTTCTGTCGTATTTTTTTCCTCTCAGCACTCCACACGCATTTCCTTCTTTTCCTTCTCTTTTTCTACTGTTACCCATGGCCGTTTACCAGATATGAGGGACGAGCACAATGTGAGATTGTCAGGCATGTCTGCCATCTGCGAAGAGCCTTGTCACAGTCTCTTCTCTCAGCCATATATCTGGCGCAAATGGCTGCATCCTTTCCCGTGCTCCATTCAGCCGCTGGTATCCATCAACAAGGTCTCCTGAAGGTCTCGTGAAGGAGAGAGCAGCAGCGATTCTGTTTTGGATGAAACACGTGAGAGAGAAGGAGTGTGCGTTGAAAGAGTCGAAGGGAAGGCTGCCAAGCTGATTGTCAGAGATTGGACTTAATCTAGCGGCTGCTGGCAGGGTTTGCTGCCAGCACTTCTGACCGCTGCATTATTTTGGCATCGATACCGTGTATTGTGTTGTGTGGTTAATTATGTTAATGCCTGACTGTAGTCACAATCTGAAACACAATTTGAAGCAATAGATTCTGGGAAACAAGCGGACACATTTGGTTTCTCATAAAGATTTGATATTTTACATCGCTCTGTTAACAGTGAACCTGGAATCTGTAGCCAAGAGGCAATTATTAGCTTAGCTTTCTCAGCTAGTTCCTTAGCTCTTTCTTTGCAACTGGAGCTCACTAACATGTTATATATGGTAAATGGTCTGCACTTAAAGCACATGTGTACCTTACTAAAAGCTCTTTACAGTGCTTCTCATTATTTACTTACTTTCTGATGCATTATTGTGCCTACAGGGAGACTGGTCCTGGTATGGAGTGCTGTGCACATAAATGTCTCTACAGTTAGAGTAAATAGATTAAATCTTGCACAGAACCCCAGGCCACATGTTGAACAATACATATAATGTAAAACATTTTGCGCTCACCACACAGTAAAACATCACTCACGCAAATTCAGATTCAGTGTTATGCCCAAAGACACTGCGGTCAGGGATTGGACCACCAGCTGCGATTAATGGACACATCGCGTACTGTTCGATATGTTTGTTTGTTTTGTATAGAAATAAAAAAGAGAAAGCGTGATTCTATGGGCATCTATGTGCAGGACTTTTTATTTTGGTCCTGAAGCAGGAACTTACTTGAATCACTGCAAGGTTTCCAAGAAACAGGAAACCTTCGGGTATATTTTTAGACAAACATGTCAGAGAGGTTATTCATCAAGATTTTTGGTGCAGGCGTTGATTTTATAGATAAGATTAGTTTTAACTAGGTGTGCAAAACAGTTGTGACTCATCAGAGAATCAACATGGGCCTTCTGAAGGTGTCCTGTGTGGTCTGGTAACAGAATGTTGTTAGTGGGGGCCTTTGAGGGGAGGGGCCTCTGTGGATCATCCTACGGATACTTGATCAGTTTGGGATCTAGTGAATTTGGAGGCCAGGTCAACACCTTGTGCTGTTCTTCATGTTTTGTTTTTTTGAGTTGTTCCTAAAGTGTTTTGTGTGTGTGTCTGTGTCAGGCTGCATCCTGCTCTGGAGTGTCATTGCTATGGGGTGGGGGTGCCTGGTCTGGTCTAGGTGGGTGCTACATGTCTAAGTAACATCCACACCAATGAATGCCAGGTCCAGAAGTTTCCCAGCAGATATACTGTAGTTATTTACTTATTTACTTCTCCTGTCAGTGGTTTTAATGTTGTTGCTGATCGGTATATATACACAGAGAGACACACGCACATATATGTGCATATGTTTAATATCTTTTAACATAAAGTTTAGAAAGTATTATTCCATGATTTCTTAGCTGCTCCTTTACATCCATGTCAGCAAAGCTTTTTTTACTCTTTCACTGGTTCTCCAGAGCTTCTTGTACATCCACTTTAGAAACCCCAATCTCTGTCCACAGAGATTGGGTTGAGGGAGCAAAAAAAAAAAAAAAAAAAACCCTGTAAAGTAGTGCACTCAGAAACGCAGCACAGCCACAGCCACAGCCACAGCCACAGCCGCCACCGCCACCGCCACCGCCACCACCCAGAACTCCCTTCTTGGCACACTCCTGCCTCTTTGCCCTGCTTTTATGCCGTCTTTGAAGACGAGCAATTGGCATCAGGTGCACTCAAACACCTGCTGCAGCAGGAGGGAAGGGCACCACCTGAAAGCACACAGGAGAGAAGAGACACAATGAATAATGTGCAGAAAGAACGTGCAGGGTTGTAAGAGCGTGTACTGGTAACGTTATCTGCATGCGGACCAGTTACAGTTTTAGACCATTGGGACATTTTGGCTGTTTTCAGCAGGGGAATGCATTAAATCAGTTATGTCCTGAGAAAGTGAGCAATACAAATGCGTGTGTTTGTGTGTGCAGTGCTTTAAATAGCTATAGTGAATTCATGCATTCTAGAGAGAGGGAGATACCTTTAATAAAAATAAGTAAAATCCCACAAATTGAAGAAAAAAATTATATAGAATTATATTTTCTTTAAATTCTTGCATTGACTTCACTAGAATGCCTGTTCTCCTATATACTGTATATAATACACCAATTTAAAGTTATTCCAATCAGAAACATTCAATATTAACAAACTATTACGCTAATTAAAGTCTCGTATAGTGGCCGCATTGACTCTCATCAGCATCATTTCCAATTTTTAGACATACCCACTGTATACTGCCTGTTCAGGGACAGGCAGAAGACCAATTCAGCAGCTGGCTAGTAAACAAACCTTCCATTAACATCCATCCTGGGCAGTCCCGTCACAAGTGGCCAGCTTAAAGTACAGGTGTGAACAAAACCAGGACGCATTTGAGTGATCCAGACTCTGGGTCGCATCTGACCACATTCCTTTAGTAGTGTGAACACACAATGAGTCCTGGGTCGCATTAAAGACCACCTACTCACCAGTAGTGCTCATGTCTCAGCAGAGTTTTGCCTCATTCAGTCAGAAAAACAAAACAAAACACACAGTCGCTATTAAAAAAGAAAAGAAAGAAAAAGAGCACCATAAGGGATGTCTGTTCACTGGTAATGAGAGCCTTTTAAAATATTCTCTCCTTGTAGCTGTTGACTGACTAAATAATTAATAGATCTAAACAAGAATAAACAAATTAAATTATTTAATACAGTATGAGTACACTGTGTGTGATTCTGTCATTAAGGAATGCATCGGTACGTTGCTTAATTATTGATGCAATCAGGGTGTGATGTACAAGGATCCGCGTGGAGTTAAATATATGACCTGCTTTTTTTTTTTCTCAGTACTGGAGATAACCATGTGTCTGGAAGCTTCAAGGGTTCAGGTTTCAATCTGGGCTCATGCGCGGCTGAGAGCAATAAATAATAACGTCACGTGTGAGCCCGATGTCGTGACAAGTACTCAACAAACAGCTGTTTGTGGTTCTGAAACAACAGTAGCGATTCATCATTCATCAGAGACATCAGCTCTTAAAATATTCTGCTGCTCCCCAAATGATTGTCGGTGTTTACTTGCATACAGAGCACGAAACTGAGATCTGATCTCAGGTGCTGGATGGGGATGCACGTGGAGACTCATTTTAAGATTCTTAAAGCTGGCTCTGATTTCCAGTCCAGCTCTAGGTCCTGCCACCTGCAGTAGTTCTCTGATGACTCTGCAAGTGGTTGGGTGTATTAGAGATGGACAGGAGGTGGAGTATAGGACACTGATCTGAGACTTTGTAGAGTGGTCCCAGGCAAACCACCTACTCCTGAATGGACAAGACCAAGGAGCTGGTCATTGACTTCAGGAGGAAGAGATCACCAGCGGAGTCCATCACCATCTAGGGCCTGGAGGTGGAAGTAGTGGACCACTTCAAGTACCTGGGAGTCCACATGAACAGCAGACTGGACTGGGGAGACAACAGCGATGCTGTGGACAAGAAGGGCCTGGGTAGACTCTACTTCCTGAGGAAGCTCAGGTCTTTCAATGAATGCGAATTCATAGAGATGTTCTACCAGTCTGTTGTTGCGAGCACCTGTACTTTACTGTGGTTGGTTGGGGATCGAGTAGGATCGACAAATTGATCTGAAAGGTTGGTCACGTTATTGGCAGTGAGTTGGAGACGTTTGTCTCAGCGAGGGACAGGAGGACACTGGACAAACTGCTCTCCACCATGGACAATCCATCTCATCCACTACACCAGACAATAGAGGGACAGTGGAGCTCATTCTCCAACAGATTGATCCAGCTCCGCTCCCACAGTGAACGCTACAGGACATCTTTCACACCATTCTCAGTTCAGCTGTTAATGGACACTATTGCACCTTACTATCATTCCTATGTATATAATATATATTCTTCCGGCTCTAATTCTTGTACATTTGTTCATATGATAATTCTGTACATTTGCTTATACTATTATACTATTTTTATTTTATTTTACTAGATTTTACTTACATTTTATTTTATTTTATTTAATCTTTCTATTACTTGTGGATCTTGTGCAACTAAGGGTTAGGGTTAGGGTTAGCAATTTCCCTTGTGGATCAATAAAAAAGTTTATCTAAGTCTAAGTCTGGCTACTTGCGACCGGATTCCCCAGGACGGAGGTTAACGTGAGGTCGGGACAGGGCCACGATACAACATCTAGCTGCTGAAGAGACCGATTTCTTTTGTCAGGTTGTTGGTGGAGAACCTAACGGAGCTGAAGCAGCGTCATCGGGGTTTATTCGTCTGGTGTCTGTGCACAGAAAGTCCGTACATGTTTCTTTCTGCACACATCCCTGGATCCTTTGGGGACACATTTAAAGTTGATGAAAGTAGCACACACAAGAAAATTTTAATTCCAGTGGTCGGTCGCTGCACATGATTAATTGAACCACCATAGCCCTAAAAAATTTCTTTTACACTGCATTGCATGGTGTCAGTACAGCTGTGTCCCAGTTCCACCCCCAAAACTAGGCACTGTGTGACAGTGCTTTACCCCATATTTACATAAAATAAATATGTTGTAGTTGTACAGATTAATGCAGACCAGGTTGATAATTAATATTTAGATTGGTGTTACGGAGGTTTGTCTTCCTCAGGTCACCACGCTGAAAAGGTTTAAGCAGGACTGTTAGATCCTCATCATTTAAACGAGCACCATGCACCACAGTTTGTTCCCTGAGTGTGCATCACCAGACATTTGCCTGAAGCACTAAAAAGGACTGCTACATTGCAGGAGCTCTGTTTCCCACGATGGAGGATGACACCACTGAGATTCTCCAGGAAAAAGCGTTTTGTCAGGCTTATATTTTACTGGCGCATAACCCAATAACCCTGCTAATGCACTCTTGGCCCGCGATTTGTTCTCGTTTGTCATCACGGAAAGTGCAAGGGTAAACACTGCACTGAAACACGAGCCGGGCAGAGGTGGAGGAGCCGCCGCCGCCCGCTGCCCTCCGCAACCTCCCATCAGAGAGAGGGCGGACAGGCCTGACGAGAGATAATTAGTACCTCCATCATTGATTTGTGTAGATTAATGTTCCTTTCTAAAAGGGGGGAAAAAAAGGCTTAGTGTTCTGTTGTTGGCTTGCTGTTTTAAGTCTGAATGTCTAGGTTCAAATTGTAAGAGGTGGATCTTAAAAACAGGCAACAAACTGCTTTCTGATTGGAGCAGGGGTGTCAAATAACTGGCGCGAGGCCAAAACCGGCCCACCAGGGGGTCCAGTCTGGCCCGCGGGGGGAAATTGAAAAAGAAGACATTAACTGCAGTTGTTCAGTAAAGTTGGTACCTAATTCTAATTTGTCCACCGAGGCTTGTGCTGTTTTAGTTAGAGTAGCGGACATAACACAGAACTAAGACCCAGAACTAAACAGCAGGTGGCAGCAATGCACCGAAATAGCACTTTTTCTATAAAAATTTCAGGTTGTTATTATACTTTAGTGATGTTCTTCTTTGCACTAAAACAAAGGGAGAGCATTTGGAGTTGTCTTTATTTATAGATTATTATGCTATTATGTTACTGGTTCAGCCCCTTTGAGATCAAATTGGGCTGTATGGCCCCCGAACTAAAATGAGTTTGACATCCCTGGATTCCAACGTACATGTATGCTCAATGAGATAATCCAATATGATCTGAATATTTTTTGTCCCCAGTGAGTTACTGAATCCACTGGTAATAAATCGATCGGCCATAACATTAAAACCACTGACAAGAAACGTGAATAACATTGACCATCTTCTGACAATTAAATGTTCTGCTGGGGAACTTTTGGACCTGGCATTCATTGGTGTGGATGTTACTTAGACATGTAGCACCCACCTAGACCAGACCAGGCACCCCCACCCCATAGCAATGACACTCCTTGATGGCAGCAGCCATCCCCAGCAGGATGCAGCCTGACACAGACACACACACAAGGAACAACTCAAAAAAACAAGAAGAACAGCACAAGGTGTTGACCTGGCCTCTAAATTCTAGATCCCAAACTGATCACGTATCTGTGGGATGAACCACAGAGGCCCCTCACCTCACAGGCCCCTACTAACATTCTGTTGCCAGACACAACAGGACACCCTCAGAAGGCCCTTGTCCATTCTCTGATGAGTCAGAGCTGTTTTGGAGGCACAAGGGAGACCTACACACTATTAGGAAGGTGGTCATAATGTTATGCCTCTTTGGTTTATAACAGAAGTTCAATAAGGAGAGATCGAATGGGCGAAGACTGAACATTTATTGGGGAAACATAAACATACACATGCAAGGTAATAGTTTGGCAGTTAGACTCCAAGACAGAGTCTAGACGCTTGGTGGCAGTGGAGAAGAAGATGAAGTTGGCCCTGACCACGGAGAGGTGGAGATGGACATCCTGCATAAGGTGAGACGGAGCTACAGTGACAGACTTAGCGGTGACATGGCAGTCGAGGATGGACTGATTTTGACAGCGTGGGAAAATGGATGAGATGAGGAAACGGAGGCCGCATTCACTGGAGGAGAACAGATTGTAAGAGGACAGAGGTTCAACTTTTTATTTCAGCAACACCGAATTCATTCAACAAAGGAAGACGGAGCCACGTTTTCAACGCTCCCAACAACTGGTTGTTTCAGGAAACTTGTCACATCAGATCAGGCCAGTCTGACGTAATAGAGACGGTTGCATGTGTGTTTTTTTTTTTTTAATCACACTACTATTCTGATTGTTAGCGTAATCCTAGCGTCCATGTGAACGCAGCAATCGTCACACAGAATTTCAGACGTTTTTTTAAGCTCATAAATTGAGGAATTTGTACGATCTTACTATCACTGTACATGAGACGTTTTTCCCGTCTTCTTCTTCTTCTTCTGTTGTCACCATCTGTGGTGTGAATCACTCATTGCTGTGGTGTTTCTGCACCCCTCCTGGCATTCAGAGACCACCTGTCAGTCACAGTGGCTGCTACTGTTGCGTTCTCCTTTTTGGATTTTCTCTGCTGACAAAGTTTCTCTCTTTGTAGCCGGTGCGTTTTATTTATTTATTTTTTGTTCTCGCTTCATTTCGACTATTTGGAACGGAGGTGATGAATAAAAGGCGACTGAAGAATTATCCAAAGACCTAACAAACTGCTTTCCACTGGGATCAAGGCCAGGTTTATACATAGAATATTCTGAGCATTCGGAGAACAATACATTGTTATTCCTGCAACACTCAGGCATGCTAGATTTAAAGCAAGGACTGTGCGGTGTTTTATTTGCTTTAATTTGATGTAATGTGGTATATTTAAACAAAAAAATAAACAGCAAAATTAGCTCCTTTAAACATTTATTGACCAGATATGGATATATGTAATATTCTCATTTAGCATCTTTCCATAACTGTTCATCTGTCTTTGACATCTGATTGAATTCCTTCAGCTAAAACATGTTTTAGGGTTTTCTTGCATTTCATATCCTCCCACCTCTCAATGGGATTCAAATCCTTGTTGATTCTGTAACCCTTCATTTCTTCTACACGAGCTAATCCTTGGTCTCGTCTTTACCCAGAGATACCAGTAAATAGAGCAGAATTAAATCTGGCCTTGAAGTGATCTGCTTTTACTAAGTATACACTGATCAGGCATAACATAACGACCACCTTCCAAATATTGTGTAAGTCTCCCCTGTGCCTCCAAAACAGTTGACTCATCAGAGAATGGACATGGGCCTTCTGAGGGTGTCCTGTGGTGTCTGGCAACAGGATGTTGTTAGTGGGGGGGCCTTTGAGGGGAGGGGGCTCTGTGGATTATTCCACAGACACTTGATCAGTTTGGGATCTAGTGAATTTGGAGGCCAGGTCAACACCTTGTGCTGTTCTTCACGTTGAGTTGTCCCTAAAGTGTTTTTGTGTGTGTGCCTGTGTCAGGCTGCATCCTGCTGGGGATGACTGCTGCCATCAGGGTGTGTCATTGATATGGGGTGGGGGTGCCTGGTCTGGTCTAGGTGGGTGCTACATGTCTAAGTAACGTCCACATGAATGAATGCCAGGTCCAGAAGTTTTCCAGCAGAACACTGAATTGTCACAAGATGGTCAATGTTATTCACTTCTCCTGTCAATGGTTTTTAATGTTGTGGCTGATCGGTGTATATGTGCAGTTTGTTTAACTTGGTGTATTTCTGGACTCCCAACAAATCGTATTTGGCACACACACACACAACAAACATCAATGTGTTCTTTGCTCTTTGTCAGTGTTTCAGTTTCTTTATAATTGTGAAGTGAGACGTTCAGGAAACGTCTCTCCCTTTATTTTCCCCACTTGCACTTTCAACTTTAATGACAACCACAATATTACCGAACACAGAATCACAGACATCTCCTGGATAATTACATAATACTATTGGGCAATACTAATGCTGTCACTTCTAAATGTTTCTGCACCCGTGAGCAGTGTTACCAGTTGCTTCTTTCAAAGGTAATTAAATTACATTTTAAGTTACTGCATAAGTAAAATCATCTGCTGAAGTACAAATGATAATGATTTCTAGGCTCAAAATCCTGCACTTTCTTGCCTTACTATTACTGCTGCTCCACAGAATTAAAAGTGATATCTGCACATTCACAATAGTGGAGAAATTCAGCCTGAACATATTGCATGGCGTAACTATTCTGCTCCTACTGACCCTTTCAGCCTATGTGCCCATTAAATATCAGTGGCTATTCTCCATTGTAACTGCTCAGTGTGGCTAATGGCCAGAGAGCCATACAAACAGCACCACACGTCTACAGAGGGCTCTTCAAAGTGCTAACAGGGTTGGATTTGTTTATCTGGGCCCTGGCAGGTTGGATGTCCAGCAGTTCTCCAGCATTGTGGAGTGTCACTGTCAAATTACATTTATAAATAGATTTTAGCTCATTGCTGGCACCACCCCGTTATTGAGGCCTTGAGTCTTGGCTGGAATCTGCCATCTGTCTGAAAGTGTTAGGGAGTTGTGCCTTGGCCGACAGGATTCAGAAGATGGTGCTCTGTGTAGAAATGACTAAGGGATTTGTGTGGAGGTTGGAATAAAATCGGTGGCTTTTATAACTCCATCACCACAAGACTTCTTTTTAATAGCGTGTAACGCCGTTTTGAACATATAGAGAAGAAAATAAGTTGCAGGGGTTTAAGGTTTGGGGCTTGATACACAAACACAGAAACCGAAGAGATAGATTCTGACACTGAAATGCTGCACAATATCCTTGAAAATAAAAACTGATACTTCACTTGGCCTGTGAATCATATTTGCAGGTAAAAGACCATCAGTATATGTTGTTTTTGCTTTACAGTTTAATGACGGCATTTGATTACTTTGATTACAAGTCACATTAGCCTCAGTCACATAGGCTGAGATGCAGTCGTTAATCAAGCTAAGCTAGCTAACTTTTAGCAGGACTTGTTCTGTTATTAACCAGGCTAATTATTTTATATCAGTACTAGTTATGTAGGTGGCTTTTGAAACTTCAGCACTACAGGTTCCTTTTTAATAGCGTGAAATGTTTTTTGGACAAAAAGAGAAGAAAATAGGTGTGGGGGGTTAAAGTTTGGAGATTAACAGGCAAGCTTTATAATAGAAGAGATAGATTTTGACACAGAATTGCTTCACTTGGCCTGTTGGATATCTTTGTTTGAAAAAGACTTTTGCTTTACAGTTTAATGTAGGTATTTGACTGCAGGGTACCGTGAAAAAGGCACATTATTACTCAAGCTAAGCTAGCTATAGCTAAGTTAGTGCTAACTTTTAGTTGGACTTGTTCTTTTGGTTGTTTCCAGATATGTTGAACATTTGTCAATGTTAACTATGTTTTTAAGAAAAAAAGGACAGTTTAATACATAGGCTGCTTGATAAAAATGTGTTAGACGCTAAGGTTAGCGGTTGTTAACCTGGCTAATTACCAGGTTAACAATTACCTGGAAATTAAGTAGCCTACCTTAAAGCAGGACTAGCTAGCAGGTGTTGCTAATCATACTTTTTTGGTTGGCTGGCCATTTGTTTATATTTTTCAATATAATAAATTTACATATCATATAAATTCCCCAGAGTAGACCTATAGCAGCTTTTTTTACTCAGCTAAGCTAGGCTAATATTACAGTTTAGCTAGTTTTGTGAGTATTAGGCTATTTATACTCAATACACAGTCACTGTGAAGCAAGATAAAGAACTAAATTGCCATGATAGCAGTTAATTTAAATATTATAACTTATAAATAAAATACTATTCAACAATAACAAACAGGACAAAAAATTGAGCTTCTAATGAGTTGGCCGGTTATTTTCTTTGCAGGACAGCAGCCATCACTACTCAAAGACATCTTCTGTCCTTAGATTTATTTATTTATTTTTTTTATTTTTTTTGCACAAGGTGGCATTTGTCATTTCCTTTTGTCAAATTCAGTTATTCTTCACCTTAAACTTCCATTAGGATTCATCAGTCATGCCCACAGAGAGGTATTAGTCTGGTTCCAGGCCTGGCTGTTACGGAAAGGTCAGGAGATTTGTCTCTTCCTCAAGTGTATTTTCTCTTCTATAGCTTCTGAGGAACAGTGAGCAGTGATGTTAAAGCCGGGCCGCAGCCTCCACTCCATCATGGCAGACATCTCAATCCGTTTCCACTGTTAGCCTTTTTTTTTTTCTTTACCACGTTCTCAGCAGCACAGGTTTTCAATACTGATCAGTCACTGCTCCTTCCCCCTTCATTCATCACTACCTCCTTCTCCTTCTATTTTTCTCTTTGCCCCTCATCCTTTTGTCTTGTACCTGTGCAGTCACCTGGCTCCGTTCCATGCTTTCCTACTTCATCCTGCAACGCTTCCTCCTCTCTCCAGAGCCGGAGCAGTCTATCTGTCTGTGCCCCGGTTTTTCCTCTCACCTCTTTTAGCCTCCTTTCTTCTTATCCACTCGCTGTTCTTCCTCCCGCCCTCCTTCACTTTCATCACTGAAATGTTGAGAGCTGCCGGATGCTGGTAATCTGGTGCTCTGATTGCATAGGACATGCATGAATGATACCCAACCTTATTTCCAATATCCTCTTGCTTTGAGTCATGACTTTAATCATTACTAATGGAGGCCGATGAATACCTGAGACCTGTTGAGAATTTCATGAATTGCCATGATAGAATGACAGAGGCTTTGAGAATAAATTTAAGTGTCTCTGGGCGGTGACTACAAGGTTTGGTCTAATGGCCCAATGCATTGTTAGCGGCATATCATTCATTCCTTTCACAACTAATTTAACTCAAGACAACTAGCACAACATAGGGTGTTATCACAATGTTTATTTATTTCTGTGTTATTTAATGTCGTCTGTTATCAGATTGGGATTTGTCTTTACATTGACCTTAGACCTAACCCTCTTGCATATCAGGAATTGACTCATAAAATCCCATTATACATTATACAGTTCATTAGATCCCATAGCTATACATAGAAACAGCAAATTGGCGTTATCTTTAACAAAGTAATTTTAGCACAGGGCCCAGAGTTAGGATTCTTTTGTCCAGCCAAAAAAAAACAAACAAAACCAAAAACACTTCCGTCAACTCTGGTTTTTGAACTCTAATATGTTTTCTATTAAAGAACAACATACATTCATCAGCCAGAACATTAAAAACACCTGCCTAATATTGTTTAGCTCTCCCTTTTGCCTCCCACAAAGTTCTGGTGAATCGGGACACAAGCCTTCTGAGGGTCTCCTATCATGTCTGGCACCAGGACATTGGTAGAGGAGTCTTTGGGACCTGTGGGTTGAATGGAGGAATCTCTGTGGATCAGTGAGTGTCCCACAGATACTTTATCAGTTTGGGGTATGGGGAGTTTAGAAGAATAATCAACAGCTTGATACTATTTTGCATGTTTTTTTTCGAAGGCCACATTTTCCAGCTGGGTATGTTCTGCTGCCATTAGGGCATGTCGTTGCTATAGCGTGGGGGTGCCTGGTCAGCAGCAATGTTTAGGTGGTCGGTACGTATCTAAATAACATCTACATGAATAGCAGGACCATATTTCTCAGCAGAACATTGCATTGCGATGAGATTATTAAGGTTATTCCCTTCACCTGTCATTGGTTTTAACAGACAAACTCTGAGCTACGTTTTGGTTACAACGGAAAGTAAAATGTTTCTGTCATCAAGAAGTTTTACGAACACTTCTCCGTTCATAGACTGGCTCTTATTAATTAATTAGCACAGTAATCACTAATCACGCTTGCTTGTTGGTAGCCATATCAACATGGTCATCAATCCCTTGTTTTTTTGGTCAGGCATGCATGTACAGATGTGGCATCTTCTGGTTTTCTCTAAATGCTGGTTCAAGCCAGAGCATCACCTAGTATTATCTTATCTCGTTTATATCATGTTTATCTGCTTGGCTATGATTCTCTATTCTCTCCCCTCCTCCCCTTTCTTCTCTACCACTTCCTTATCTTTCCCCCGGCCGGCCTCAAGCAGATGGGGGCCTCCGCCCATGAGCTCAAGGTTTCTTCTTGCCACTGTCACCTTAGTTCTTACTCTCCTTTTTTCCACATTTTCAACATTAAAAAAAAAATAAAGTACAACAGTATACTTCTCCTTTACTTTTGTTTCGGTTTGTGTACCAGACTGTCAGCCCTATCTCAAAGAAACCACGAGCAACCATTTACCAAATTCTACGGGGACAGCTTCCTGACAGTATATTCTCTCCCCAAAATCCCAAAGATGCACATTTAATAGAAACCCTATAGATAGAAATGTATTAATAATGTATGACTCTATCCATTACTTACTTCCTGAGGTAACTCTGACAAAGAAAACAACATCACCTTGCTGTTCACCTGTCTCACAGTTTGTAGAAATAGATACAGCTGACACTTTGCACCCATGCATGTGAAACAGATTGCAGCTGTATATATAGAGAATGTGTGCTGATAGTCTGTATAACTGTTGTGATAACTGTTAAACCGAAACTGTACATGTGTAAGGCGCAACAAATAAAGCTCTTGTCTCTGTGCCTTCGGCTCCAGCATCAAATAAATCCTCGCCGCTGTGCAGTTTATCTGAGATGAACATCTTGATATTCTGTCTTCACCGTTTCAGCTTCCACCTCCCTTAAGACACTTCTGCTTAGTGATTAGCGGCTTAAAATATACCATTGTGTGAACTCTGCCCGTTTTACAGCGCCCTTAACGGAATCGCTCAGACGTATAGGTGATTAAAGCGAGACTGGCGGGTTGTGTGGTGAAGCTGGTGGAAAAAGTGTGCAAGCCCAGGCTCTCCATTAGTTTAATTAGATTACTTTAATCTGATATAGGACATTTCGAGTCATCACCCAATTATATATGCTCTTCTCGTTGGTAGCCGCGAGCACTGAGCTGTGAGTGTATTTATTTACCGCCCCCCTCCGCCCTAACACACACCCCTAAATACCCTTGTGAAAGATGAAAGTTCAGCGCCATCTGGAAAAACAAAACTCTAGCAGCCATTTAATATCATATGCATTCATTTTTAATTAAAACCTAAACTTGGGTGTTTCACTGTAGAGCATTTGATACTCCCAGAGGGACACTGAAGAGTTCAATGTTTAATTAATTTCTCTTTGCTGTGTCTCACATTGCGTGAATACTTGACCTGAACTTCTCCAAGTGTTTTACTTTTCTATTTGGAAGGTACTGCATTTCTAAAAAAGTCCAGTCAATACCATATTATACTGTATTGATGATAATTGATTTTGTTCAGACTTGTGTTTTTATTGCTTGGGAGTTTGCATGGTCTTCCGCTGCCTAGGTGTGCATGTGAGCTTGTCTCAATGCATTAGCTCTGTGATGGACTGCCTCTCGTCCAGTGCCAAGAGCGAGTACTGGGACAGTCTCCAGGCTACCGCAATCCTCTAGGGGATGAACAGCTATGTATGATGGATGGATGCATTATTCTTTGGTAACACAGCAGCCACCAGTGGTCATACAGAGGGGAAGAAGTGAGAAGTCTGGGTCCTCAAAATAACAGGAAGTGATCTAAAAGAAGATACCAGTTGTGGATTATATGATACCATCAAATAGGGTTGTGTTGAATATGTTCATTAGGAGAGTCCTGGGATGTGTTTGCTGACATTCAGAAATGGTGGCATGATTTAGATAGCTAAGTTTTTCGTCATAAATGTGTAAGTTTGAGCAAAATATTGATATCCTACTTCAAGTCACCCACATTAGCTTGTTAGCCTTAATAGCGTCTAGACATCATCACCTGGCTAGCAACGGTATACTCCCAACTACCTTGAACGGCAAGCTTTTCATGCACATCGCTTCCCACTAACCCGCTTGTTAGCAAAATGTTGTTGTCTAGCAACTACCAACAACCTAGCAAAGCTAACAGCAGTGTGCTTTTGGCTACACATTGAACACCAAGCATTTGATGCTAGGTTTTAAGCTTTAGCAGCTTCTAGACATCATTACTAGGCTAGCAACAGTGTTCTCTTGACTACCACTTGCACACCAAGCATTATACCCAACTTCTGATGCTTAATAATGGGCATTTGAAAGGAAGGAACTGTGCAACAACTAACTGTTTTAGGGCCCCAACTTAATTTCCAATGCTCTGAAAAAAAGTATGACTTTGTATTTGTTATGTTAGCACATAACATAGCAATTTAGCACAGTTTTATTTGATTAAATGTTCTTTTTCAGTGAAAATGTTAAGCTATTAGTAAGATAACTACATTTTCACACATATTAGTAGCTAGCTAGTTCAGTTGGCTACACTCTACATATATATACATGACATGTTATGTGCAGCTAATCTTTATGTAGCAGCAAGTTTGAGTTGTAAACTGCTTTAAATGAATCTTAAAGAAATATGCAGAGTAAACACCAACATTATAAGTGAATATGACTATTATGTAAATGAGTAGCTGCTGCAACTGGCTTCTGGTTTCAAATCAGCCTTTGCTGCCAAGGCTGGGCAAAACGGAGAAATGTATTTCATGTTTTGTGATAAATGTCCTATGTAATTCATTCCTCTAAATATACTGTATATTATAAATTATGCACGTGTTCAAACCATCAGAGCAGAAATCTACTGAACGTCAGCGTAGATATTAACAATGATGACATGAAGGACCCCAGATTAAAAAAAAATAAATAAAAAATACTCACAAAGCTACAAATCAAGTGAATTCAGTACATTTAATTAATTGATTCATTGCACATTTGTTCAAGTGCAGAGTCATACTCAATGAAAAGCTTTAAAAAATACAATCTCAGTCATCTCTGATGTGATTCTGGGTGCTTTCATGTAGATTCTTTTAAAAAATAAAATACAGTGTATGACTGATAAACGTCTTTAGAGTAGTGTTCTTTGATAGATCTGTAAAGTAAACACTGAGAATCAGGGCAGCATAACTGGTCAACGTTAGCGTAACTGGTCAACATCAGAGATTCGTATCATTCATTCATATTTAGGTAGTGTAACTTCTCGACATATTAAATGTACATTTCCCTTTGTCTGTGTAAACACAATTGTGTCTCTTTTTTTTGTTACTTTAATAAGCATTTGTTGAGTGTGACATACTGTATTACTCTTTAGAGGAGAACATCAATTACCACCTTTCTGTTGGCACCTGAATTATCATAAACACCACTCTTGAGCTGCAGCTTTTTTTTTGTGCATGCTCCACATCACGCAGACACGTTCTCCATTCTCCCTTTAGAAATAGCTCAATAGGTTTACAATACTTAACATTTTTTTTTAAATTAAAAAAATAGTTTGAATCATCGACTGTACACAATAACAAAAACAATGTGCTTTTCCCCATATAGTGTATAGTGCTGAGTTCAACATGCCCTCCACCGGCGGTAGTTACAGTGCACCCATCATCTCCCTGCTTTTTGAGGTCGTAGTCACAGGATCCGTCATGGAGGCCTCTCCCCGTGGAACTTTCGGTGTCTGTACCTGCCATTCTTTTCCTTGGCGATGTTGATACAGGCGTTGTGCTTGTTGCTCTGCAAGTGGTTCCAGTACTTCATGAGTTCGTTGGGGTGGAACTGATGGGACGTGATCAGGTGGCTGTACTTACAGCTGGAGTAAGACACCCGCCAGTGGTTGAAGAGGAACTCGTTGGGAGGGGGTGCTGGGTCGATGCGCAGTTTTGCCAGGCAGATCCCCACGTAAACGTCCTCCAGGTGCAGCCTGCGTATGCTGAGCGAGGCCTGGTAGATCAGCTCGGCCATGTCCCCTGAGAACACGTACCCTGTGCCTGAGCAGAATATTGGGTAGCGCTCGCTTGGATACAGCTCAGGCGGCATGTACCACTTGCTGTCCTTGTTTCGGTTTGGTGCATAGCCTCTCATCAGATAGCCGGTGAAGTACTTCTGCTTGGGAGGCATCTCCGGTTTCAGCAGCTTCTGGATGAGATACTCTGTATTGACAAACATATCACTGTCTGTCTTCATCACGTAGGTGGCATGTGGGCAATAGGTGGCTACCCAATTCATGCCCATGAGGGTTTTGATGGTCAGGTTGTAGTAAGTGTCCTGATAGTCCTGTTGGATGATATCGTGGTAAACACGGCTCTCTTCCTCAATGCTGCTCTGAAGGTAGGTGTCCGATCTCTTTCCAGTGCCTAGCAGAAAAAGACGGACGAACCCCAGGCCCATTGCTATGCTCTCATTTCCCCAAGTCTGACGAATTGCATTGCGGGCATCAACTTGTCCTGGTTCTGCAACAATGAGTAGGACGAGGAACGGAGTGCTGTCCCTGCACCTGAAGGGCTCGTTCAGGATGTATCGGTAAGGCTGAGCACTAAGCCTCCCTCCTACACCCATTTCCTTCTGTAAACTGTTATTAGTGCTCATAGAGTCCTCCAGCCCCATTACACCCATCCTGGCTCCTCCTCCTCCACCACCTCCCCCTATTCCTCCTCCTCCTGCCTCTCCAGCTGCCCCCTCTGCCTGCTGAGAGCTGAGGTTGAGCGGAGGCTTTGGAGCAACATACCCCATCTCTCTCCACATGCCCCTCAGGGAGCTGCTCTGGTTGGCTTCTCCCTTGGGACTGCGGAGGCCCCTGACAGTGTAGGCCAGTGGGTTTTCTCGAAGCCCACTACGTCCCGGCAGCCAGTCCTGGTGGCTGAAAAATAGGAATAGGGTGAAGAGCAGAGCCAGCGAGAGGAGGCCGGCCACATGGGTCCGAAAGAGCGACCGCTTGATGGTCCAGGTCATCTTGATGGGACAGCAGTGCCGCCGTCTCCACTGCATGGTGCAGATCGGGGTCGCAGGAGGCTGCTGCTGCTCGAGAATGGGCGACAGCGGCGGTCACATACAGTCACCTCAAACATGTGGTTGCCAACAATCAAGAGGGTTATCTGAGCTGGCAGATGCGTTGGAGTGAGCCTCCTGGTGGAGTCAGGGGAACGTTTGAGCCCCCCAGTGCAGCTTACAGTGGGGTTAAAAGGGCTCCTGGTGGAGCTAGGAAGGCGGCGATTCTATGGCCAGGGAGGGTGCTCCCTGGCTCTTCTTTGGCACTGTAGACAAACACAGGGTCATGCTCTATGTCTCGTTTCCTTCAGGATATGATAAGGGTCACCTCCTTTGTATTTGCGCTCTCTAATCTGAAAAGAGAGAAAAAGAGAGACTGAGAAAACATTCTTGGAAGAAGTCCAAACAAGCCAAGCACCTCCTTTTCACTGGCACTGAGCCACAAGTCAACTGTCTGAGTTGCAGATGTGTGTTTTTTTTCACCCTACTTATGGGGAGAACTGAACTTAATTCTTAACCAATTTATTTATGGTTTGTTTTTGACACACAGAGTAATTATAAATTAATTTCTTCCAGATGCGAAAGCCCCAATTAGAGCTTTCTGTGGATGCAGGGCCCAGTATGGTAAATGGGTGTTTTGGTAAGCTGGCTTAACATTTTGAAAGGGAAAAGCTGAATCAATACGACAGCACTGTAGCGCTTTTGATTGCAAAGGGACGTAGAGCGCGGTAGGGTGTGATGTGGCTTTTTAGGGAAAGAAAATTTCGACAGCACATTAGTGCTTGAAGGGAAGATTGCTGCTGTAAAAAAAATGACTGTGCATACAGTGCATTTGTGTGGTTGAATAAAGAGTTGCTCAAGGTGAGTGCCTAGTTGCTGAGATACAGTCTAACATGCATAATCAGAACACCTCTACTGCTCAGTAAACACAACTATTGGTTTTTACTGTGACAGAAAAACAAAAAACCATTTCCTTAATCATCACAGACTCATTTTAAAATACAGAAGAAAACAAAATACTCTGAGCTATGAGCTGGACGTGTGGTGCCGGGCATGGTGAGACGGTGGATCCTTCTGGCATGTCATTATTCAGTCTAATGCCTGGGGCAGAGGTATAAATTGCAGGTTCGCTCGACATGGTGCCAGCTAATGCTACTCTGTGCCGCACAGGCGAGCGAGTGTCATCAGCCCCCGCTGCGCGTCAACAGCCAGGGAGGAGATGCATTGGTCAGAAAGAGTTGCCAGGGTCCAGCGGGCAGGGGTGCCGAAGCTTGAACCAGCCTCCGGCGAAAGCGGCCTTCACCCGCCGCTCACCTTCCACCTTCATCTTATCAATGCTGCCTAGTGTCTAACCGAGATCACCCAGGCCGCTCGACCTTCTAACACAGGGCACGCAACACGACGTGCACATTGCTTAAGTGTGCACATGCAGACACACAAACACGCAACGATGTGGAGAAGACCTAAATGATCACATCTGTTGTCCGCTAGGGGAGGTGAGACACAAAAGCGACCGTGTACTGTACGCACACACTGACTCACCAAGGCAAATAGTCCATTTCCACAAGCGCAACATTTAGAGTGCACCGCACGTAACGATATGCACACCAAATTCTGCACACATAATCATTTCTTTGTGTTCACAGACACACACACACAGTACAGACAAAATGTAGTGCAGGCCAGACTTAATGATATACACAACAGTTATGCATTACAAAGTAATCAGTCATGTGTGTGCAAACTCACACAAAAGATGCATGTGCACATCACACATAATTATACCCACACTAGATGCATGCATCATGTTTGCCGTGCATGTGAATACACACACTAGCGGTAGACACAAAACAGAATACGCCAACAGAAACTTGGAGGTTGTACTAGACTCTAGTGAATATTAATGTTGCAGCAGTGTAGCAGTTTTGAATCCTTCCGTCCTTCCTGTGTGTGTTAATTTACTGCCTGCCTGCCTGCGTTGCCGCTCTTCATTATTTGTTTGCCTGCGTTTGAATCATCTGCAGATGTCGAACAACAGCGCATTATTTTGTGCGAACGCTACATGCCGGCTTAGTATGAGAAAGATTGGCTAAACTTCCTAGTTTCATTTCCTGCTACGTTCGCTCATTCATCATGACAACTGACAAGGAACACGATAACCTTTTCAGGCGAGTGTGCTTACCCAGCGCAAGCAATTACAGGAGAATGAGAGGGGCCAGGGCCGGCTTTGTTTTAAAGGTTAACATACTTTACATCGAAGCATATCCAGAGCTTGAGAGATTTCTACTGTCATCTAAATGAACATCAAGTTACATGAGGTCTGATGGAGAAAGCGCACACATTAAGTACACGTGTACATGAAGTAGATGCCCACACATTTTGACATCCGCCCACCCACACACTCAGGCGACGATGAATGGCTCGGTCTTGTATTTTTTTTTTTTTAATTTTCACTCCGAGATCACACATCCATTTCTACTTTTTAGCACTTTCATTTAATCTGCCAATGCCTCTCCTCATTAATTCATTTTCTTGCCTCCCATCAATGTCACTTCTATGCAAGCCAATTAGTTACACTAGCACTAATTAAAGCCCCAGCGATTCTGCAGCGGTCAATAATCAGAGCGGAGGCTGAGGGAGTGGCACGCCGGCGATGTTCTAGGCATACATTACTGAGACGTCTCTGTCACCACATCCGCCTCAAAGGAAAAAAATAAAATGATTCGAGAAGAAGAAAAAAAAAAAGACTTTCAAGGTTCATGCACCATTCTCCACGGTTTGCTTTCTTTGAATCTGCGCGGCTACATAAGCAGTCAAGCCTGCTTTTCGCCTCGACAATGCGATGCATGCAAAACAAGCTTCGCCGATGTCGACGAGGGTGTGACCTTCATCCGGCGGAACCGTGCACTTTGTGATAGTGACACGTTTTCCTCGGGAAAAACACAGCATCCCCCCCACCCCACCCCATTTATGAGCCGCTTAGAGTGGCTGTTCACCGAAGTTAAATTCGGTTTTATTGAAGCAGGCCTGGCTGATTACGTGGCTGACTCAGGTTCCAGTGTTCTCTAATAACGCTGCCTTGAAGCAATCACTGCGTTTCCAATTTATTTTAATGCTGGAGCAGTGTTGAGGCACGTGGCCTTTTTCGGGGTGTCTCGAAAATCATCTGAAAACATTATTTTGATCATTATTTCTCAATAAATCAACAGTAAGTCCAAGGAAAATTACAGAAAACGCTCAATCCATCCAAATAACGTCAATGCAACTTGGGTTCGGGAACAAGACCACGTCTCATGTCATTCTAATTCCCGCACTTATCTATGGTGTGTCCTAGCCCTATCTCTCTATGTTCATCTCATTTCTCAACCCCCACCCTCCCCATCCTTCTCGTTTCTTTGCTTCCTCCCCCCTCTTTCACTACATGAACCAGGAACAGAAAGAGCCAAAGCTTCCACCCAAAGCCTCACTCCCTGGGTTCCTCCACGTCTAAAGACCATCATCCATCTCCCCTCGACCCTTCTCTTCCCTCCAGCGAGTTCCCTCAAGTCCAATAAACTTCCTTGCGTCACTAAAGGTGTAGTCTTTGTTAGTGAGCCAACAGACGTTCATTTAACTCTCATAAAAGACCAAAATTCTCCCGTTTTTTGAAGACAGAAGCTGACAGTATTTGAAAGTGAATCAAACGATTAATCGGTTCATCAAATAGTTCAATTTTCTGTCGTTTCACTTAAATTGAGTAATCGTTCTAGCTGTGACTGCTTCAAAGCCGTTCCATTCAACGTATTATTGGACTGAACTGAGCAAGCATGTACTTCTGTACACAAGGTGCTTTAGTACTTTTATTTTTAACTTTAATCATATTTTTCTGACAGTACGTCCGTGCTTTCACTTTAGAATACTCATTGTTGTACTTCTACTTTCACCCGAATCCGTCTGCTACTGATTTGTCACAACTCAAGCTCTTAACTGAGTGGTGAAGTAGCAGCTGTACGCTCAACAAATTTGAAGTCATCCGGCGATACGGAGTTCACAAAATGATGCAGCCGGCAGCCATAGATGACTTTTCTATTTAAATTTACTCCCTCCACTGACTTAGGTTTTCAATTTTCCTGGAGAAAGGTTATAATAACGTCTCTTCAGCATCCAGACCTTTACCAGGAAATGAAGTCGGGGCTCTTCTTGTTCTACTTAGTTTTAATTCTGCAGCGAACCCTTGGTGTGCCGCACTCCGTGGAGGCATCAATTTTTCAAATCAAAACAGAAGTTTGTCCGTTTGATGCCAACCAGAGTTTTGCGAGAATGCATTTAGAAACAGGGCAGCTGAGGAAGAGCACGGCCACTATTTTGATTGTGTTTGAGGCATTGCTGAGGTTCAGCATTCATCGTTAGCATTCCAGATGGGAGTCGAGAACCAAACCCAAGAAATAAAGGACCTGCTCGCTCCCTCTTTCAGAACTCTCTTTCCATTGCTTCCTTGCTGCATTGCTTATGCTGGCAAAAATCCCCGCACTGAACTAGTTTCACTGCCAATATGGGTTGGGCTCCACAGCAATGACTTTTAAAAATTTCATATGTGTTTTTGTTCTCTTTGAGGTCCTGCTGAGCTCATCTCAAAAGGAATCTTGCAGGGAGCGCATACCTGGGCTTGGTTCAGAGCGGACACGGGGAAGAAAGGAGGACGGATGTTGGCGAGTCCACACATCTCCCGTCAAGCCTGACAAGGCCTCCTCTTAACTCCCTCATCCAGATCACTTTCCTCACTCCTGCAGTTCTCTTCGGCAACCTGTCATTTTCTGACTGTTGTTTACCTTTCTGACTGCGAGGAAGAGTTCACCGAGACTCCCGAGGAAACAGGTAACACGGAGGTGAAGGGAGGTGCTGCGGCTCCTTCACTTAATATCCACTATCTGACCAGGTGGTGCTCCCAAATCGGCTTTACCAAATAGAAGAGAAGGTTTTTTACGGAAAAATACTATTATATAAGACAGGAATTCCCAACTTTAAAGAGGGTTATAGGTTTTTTTTAATCAGACAACATTTTTTTTCCTGCAGTTCAAACTAATTCAAACAGTTAAAGGGTTTAGCTCGGTTCGACAAAGCTTTAATTCCTACTACTAGCTTCAGATAAACCCATTTTAACCATTTATCCCTTAAACCTAGAAATCTAAAGCGACTTCAAGTGTTAATACTAAAGACAAAATAAATAGTTCAACCAATAGTTTTAGCTAAACTTTCAATTTAACATGAGCGAACCATTTTTAACAGTGCGTTCGGACATTTCAGTTGTTTTTACATTGCTTTTAATGCTCATCATTAAAGCATCACATTTAAAGGCTTCTTCAAGCAGTTATCCAACAATTTAGTCATAACCCTTTCAAATGTTTTTTTTAGTTTGAATTATTTCAATCATTTCTGCATACCATTTCAACTGCTTACTGTTCATCCTTTACCTTTAGCTACCTATACAATGACTTTTCCATTATTTACGGTATCTACGTCACGTTGATCTAACTATTAGACTAATAGGCTGCTTGCTTGGTAACCACTCTTTAACCACTTTGATTGCAACACGTGGCGTCCGGGTGTTACAACAGACTCAAGACGGCGACAAACGAATCTAATATGATGCCTCTGCAGAACTACTGTTGGTGGGATATCACTAGGTTTTTGGATAACTGGATAGTCACATGATTAAGACCACGTCGTATTATGTTTTCCGGGCATCAGGTGACTCTGGCCCTTGAGTTGAGTGTCCACGTGTCTGTATATGCGCTTGTATAAATCTATCCTCTCCGTCACTCACACGTCAATCAACAAACGTCATGTGG